>NC_088419.1:89654037-90014037 GCF_034236695.1 Oncorhynchus nerka | reverse complement strand
CGTGTGTGTGTGTGTTTTCGTGTGTGCGTGCACTAGCGTGTGTGTGTGTTTTCGTGCGTGCGTGCACTAGCGTGTGTGTGTTTTCGTGCGTGCGTACACTAGCGTGTGTGTGTGTGTGTTTTCGTGCGTGCGTACACTAGGGCGTGTGTGTGTGTGTGTTTTCGTGCGTGCGTACACTAGCGTGTGTGTGTGTTTTCGTGCGTGCGTACACTAGCGTGTGTGTGTGTGTGTTTTCGTGCGTGCGTACACTAGGGCGTGTGTGTGTGTGTGTGTGTTTTCGTGCGTGCGTACACTAGCGTGTGTGTCACAATTCCCTACCTTGTGGGATGTTACAGCCCATGACAGACATCTTGCTCTGGTCGATGAGGTATCCCAGGGGCATGTTCCAGCCGGCAGTACGTCCCTTCCCTGTGTGACATGTCTTCCTGCCCTTCAGTGTGTTGATGTTGATGTCCGGCTTCACCTTCTTCACCACGGCAACCGCATAGTAGGTGGTGCCCTCTCCTGTGGAGGTCAGGGGTCAGGGGGATAGTAATCTGTTATTGGTCCAGTTAAGAGTCAAAACAGACACAATAGAGGGATATGACCTCGTCTGCTGTCATAAGACAGTGCATCTCAGTGCTAGTCGTCACTACAGACACCCTGGTTCGAATCCAGGCTGTATTACAACCCACCGTGATTGGGAGTTCTATAGGACTGCGCACAATTGGCCCAGCATTGTACGGGTTTGGCCCAGTGTAGGCCGTCATTGTAAATAAGAATTTGCCTAGTTTTTAAAAAAATTTTAAAGATACTTGAATCTCCAGTAAATCATTAACATACCGTATGTACTACATTTATATGATATGTTCCTGTTTCTGCGTTACGGGTAAAGTTTGCACAAGCATGTCATAAAAACAGAGTAAACATATCCAACGCTCATATCCAACGCTCATAAATGATCGTGAAAGACACTAATTACTTTATGCGAAATTGGTGACAGACACACTGTGATACTGTGCTGCAATATGAGAAATATACCACAGACATAAACCCTTTACCATCAGCAGAAGTCTCTCCTGCAGCTATTTGGAAGTTAGTTTCTTCCCCCAATTTGTAGATATCCTTAGCGCTCATTGAAAAGGCATCTACTTGGTTTTTCTAGGAGAAAGAAATGAAGAGGGGTTTAAATAGCATGTTTCAATGGTTAACGCAACTGTATGAAATGAAATAGTGTTGCTTCCTAATCAGTCGGACTCAGGACATCGGCAGATACTCCTGGACAACTAGGTCAACACATGCTCCAAAAGGTGATATCATTATCCTATCCAAGACTTAAATAAACAAACAATATCACAGCCATTATTAAGAAAATATACAAATATAAACATCAACTGTCACAAACAACTGAATATATATACACTGCTCAAAAAAATAAAGGGAACACTTAAACAACACAATGTAACTCCAAGTCAATCACACTTCTGTCAAATCAAACTGTCCACTTAGGAAGCAACACTGATTGACAAGACATTTCACATGCTGTTGTGCAAATGGAATAGACAACAGGTGGAAATTATAGGCAATTAGCAAGACACCCCCAATAAAGGAGTGGTTCTGCAGGTGGAGACCACAGTCCACTTCTCAGTTCCTATGCTTCCTGGCTGATGTTTTGGTCACTTTTGAATGCTGGCGGTGCTTTCACTCCAGTGGTAGCATGAGACAGAGTCTACAACCCACACAAGTGGCTCAGGTAGTGCAGCTCATCCAGCATGGCACATCAATTCGAGCTGTGGCAAGAAGGTTTGCTGTGTCTGTCAGCATAGTGTCCAGAGCATGGAGGCACTACCAGGAGACAGTACATCAGGAGACGTGGAGGAGGCCTTAGGAGGGCAACAACCCAGCAGGAGGAGCACTGCCAGAGCCCTGCAAAATGACATCCAGCAGGCCACAAATGTGCATGTGTCTGCTCAAACGGTCAGAAACAGACTCCATGAGGGTGGTATGAGGACCCGACGTCCACAGGTGGGGGTTGTGCTTACAGCCCAACACCATGCAGGATGTTTGGCATTTGCCAGAGAACACCAAGATTGGTAAATTCGCCACTGGCGCCCTGTGCTCTTCACAGATGAAAGCAGGTTCACACTGAGCACATGTTAGACGTGACAGAGTCTGGAGATGCCGTGGAGAACGTTCTGCTGCCTGCAACATCCTCCAGCATGACCGGTTTGGCGGTGGGTCAGTCATGGTGTGGGGTGGCATTTCTTTGGGGGGCCGCACAGCCCTCCATGTGCTCGCCAGAGGTAGCCTGACTGCCATTAGGTACCGAGATGAGATCCTCAGACCCCTTGTGAGACCATATGCTGGTGCGGTTGGCCCTGGGTTCCTCCTAATGCAAGACAATGCTAGACCTCATGTGGCTGGAGTGTGTCAGCAGTTCCTGCAAGAGGAACCGCCACCTCATCAGGAGCATGCCCAGGCGTTGTAGGGAGGTCATACAGGCACGTGGAGGCCACACACACTACTGAGCCTCATTTTGACTTGTTTTAAGGACATTACATCAAAGTTGGATCAGCCTGTAGTGTGGTTTTCCACTTTAATTTTGAGTGTGACTCCAAATCCAGACCTCCATGGGTTTGATACATTTGATTTCCATTGATCATTTTTGTGTGATTTTGTTGTCAGCACATTCAACTATGTAAAGAAAAAAGTATTTAATAAGAATATTTCATTCATTCAGATCTAGGATGTGTTATTTTAGTGTTCCCTTTATTTTTTGAGCAGTGTATATATATATTTTAGATTTGATCAAGTTTCATAGGAAGTCATATAAAAAGTCAATATAAACGGAAATGTGCCCTATTAATCTGAAAGAGCCCCACTT
Organism: Oncorhynchus nerka; assembly: GCF_034236695.1. NCBI lineage: Eukaryota > Metazoa > Chordata > Actinopteri > Salmoniformes > Salmonidae > Oncorhynchus > Oncorhynchus nerka. The sequence goes on along the minus strand of NC_088419.1, from coordinate 90,011,174 downwards.
ACCCCGATCTTCTGCGCGCATCCTTCCACAGACACGTCGCTGACGCATTGGATAATCGGACGGATGGCCGCACTGCTGAAGGCCTGCGCCATGGCGTTACATTTGGTCATCTCTTGAGCGGATATTGCGCACCATCTTATAGTGCTCTGGCCAGACACTGGATAGGGAACACATTCAAACAAAAAATAATCATGTTTTTCTTGTTGTCCTATGGCTACTCAATAACCAATGTTCATAGAGTACACAACCAAACGTCGACTGCGCAAATTCGTCTGTTACAAATTAAAATTCCATCCAGAAACCTCAATGTGCTGATAATATCTAGCATTTTATACGGATTCATATTAATCCAACCTTTTATTCAAATGTAGTCTTTGCAGCTATCATCGTTTTATAATACACACATAACTATGATTTTTTGTATTTTTAAAAAAGTAACCTTTATTTAACTAGGCAAGTCTGAATCTAGGGCAGATTAAAATATGTCGTTATTTTACCTCCACAATATACTATTATATTGAGTAAAAAAAACAACTCACCAGTCTGAAGGCCTAATATCAGAGAGGCGACGAGTATCCACATAGTGACGGAGTCAGCCAGACGTGAGAATGTCTGATACTGTACGACCTGTTAATTTATACCTTTCCGATATCTGATTGGGGCTCCAAAGTACAAGCTCCGAGTTGAACTCCAGCTTTCCGCATATCGTCAAACAAGTTATGAGTATTTTACAACATAATTTTATGGAAATCAGTAGACTTTCTAGCTATTCTTCGTCTAACGTTTTCTCTGAAACTTGGTGACTTCCAGACAGTTAGCTCATACCTGGAAAGACACGTCCCTACTTCCCGCAGCTGGCGCTTGGCCAGACCGAGCACACAGAGGCCATTGACGGGGAAAGACCCCACCTCTGCTGGCCCTGCCCGGTGCTTTTCCATCGTACATCTCAAGGTGTGTGGGGGGGACATAGTAACTGTAGTAACTTTTCTGCCTGACCCTGTCAATGACAAATACAATTTCTGGAATCTTGTTCTAAGTTTAATGTGAAGACTAGGCTAGTAATACAAGTGCACCTTCATAACTCATTTCCCATACTGCCGACATATTTCTTATGTAATTTTTTCTCTTGTTTCCTTACCAGTGTTTCAATACAATCAAATAAAATGTTTTTACAAAAGTAATTTCTGAATGGGATATGAGGAAAAACAACAACCAAAACTTTAGGTAAGATAAGATACTGGTTCACTGAACAGAAATATAAAATCAACCCGCAACACGATTTGACTGCGTAATGTAACGGTCATATAAGGAAATCAGTCAATTTAAATGAATTATTTAGGCCCTAATCTTTGGATTTCACATGACTTGGAAAACAAATATGCATATTTTGCTCACAGATACCTAAAAAGGTAGGGGTGTGGATCAGAAAACCAGTCAGTATCTGGTGTGATCACCATTTGTCTCATGCAGCGAGACTGTGGAATGTTGTCCCACTCCTCTTCTATGACTGTGGAATGTTGTCCCACTCCTCTTCCATGGCTGTGGAATGTTGTCCCACTCCTCTTCCATGGCTGTGGAATGTTGTCCCACTCCTCTTCAATGGCTGTGGAATGTTGTCCCACTCCTCTTCCATGGCTGTGGAATGTTGTCCCACTCCTCTTCAATGGCTGTGGAATGTTGTCCCACTCCTCTTCAATGGCTGTGGAATGTTGTCCCACTCCTCTTCTATGGCTGTGGAATGTTGTCCCACTCCTCTTCAATGGCTGTGGAATGTTGTCCCACTCCTCTTCAATGGCTGTGGAATGTTGTCCCACTCCTCTTCAATGGCTGTGGAATGTTGTCCCACTCCTCTTCAATGGCTGTGGAATGTTGTCCCACTCCTCTTCCATGGCTGTGGAATGTTGTCCCACTCCTCTTCCATGGCTGTGGAATGTTGTCCCACTCCTCTTCCATGGCTGTGGAATGTTGTCCCACTCCTCTTCAATGACTGTGGAATGTTGTCTCACTCCTCTTCAATGGCTGTGGAATGATGTCCCACTCCTCTTCAATGGCTGTGGAATGTTGTCCCACTCCTCTTCAATGGCTGTGGAATGTTGTCCCACTCCTCTTCAATGGCTGTGGAATGTTGTCCCACTCCTCTTCAATGGCTGTGGAATGTTGTCCCACTCCTCTTCAATGGCTGTGGAATGTTGTCCCACTCCTCTTCAATGGCTGTGGAATGTTGTCCCACTCCTCTTCAATGGCTGTGGAATGTTGTCCCACTCCTCTTCAATGGCTGTGGAATGTTGTCCCACTCCTCTTCCATGGCTGTGGAATGTTGTCCCACTCCTCTTCAATGGCTGTGGAATGTTGTCCCACTCCTCTTCCATGGCTGTGGAATGTTGTCCCACTCCTCTTCAATGGCTGTGGAATGTTGTCCCACTCCTCTTCAATGGCTGTGGAATGTTGTCCCACTCCTCTTCAATGGCTGTGGAATGTTGTCCCACTCCTCTTCTATGGCTGTGGAATGTTGTCCCACTCCTCTTCAATGGCTGTGGAATGTTGTCCCACTCCTCTTCAATGGCTGTGGAATGTTGTCCCACTCCGCTTCAATGGCTGTGGAATGTTGTCCCACTCCTCTTCAATGGCTGTGGAATGTTGTCCCACTCCTCTTCAATGGCTGTGGAATGTTGTCCCACTACTCTTCAATGGCTGTGGAATGTTGTCCCACTCCTCTTCAATGGCTGTGGAATGTTGTCCCACTCCTCTTCCATGGCTGTGGAATGTTGTCCCACTCCTCTTCAATGGCTGTGGAATGTTGTCCCACTCCTCTTCTATGGCTGTGGAATGTTGTCCCACTCCTCTTCCATGGCTGTGGAATGTTGCCCCACTCCTCTTCTATGGCTGTGGAATGTTGTCCCACTCCTCTTCTATGATGGCTGACTGTGGAATGTTGTCCCACTCCTCTTCTATGGCTGTGGAATGTTGTCCCACTCCTCTTCTATGACTGTGGAATGTTGTCCCACTCCTCTTCAATGGCTGTGGAATGTTGTCCCACTCCTCTTCAATGGCTGTGGAATGTTGTCCCAGTCCTCTTCTATGACTGTGGAATGTTGTCCCACTCCTCTTCTATGACTGTGGAATGTTGTCCCACTCCTCTTCTATGACTGTGGAATGTTGTCCCACTCCTCTTCTATGGCTGTGGAATGTTGTCCCACTCCTCTTCTATGACTGTGGAATGTTGTCCCACTCCTCTTCAATGGCTGTGGAATGTTGTCCCATTCCTCTTCAATGGCTGTGGAATGTTGTCCCAGTCCTCTTCAATGGCTATGGAATGTTGTCCCACTCCTCTTCAATGGCTGTGGAATGTTGTCCCACTCCTCTTCTATGACTGTGGAATGTTGTCCCACTCCTCTTCAATGGCTGTGGAATGTTGTCCCATGGCTGTGGAATGTTGTCTCTTCTTCCATGGCTGTGGAATGTTGTCCCACTCCTCTTCAATGGCTGTGGAATGTTGTCCCATTCCTCTTCAATGGCTGTGGAATGTTGTCCCACTCCTCTTCAATGGCTGTGGAATGTTGTCCCACTCCTCTTCAATGGCTGTGGAATGTTGTCCCACTCCTCTTCAATGGCTGTGGAATGTTGTCCCACTCCTCTTCTATGACTGTGGAATGTTGTCTGGCTGTGGAATGTTGTCCCACTCCTCTTCAATGGCTGTGGAATGTTGTCCCACTCCTCTTCCATGGCTGTGGAATGTTGTCTCACTCCTCTTCCATGGCTGTGGAATGTTGTCCCACTCCTCTTCAATGGCTGTGGAATGTTGTCCCACTCCTCTTCAATGGCTGTGGAATGTTGTCCCACTCCTCTTCAATGGCTGTGGAATGTTGTCCCACTCCTCTTCAATGGCTGTGGAATGTTGTCCCACTCCTCTTCAATGGCTGTGGAATGTTGTCCCACTCCTCTTCTATGACTGTGGAATGTTGTCCCACTCCTCTTCTATGGCTGTGGAATGTTGTCCCACTCCTCTTCAATGGCTGTGGAATGTTGTCCCACTCCTCTTCTATGACTGTGGAATGTTGTCCCACTCCTCTTCAATGGCTGTGGAATGTTGTCCCACTCCTCTTCTATGGCTGTGGAATGTTGTCCCACTCCTCTTCTATGACTGTGGAATGTTGTCCCACTCCTCTTCAATGGCTGTGGAATGTTGTCCCACTCCTCTTCAATGGCTGTGGAATGTTGTCCCAGTCCTCTTCAATGGCTGTGGAATGTTGTCCCACTCCTCTTCAATGGCTGTGGAATGTTGTCCCACTCCTCTTCTATGACTGTGGAATGTTGTCCCACTCCTCTTCTATGGCTGTGGAATGTTGTCCCACTCCTCTTCAATGGCTGTGGAATGTTGTCCCACTCCTCTTTCATGGCTTTGTGAAGTTGCTGGATATTAGCGGGAACTGGAACACGCTGTCGTACGTGTCGATCCAGAGCATCCCAAACATGCTCAATGATTGACATGTCTGGTGAGTATGCAGGTCATGGAAGAACTGGGACATTTTCAGCTTCCAGGAATTGTGTACAGATCCTTGGACATGGGGCCGTGCATTATCATGCTGAAACATGAGGTGATGGCGGTGGATGAATGGCACGACAATGGGTCTCAGGATCATGTCAGAGTATCTCTGTGCATTTAAACTGCCTTTGATAGAATGCAATTGTGTTCATTGTCCATAGCTTATGCCTGCCCATACCATAACCCCACCACCACCATGGGGCACTCTGTTCACAACGTTGACATCAGCAAACCGCTCGCCCACAGAACACCATTACACGTTGTCTGGTACAGTTAAAACCGGGATTCATCTGGGAAGAGCACACTTCTCCAGCGTGCCAGTGGCCATCGAAGGTGAGCATTTTCAACACCGAAGTCGGTTACGATCTGCAGTCAGGGACAAGACCCTGGTCAGATAAGCTTTCCTGAGACGGTTTGTGGTCAAATTCTTTAGTTTTGCAAACGCACAGTTTCATCAGCTGAAAATATGCAACAAAAACAACGATTTTACTGAGTTACAGTTCACATAAGGATATTAGTCAATTCAAATAAATGAATTAGGCCCTAATCTATGGATTTCACATGACTGGGCAACCATGGGTGGGCCTGGGAGGGCATAGGCCCACCCACTGGGGAGCCAGACTCACCCATTGGGGAGGCAGGCCCAGCCAATCAGAATGAGTTTTTCCCCACAAAAGAGTTTTACTACAGACAGAAATACTCCTCAGTTTCATCAGCTGTCCGAGTGGCTGGTCTAAGATCCCACAGGTGAAGAAGCCGGATGTCGAGGTCCTGGGCTGGCGTGGTTTACACGTGGTCTGTGGTTGTGAGGCCGGTTTGACGTACTGCCAAATTCTCTAAAATGACTTTGGAGGTGGCTTATGATAGAGAAATTAACATTCAAATCTCTGGCAACAGCTCTGGTGGACATTCCTGCAGTCAGCATGCCAATTGCACTCTCCCTCAAACACTTGAGACATCTGTGACAATGTGTTGTATAACAAAACTACACATTTTAGAGTGGTATTTTATTGTCCCCCAGCACAAGGTGCACCTGTGTAACGATCCTGCTGTTTAATCAGCTTCTTGATATGCCACACCTGTCAGGTGGATGGATTATCTTGGTAAAGGATAAATGCTTATTAACAGGGATGTCAACAGATTTGTACATAAGAAAGAAAGAAATAAGCTTTTTATGCGTATGGAATTTTTGTGGGATCTTTTATTTCAGCTCATGAAACATGGGACCAACACTTTACTTTGCGTTTATATTTTTGTTCAGTGTACATCAGAATCAAGGTGAACCATTGTAACCTGGCTTACTTGGGTATTTAGTAGTAGCTTCGAAAAACTTGTTTTACCTATTAATTTGCAATTGGGGAACATACACTACAATCACCAAAAGTATATGGACACCACTTCAAATTAGTGGATTCGGCTATTTCAGCCACACCCGTTGCTGACAGGTGTATAAAATCAAGCACACAGCCATGCAATCTCCATAGACAAACATTGGCAGTAGAATGGCCTTACTGAAGAGCTCAGGGACTTTCGACGTGGCACTGTCATAGGATGCCACCTTTCCAACAAGTCAATCAAATGTCTTCCCTGCTAGAGCTGGCCCAGTCAACTTTAAGTGTTGTTATTGTTGTAGTGGAAATGTCTAGGAGCAAAAACGTCTCAGCAGCGAAGTGGCAGGCCACACAATCTCACAGAATGGGGAAAAAAATGTCAGAGATCCAAACTGTCTCTGGAAGCAACCTCAGCACAATAATTGTTTGTCGGGAGCTTCATCAAATGGATTTCCATGGCCGAGCCTAAGATCATCAACATACGCAATGCCAAACGTTGGCTGAAGTGGTGTGAAGCTCAGGCTAGGACCCTTAGTTCCAGTGAAGGGAAATCTTAACGCTACAATATACAATGACATTCTAGACAATTCTGTGCTTCCAACTTTGTGGCAACAGTTTGGGGAAGGCCCTTTCCTGATTCAGCATAACAATGCACCCGGGCACAAAGAGAGGTCCATACAGAAATGGTTTGTCGAGATCGGTGTGGAAGAACTTGACTGGCCTGCACAGAACCCTGACCTCAACCCAATCAAACACCTTTGGGATGAATTGGAATGGCGACTACGAGCCAGACCTAATCGCCCAACATCAGTGCCCGACCTCACTAATGCTCTTGTGGCTGAATGGAAGCAAGTCCCCACAGCAATGTTCCAACATCTAGTGGAAAGCCTTCCCAGAAGAGTGGAGGCTGTTATAGCAGCAAAGAGGGGGGGGGGGACCAACTCCATATTAATGTCCATGATTTTGGAACGAGTTGTTCAACGAGGAAGTGACATCACATACGTTTGGTCATGTAGTGTATTTATAATTCAGTATAGAGGTTCCCAAACTGGGGTCTGTGGTCCCTTCAGGGTCCATGGTGGAAGTCCAGGTGTTCTATTTGTTTTTACCTTTCTCTTTATTCCTCTTGTTCGGAACGTCAAGTGACTGAACACCGAACTATAAATCAGCACAACAGTAAACGTACATCATAAAACAATCTCATGTCTCCGGTCCGGTGGTGGTACTAAACCATCAACTCCAATATACCCCACTTATTGCCATGCACTTCCAGATACCTGTACTTTATAGCTTCATAAAACACGACAGCTGTCTATAATAGGAAATACATCTTGCTTAGCCTCGAGTTGGGACTTGAACCCGTTGACATGCTGAGAAAGTGTCTGTGTGCCAAGTTCTCATTGATCAAACACACTGTTGTAGCCAATCGCAGTAGCAGAGTGATCCATTTAGTTACTGGAAGAGACACATTAGACATGTCCACACTCACAACAGATGTCCTTTTATACCTTATAACAGTGGATCATCTGCTTGAGCTAAATTATTAATTACAAGAATATAAATCAGCACATACTATAGTATTTTTTATATATGCACCAAAATAGACATGGGAAGAAAAAAAATAGCCTTGTTTTCTTTTGTTTTTATAGTGTAACTGTTTAGTTTTATGTTTATGCTGAACTCTGGATTACAGTGACACGTGTTTCTGTCTGAGTGGACTACTCTGGTTAAATCAAATGAGAAACACCGTTAACAGAAGAGTCTCAGTAAAGAGGTAGAGTGATTAACACACACACAGTGTTGGAGTTGTGAACTACAAGTAGTTAAACTTGTAATTTAACTACATTTTACAGCACTTTGGTTGAACCAAATGCAAATCTAGGTTGTGTTTTCAGTAGTTAATTACTTTTTCTTTACCATGCAGCTAACTACTCTACACACTGCTTTCTTTACAAAGATAAAACATGGATGAAGTAGGCGAGAAGTTCCTTTATTTTTCAGCATCAGGATCAGCCCAATTATCACCTGAAACAGTTTGTGTGTTTAATATGTTAAACACTTGGTTAACATCCGACTCCAGATGGATCTATTACAACAGATAGGATCATTTTTCACTAAGTAAATCGGGAAAGGATGTAGTGAACTTCTTTTTCTAAGTAATTAAATTAACTATATTTTTCTTAAGCGTAGCTTAACTTCTTCCAGTGTGAAGTAAATGACATGTTCAGAGTAGCTTCCCCCAACACAGAGAGAGACATCTAGAAGGAAGAGACCCACAGAGTAGCTTCCCCCAACACACAGAGAGAGACATCTAGAAGGAAGAGACCCACAGAGTAGCTTCCCCCAACACAGAGAGAGAGAGAGAGACATCTAGAAGGAAGAGACCCACAGAGTAGCTTCCCCCAACACAGAGAGAGAGACATCTAGAAGGAAGAGACCCACAGAGTAGCTTCCCCCAACACAGAGAGAGAGAGAGAGACATCTAGAAGGAAGAGACCCACAGAGTAGCTTCCCCCAACACAGAGAGAGAGAGAGAGAGACATCTAGAAGGAAGAGACCCACAGAGTAGCTTCCCCCAACACAGAGAGAGAGAGAGACATCTAGAAGGAAGAGACCCACAGAGTAGCTTCCCCCAACACAGAGAGAGAGAGACATCTAGAAGGAAGAGACCCACAGAGTAGCTTCCCCCAACACAGAGAGAGAGAGAGACATCTAGAAGGAAGAGACCCACAGAGTAGCTTCCCCCAACACAGAGAGAGAGAGACATCTAGAAGGAAGAGACCCACAGAGTAGCTTCCCCCAACACAGAGAGAGAGAGACATCTAGAAGGAAGAGACCCACAGAGTAGCTTCCCCCAACACAGAGAGAGAGAGAGACATCTAGAAGGAAGAGACACACAGAGTAGCTTCCCCCAACACAGAGAGAGAGAGAGACATCTAGAAGGAAGAGACCCACAGAGTAGCTTCCCCCAACACAGAGAGAGAGACATCTAGAAGGAAGAGACCCACAGAGTAGCTTCCCCCAACACAGAGAGAGAGAGAGACATCTAGAAGGAAGAGACACACAGAGTAGCTTCCCCCAACACAGAGAGAGAGAGAGACATCTAGAAGGAAGAGACCCACAGCACTATGATGTATGAGAAAGGGTTTATTGGCAGTTCTCCTCTTTATGACAAATTGAATGAATCAGGAAAGGGATTATTTACAAACTCGAATCCAAAAGTGAGATAGAAAGCAGTGGTGAGGTGGTGAAGAACCAGAAGAACCAGAAGAAGAACAAGTCTTATAGAAAACAACCATCTCTGTGGAAGCAGGAGAGGGAGGGAGGATCCCAGCACGGAGTCCTCCGGAGGACAGTTAAAGGCATCGCGCTTCCAAAGCGCGTTGTTAGATCTTTCCCCCTTTCAGATACGAACAACGGCCATGTCCACACACACACACACACACTCTTGAGGACTGTCTACTCCAGTGTGTGTCTGTCTGACCGATCCTCTCGCGGAGCTTGAAGATATGACGTCACAATCCTCGGTGAACACAGACTCCCCCCCCCGTTTGTTATTTAATAAAGACTACTGCTTCTAAAAACATGCACATCACATGAAAAAAAAAGAAGGAAACTCGCAGGGAAGTGGACATGGAGATGGGGAGAGGAGAACCAGAACCAGGCCACCATGTCGGTGACTTTACATTTCCACTGCTTCACCAACACAGTTCACACCCCTGCCAGTCAGCGGAGTTCAGAGTTAGGGGGTGGTCGTGTGTCCTGTTCCTAAACCATAACCCCATTCTCTGACCTTACAGAGGGATCTGACTCAGGACCACAGGTCTCCTCTGCTCTACTGAACGCATAAGAAACTAACTGAAACCGATAGGTGTTGGTGAAAGTAAAGGAAAATATATTTATATATATATATATATTCATATTTATACGTTCAACATGGCAAAGAAAATAATTCCCCATAGCTGTATGAGTTTTGAAGTAAAGCTCAATATAGACTTTTTATTATAACAAAATAGGCAGTAGACTGAGGGTTAAATATACGTTAAAATCTCAGTGTACAATAAATTCTTTCGGTTTTTGCTTCCTTCTTACTACTACTAATACACCTGGAGTCAGTTTAAAAACAGCCTTTCATTTACTCTATTCCTGTTCAGGAAATTAACCTGAAAGCTGAATGGACAAAGAACAGAATCAAATCATCAGGGATCGTTAAAGTCCGTGAAGGTGGCTATGATAAGAAACAGCCTCGTGTGTGTCAGAGTGAAGTCCACTCATCACTCTGTAACCTTAGTTCCCTCTGTGCAGTTTGAATAGTATGTTGCCGTCACGTGAGCAGAGACAAAGGACAACTAAAAGAACGACAAAAACATGACGAGGTAAAACACGACGAGGGAATGATGAGAACACTATGAAACATGCTCTTTTAAAGCTACAACGTGCAAAGTTTAGCCTCATGTCATTTCCTTTATGAACCCAGACATTAATGCATTTCCTTTACGAACCCCAGACATTAATGCATTTCCTTTACGAACCCCAGACATTAATGCATTTCCTTTACGAACCCCAGACATTAATGCATTTCCTTTACGAACCCCAGACATTAATGCATTTCCTTTATGAACCCCAGACATTAATGCATTTCCTTTATGAACCCCAGACATTAATGCATTTCCTTTAACGAACCCCAGACATTAATGCATTTCCTTTACGAACCCCAGACATTAATGCATTTCCTTTACGAACCCCAGACATTAATGCATTTCCTTTAACGAACCCCAGACATTAATGCATTTCCTTTAAGAACCCCAGACATTAATGCATTTCCTTTACGAACCCCAGACATTAATGCATTTCCTTTACAAACCCCAGACATTAATGCATTTCCTTTACGAACCCCAGACATTAATGCATTTCCTTTACGAACCCCAGACATTAATGCATTTCCTTTACGAACCCCAGACATTAATGCATTTCCTTTACGAACCCCAGACATTAATGCATTTCCTTTACGAACCCCAGACATTAATGCATTTCCTTTACGAACCCCAGACATTAATGCATTTCCTTTCAATAATATGAAGAAAAAAAAAAGTACAAGAAATGATTTATTATTTGTATATATATGCATCTAAATCATGTTCCTTAAACATTAAGGACTTGTACCATAAAAATCTCCCCATAAGACGCTGGTTGCCAAAGCCCGTACCTCCTTAGCAGGAAAAACACCCAGATACAAGGACAGCCCAAGAAAACACGAGAGAGAAGAGAGAGCGAGAGCGAGCGAGCGCGTGGAGCGTGAGAGAGAGAGCGTGAGAGAGAGAGCGAGCGAGTGTGTGATAGAGAAAGCATTAAATAATTTTGTGTGTGTGTGTGTGTATGTGTATATGTGGGTCTATGCGTGATCAGATCCCCAAACACTAATGTAACGACACCAGCCAGTGTGACAGAGGGGAGCAGGGCGGCGCGGGGGTATAAGTGAAAGGGAGGGGGGGTCCTATGCTCAGGGCATAAAATTAGACGTAAAATCAAAGAAGAAAACGAGGACGGCAAAAAAAAAGGTACTCTTCTGTTTCTCTTCCTTCACAACTTATCCTTGGCAGGCACCCAGATGAAGGGTCCTGACTGCTCCTCGATGATTCTCTTCACCGTGTTATAAATCTCCTCCAGAGAGTCCCCCTGGACGATAGCTGCAACGACACACAGACACAACACATGTAAAACATACTAAATATAGTATAGCTGGGACAGGCTTTCCTGTATTTTGCCAATTAGTTCATTCATGGAACTGAGACATCTACTTGATGCTGAAGAAGTTGAGGCTGTAGTGATGGGGTGGGGGGCTGGACTCACCAGTGAAGTGCTCAGTGAACTCCTGCTCCAGCTTCATGGCTCGGTCAAACGTCTTTCTCCCCTGGTCCTCTGTTAGCCTCTTATTCATCTCCCTAGAGAGAGAGAGAGGGAGAGAGAGAGGGAGAGAGGCAGGAGAGAAAGAGAGAATGAGAGGGAGAGAGAGAATGAGAGGGACAGAGCGAGAGATGGAGGAGAGTGAGAGGGCGAGAAGGAGAGAGAGACAGGGAGAGGCAGGAGAGAAAGAGAATGAGAGGGACAGAGCGAGAGATGGAGGAGAGTGAGAGGGCGAGAAGGAGAGAGAGACAGGGAGAGGATGACTAAGATGTTGCCCTGTATACAGTGTATACAGTGTTTTTGGAAAGTATTCAGACTCCTTGACTTTTTCCACATTTTGTTACGTTATAACTTTATTCTAAAAAGGATTAAATTAATACAAATATTTAGCAATCTACATACAATTCTGACAAAGTGGAAACAGGGTTTTAGGAATGTTTGCAAATGTATTAAATATGAAATGCAGAAATACCGTATTTACATTAGTATTCAGACCCTTTGCTATGAGACTCGAAATTGATCTCAGGTGCATCCTGTTTCCATTGTTCATCCTCAACATATTTCTACAACTTGGAGTCCACCTGTAGTAAATTCAATTTATTGGACGTGATTTGGAAAGGCACAGACCTGTCTATATAAGGTCCCACAGTTGACAGTACATGTCAGAGCAAAAACCAACCCATGAGGTCGAAGGAATTGTCCGTAGAGCTCAGACACAGGATTGTGTCAAGGCACAGATCTGGGGAAGGGTACCAAAACATTTGTACAAAGAACTCAGTGGCCTCCATCATTCTTAAATGGAAAAAGTTTGGAACCACCAGGACTCTTCCTAGAGCAGGCCGCCCAACTAAACTGAGCAATCTGGGGGAGAAGGGCCTTGGTCAGGGAGGTGACCAAGAACCCGATGGTCTCTCTGACAGCGCTACAGAGGTCCTCTGTGGAGATGGGAGAACCTTCCAGAAGGACAACCATCTCTGCAGCACTCCACCAATCAGGCCTTTATGGTAGAGTGGCCAGACGGAAGCCACTCCTCAGTAAAAGGCTCATGGCAGCCCACTTGGAGTTTGCCAAAAGGCACCTAAAGACTCTCAGACCATAAGAAACAAGATTCTCTGGTCTGATAAAACCAAGATTGAACTCTTTGGCCTGAATGCCAAACGTCATGTCTGGAAGAAACCTAAGGTGAAGCATGGTGGTGGCAGCCTCATGCTGTGGGGCAAGGACTGGGAGACTAGTCAGGATTGAGGCAAAGATGAACGGAGCAAAGTACAGAGAGATCCTTGATGAAAACCTGCTGCAGAGCACTCAGGACCTCAGACTGGGGCAAAGGTTCACTTTCCAACAGGACAACAACCCTAAGCACACAGCCAAGATTACGCACGAATGGCTTCGGGACAAGTCCCTGAATGTTAATTGAGTGGAACCCCATCTAACATCTCTAGAGACCTGAAAATAGCTGTGCAGCAACCCTTCCCATCCAACCTGACAGAGCTTGAGAGGATCTGCACATACGAATGGGAGAAACTCCCCAAATACAGGTGTGCCAAGCTTGTAGCGTCATACCCAAGAAGACTCAAGGCTGTAATCACTGCCAAAGGTGCTTCAACAAAGTACTGAGTAAAGGGTCTGAATACTTATGCAAATGTCATATTTCAGTGTTTTATTTTTTAGAAATGAGCAAAAATGTCTAATAACCTGTTTTTGCTTTGTCATTATGGGTTATTGTGTGTAGATTGATGAGGAAAAAAACGAATGCATTTTATAATAAGGCTGTAACGTAATAAAATGTGGAAAAAGTCAAGGGGTCTGAATACTTTCCACCATCCCCTAGGGCAGAAGACTTTGACCTATTAATACCCACAATTCCCTAGGGCAATAGACTTTCACCTCTTAATATCCACCATCCCATAGGGCAGAAGACTTTGACCTATTAATACCCACAATTCCCTAGGGCAATAGACTTTGACCTCTTAATATCCACCATCCCATAGGGCAATAGACTGGCCTGTTAATACCCACCATCCCATAGGGCAGAAGACTTTGACCTATTAATACCCACAATTCCCTAGGGCAATAGACTTTGACCTCTTAATACCCACCATCCCCTAGGGCAATAGACTGGCCTGTTAATACCCACCATCCCCTAGGGCAATAGACTGGCCTGTTAATACCCACCATCCCCTAGGGCAATAGACTTTGACCTCTTAATACCCACCATCCCCTAGGGCAATAGACTTTGACCTCTTAATACCCACCATCCCCTAGGGCAGAAGACTTTGGCCTCTTAATACCCACCATCCCCTAGAGCAATAGACTTTGGCCTCTTAATACCCACCATCCCCTAGAGCAATAGACTGGCCTGTTAATACCCACCATCCCCTAGGGCAATAGACTTTGACCTCTTAATACCCACCATCCCCTAGGGCAATAGACTTTGACCTCTTAATACCCACCATCCCCTAGGGCAGAAGACTTTGGCCTCTTAATACCCACCATCCCCTAGAGCAATAGACTTTGGCCTCTTAATACCCACCATCCCCTAGGGCAGAAGACTTTGGCCTCTTAATACCCACCATCCCCTAGAGCAATAGACTTTGGCCTCTTAATACCCACCATCCCCTAGAGCAATAGACTTTGGCCTCTTAATACCCACCATCCCCTAGGGCAGAAGACTTTGGCCTCTTAATACCCACCATCCCCTAGGGCAGAAGACTTTGGCCTCTTAATACCCACCATCCCCTAGGGCAGAAGACTTTGGCCTCTTAATACCCACCATCCCCTAGGGCAGAAGACTTTGGCCTCTTAATACCCACCATCCCCTAGGGCAGAAGACTTTGGCCTCTTAATACCCACCATCCCCTAGGGCAATAGACTTTGGCCTCTTAATACCCACCATCCCCTAGGGCAGAAGACTTTGGCCTCTTAATACCCACCATCCCCTAGGGCAATAGACTTTGGCCTCTTAATACCCACCATCCCCTAGGGCAGAAGACTTTGGCCTCTTAATACCCACCATCCCCTAGAGCAATAGACTTTGGCCTCTTAATACCCACCATCCCCTAGGGCAGAAGACTTTGGCCTCTTAATACCCACCATCCCCTAGGGCAGAAGACTTTGGCCTCTTAATACCCACCATCCCCTAGAGCAATAGACTTTGGCCTCTTAATACCCACCATCCCCTAGGCAGAAGACTTTGGCCTCTTAATACCCACCATCCCCTAGGGCAGAAGACTTTGGCCTCTTAATACCCACCATCCCCTAGGGCAGAAGACTTTGACCTCTTAGACCATCCCCTAGCAATAGACTTTGGCCTCTTAATACCCACCATCCCCTAGGGCAGAAGACTTTGGCCTCTTAATACCCACCATCCCCTAGGGCAATAGACTTTGGCCTCTTAATACCCACCATCCCCTAGGGCAGAAGACTTTGGCCTCTTAATACCCACCATCCCCTAGAGCAATCTTAGACCCACCATCCCCTTTTGGCCTCTTAATACCCACCATCCCCTAGGGCAATAGACTTTGGCCTCTTAATACCCACCATCCCCTAGAGCAATAGACTTTGGCCTCTTAATACCCACCATCCCCTAGGGCAGAAGACTTTGGCCTCTTAATACCCACCATCC
The DNA here is from genome assembly GCF_034236695.1 of Oncorhynchus nerka. Classification (NCBI taxonomy): domain Eukaryota; kingdom Metazoa; phylum Chordata; class Actinopteri; order Salmoniformes; family Salmonidae; genus Oncorhynchus; species Oncorhynchus nerka. Next base: position 89,995,771 of record NC_088419.1, on the reverse strand, counting down.
CCTAGAGCACTTTGGCATCCCCCATCCCCTAGGGCAATAGACTTTGGCCTCTTAATACCCACCATCCCCTAGGGCAGAAGACTTTGGCCTCTTAATACCCACCATCCCCTAGGGCAATAGACTTTGGCCTCTTAATACCCACCATCCCCTAGGGCAGAAGACTTTGGCCTCTTAATACCCACCATCCCCTAGAGCAATAGACTTTGGCCTCTTAATACCCACCATCCCCTAGGGCAGAAGACTTTGGCCTCTTAATACCCACCATCCCCTAGAGCAATAGACTTTGGCCTCTTAATACCCACCATCCCCCCTAGAGCAATAGACTTTGGCCTCTTAATACCCACCATCCCCTAGGGCAGAAGACTTTGGCCTCTTAATACCCACCATCCCCTAGAGCAATAGACTTTGGCCTCTTAATACCCACCATCCCCTAGGGCAGAAGACTTTGGCCTCTTAATACCCACCATCCCCTAGGGCAGAAGACTTTGGCCTCTTAATACCCACCATCCCCTAGAGCAATAGACTTTGGCCTCTTAATACCCACCATCCCCTAGGGCAGAAGACTTTGGCCTCTTAATACCCACCATCCCCTAGAGCAATAGACTTTGGCCTCTTAATACCCACCATCCCCTAGGGCAGAAGACTTTGGCCTCTTAATACCCACCATCCCCTAGAGCAATAGACTTTGGCCTCTTAATACCCACCATCCCCTAGAGCAGAAGACTTTGACCTCTTAATACCCACCATCCCCTAGGGCAATAGACTTTGGCCTCTTAATACCCACCATCCCCTAGGGCAGAAGACTTTGGCCTCTTAATACCCACCATCCCCTAGAGCAATAGACTTTGGCCTCTTAATACCCACCATCCCCTAGAGCAATAGACTTTGGCCTCTTAATACCCACCATCCCCTAGGGCAGAAGACTTTGGCCTCTTAATACCCACCATCCCCTAGAGCAATAGACTTTGGCCTCTTAATACCCACCATCCCCTAGGGCAGAAGACTTTGGCCTCTTAATACCCACCATCCCCTAGAGCAATAGACTTTGGCCTCTTAATACCCACCATCCCCTAGGGCAGAAGACTATGGCCTCTTAATATGAAAAGGAATTTGTTGAATCAAAATAACTTACAGGATATTCTCCACAGACTTGGGCTTGATGAAAATAGCGATGGGGTAGAGCATGGTCGATTGCAATCGCTTGATGGCGTTGCCTGAAACATCCAGGATGCAATGCTTCCCCTGGACATAAAGAGAGAGAGAGTGAAGACATGTCATCACAACATAGCCATATGCTGACACTTCCTCCTCCTCTCTTCCCCCTCTCCTCCTCCTCTCTTCCCCTCCTCCTCCTCCACTCTTCCCCCTCTCCTCCTCTCTTCCCCCTTTCCTCCTCCTCTCTTTCCCTCTCTTCCCCCTTTCCTCCTCTCTTCCCCCTCCTCCTCTCTTCCCCCTATTTCCCCCTCTCCTTCTCCTCTCTTCCCCCGCTCCTCCTCCTCTCTTCCCCCTCTCCTCCTCCTCCTCCTCCTCCCCTTCCCCTCCTCCCCCTCCCTCCTCCTCCTCCCCCTCTCCTCCTCCACTCTTCCTCCTCCACTCTTCCTCCTCTCCTCCACTCTTCCTCCTCTCCTCCACTCTTCCTCCTCTCCTCCACTCTTCCCCCTCTCCTCCTCCTCCTCCTCTCTTCCCCTATCCTCCTCCTCTCTTCCCCCTATCCTCCTCCTCCTCTCTTCCCCCTCTCCTCCTCCTCCTCTCTTCCCCCTCTCCTCCTCCTCCTCCTCTCTTCCCCCTCTCCTCCTCTTCCCCCTCTCCCCCCTCCCTCCTCTTCCCCCTCTCCTCCTCCTATTTTCATCCTCTCCTCCTCCTCTCTTCCCCCTCTCCTCCTCTCTTCCCCCTCTCTTCCTCCTATTTCCCCCTCTCCTTCTCCTCTCTTCCCCCTCTCCTCCTCTCTTCCTCCTATTTTCATCCTCTCTTCCCCCTCTTCCTCCTCTCCCCTCTTCCCCTCTCTTCCCCCTCCCCTCTTCTCCCCTCTTCCTCCTATTTTCATCCTCTCCTCCTCCTTCTCTCCTCCTCCTCCTCTCTTCCTCCTATGTTCATCCTCTCCTCCTCTTTTCCTCCTCTCTTCCTCCTCTCCTCCGTTCACCTTCTCAGCGACCTCCCGTACAGACTGGACGCTGGTTCCATACAGGTGGTTGTTGTACTGGCCCGCCTCAATGAACTTGTGGTCCTGGATATCTTTCTCCATCTGCTCCCTGGACACCACAAAATGGTAGTCTCTGGCATCCACCTCGTAATCCCGCTTCGGTCTGGTCGTGTCTGAATACCCGGACAAAGACAAGGAAGATGTATTTACATTAGGGTGGCAGGGTAGCTTAGTGGTTAGAGTGTAGAGGCGGCAGGGTGGCCTAGTGGTTAGAGTGTAGAGGCGGCAGGGTGGCCTAGTGGTTAGAGTGTAGAGGCGGCAGGGTGGCCTAGTGGTTAGAGTGTAGAGGCGGCAGGGTGGCCTAGTGGTTAGAGTGTAGAGGCGGCAGGTGTGGCGGCAGGGTGGCTAGTGGTTAGAGTGTAGAGGCGGCAGGGTGGCCTAGTGGTTAGAGTGTAGAGGCGGCAGGGTGGCCTAGTGGTTAGAGTGTAGAGGCGGCAGGGTGGCCTAGTGGTTAGAGTGTAGAGCGGCAGGGTGGCCTAGTGGTTAGAGTGTAGAGGCGGCAGGGTGGCCTAGTGGTTAGAGTGTAAAGGCGGCAGGGTGGCCTAGTGGTTAGAGTGTAGAGGCGGCAGGGTGGCCTAGTGGTTAGAGTGTAGAGGCGGCAGGGTGGCCTAGTGGTTAGAGTGTAGAGGCGGCAGGGTGGCCTAGTGGTTAGAGTGTAGAGGCGGCAGGGTGGCCTAGTGGTTAGAGTGTAGAGTGCGGCAGGGTGGCCTAGTGGTTAGAGTGTAGAGTGCGGCAGGGTGGCCTAGTGGTTAGAGTGTAGAGTGCGGCAGGGTGGCCTAGTGGTTAGAGTGTAGAGGCGGCAGGGTGGCCTAGTGGTTAGAGTGTAGAGGCGGCAGGGTGGCCTAGTGGTTAGAGTGTAGAGGCGGCAGGGTGGCCTAGTGGTTAGAGTGTAGAGGCGGCAGGGTGGCCTAGTGGTTAGAGTGTAGAGGCGGCAGGGTGGCCTAGTGGTTAGAGTGTAGAGGCGGCAGGGTGGCCTAGTGGTTAGAGTGTAGAGGCGGCAGGGTGGCCTAGTGGTTAGAGTGTAGAGGCGGCAGGGTGGCCTAGTGGTTAGAGTGTAGAGGCGGCAGGGTGGCCTAGTGGTTAGAGTGTAGAGGCGGCAGGGTGGCCTAGTGGTTAGAGTGTAGAGGCGGCAGGGTGGCCTAGTGGTTAGAGTGTAGAGGCGGCAGGGTGGCCTAGTGGTTAGAGCGCTGGACTAGTAACCGGAAGGTTGCAAGTTCAAACCCCCGAGCTGACACAAGGTACAAATCTGTCGTTCTGCCCCTGAACAGGCAGTTAACCCACTGTTCCTAGGCCGTCATTGAAAATAAGAATTTGTTCTTAACTGACTTGCCTGGTTAAATAAATAAAATTAGTTTTGATATATTTAATTACCGACAGCCCTGATGAACTGGTTATCACACATCTAGGTACAAGACGAGAACGGTCAACATAAAAACATCAAATTGTGTATGTAACAAAAACATTGGTACTCACGTGGGACACAGGACCCAAATTTGTCGGGGAACTCTGAGATGAGGTCATCGTTGATGCGGTCTTTCATTGGCCCCAGGATGATGACAGGCCGTGTGTAGTTCACTGGACAGACACAAGAGGGATCGACTGTAACAACACTGCACTTACAGAAACATATTAATATCAATTGACAGTGAGATAACCAACTAACTCTGAATGAGATAACCAACTAACTCTGAATGAGATAACCAACTAACTCTGAATGAGATAACCAACTAACTCTGAATGAGATAACCAACTAACTCCGAATGAGATAACCAACTAACTCCGAATGAGATAACCAACTAACTCCGAATGAGATAACCAACTAACTCCGAATGAGATAACCAACTAACTCTAATTGGGATAACCAACTAACAACTAACTCTAATTGAGATAACCAACTAACTCTGAATGAGATAACCAACTAACTCTAATTGGGATAACCAACTAACAACTAACTCTAATTGGGATAACCAACTAACTAATTGGGATAACCAACTAACTCTAATTGGGATAACCAACTAACTCTAATTGAGATAACCAACTAACTCTAATTGAGATAACCAACTAACTCTAATTGAGATAACCAACTAACTCTAATTGAGATAACCAACTAACTCTAATTGAGATAACCAACTAACTCTAATTGGGATAACCAACTAACTCTAATTGGGATAACCAACTAACAACTAACTCTAATTGGGATAACCAACTAACTAATTGGGATAACCAACTAACTCTAATTGAGATAACAACTAACTCTAATTGAGATAACAACTAACTCTAATTGAGATAACAACTAACTAATTGAGATAACAACTAACTAATTGAGATAACAACTAACTAATTGAGATAACAACTAACTAATTGAGATAACCAACTAACTAATTGAGATAACAACTAACTAATTGAGATAACAACTAACTCTAATTGAGATAACAACTAACTCTAATTGAGATAACCAACTAACTAATTGAGATAACAACTAACTAATTGAGATAACAACTAACTAATTAAGATAACAACTAACTAATTGAGATAACAACTAACTCTAATTGAGATAACCAACTAACTAATTGAGATAACAACTAACTAATTGAGATAACAACTAACTAATTGAGATAACAACTAACTCTAATTGAGATAACCAACTAACTTTAATTGAGATAACAACTAACTCTAATTGAGATAACAACTAACTCTAATTGAGATAACAACTAACTAATTGAGATAACAACTAACTAATTGAGATAACAACTAACTAATTGAGATAACCAACTAACTAATTGAGATAACAACTAACTAATTGAGATAACAACTAACTCTAATTGAGATAACAACTAACTAATTGAGATAACAACTAACTAATTGAGATAACAACTAACTAATTGAGATAACAACTAACTAATTGAGATAACAACTAACTCTAATTGAGATAACCAACTAACTAATTGAGATAACAACTAACTAATTGAGATAACAACTAACTAATTGAGATAACAACTAACTCTAATTGAGATAACAACTAACTAATTGAGATAACAACTAACTAATTGAGATAACAACTAATAACAACTAACTCTAATTGAGATAACAACTAACTCTAATTGAGATAACAACTAACTAATTGAGATAACAACTAACTAATTGAGATAACAACTAACTAATTGAGATAACAACTAACTCTAATTGAGATAACAACTAACTAATTGAGATAACAACTAACTAATTGAGATAACAACTAACTCTAATTGAGATAACAACTAACTAATTGAGATAACAACTAACTAATTGAGATAACGTAAGTCGCTCTGGATAAGAGCGTCTGCTAAATGACTTAAATGTAAATGTAAATAACAACTAACTCTAATTGAGATAACAACTAACTCTAATTGAGAAAACCAACTAACTCTAATTGAGAAAACCAACTAACTCTAATTGAGATAACAACTAACTCTAATTGAGATAACAACTAACTCTAATTGAGATAACTACTAACTCTAATTGAGATAACAACTAACTAATTGAGATAACTAACTAATTGAGATAACAACTAACTAATTGAGATAACAACTAACTAATTGAGATAACCAACTAACTAATTGAGATAACCAACTAACTAATTGAGATAACAACTAACTAATTGAGATAACAACTAACTCTAATTGAGATAACCAACTAACTCTAATTGAGATAACAACTAACTAATTGAGATAACAACTAACTAATTGAGATAACAACTAACTAATTGAGATAACAACTAACTAATTGAGATAACAACTAACTCTAATTGAGATAACAACTAACTAATTGAGATAACAACTAACTAATTGAGATAACAACTAACTAATTGAGATAACAACTAACTAATTGAGATAACAACTAACTAATTGAGATAACAACTAACTCTAATTGAGATAACAACTAACTCTAATTGAGATAACAACTAACTCTAATTGAGATAACAACTAACTCTAATTGAGATAACAACTAACTAATTGAGATAACAACTAACTAATTGAGATAACAACTAACTAATTGAGATAACAACTAACTAATTGAGATAACAACTAACTCTAATTGAGATAACAACTAACTCTAATTGAGATAACAACTAACTAATTGAGATAACAACTAACTAATTGAGATAACAACTAACTAATTGAGATAACAACTAACTAATTGAGATAACAACTAACTCTAATTGAGATAACCAACTAACTCTAATTGAGATAACAACTAACTCTAATTGAGATAACAACTAACTCTAATTGAGATAACAACTAACTAATTGAGATAACTAACTAATTGAGATAACAACTAACTAATTGAGATAACAACTAACTAATTGAGATAACAACTAACTCTAATTGAGATAACCAACTAACTCTAATTGAGATAACAACTAACTCTAATTGAGATAACAACTAACTAATTGAGATAACAACTAACTAATTGAGATAACAACTAACTCTAATTGAGATAACCAACTAACTCTAATTGAGATAACAACTAACTAATTGAGAAAACAACTAACTAATTGAGATAACAACTAACTAATTGAGATAACAACTAACTAATTGAGATAACAACTAACTAATTGAGATAACAACTAACTAATTGAGAAAACAACTAACTAATTGAGAAACAACTAACTAATTGAGATAACAACTAACTAATTGAGATAACTAACTAATTGAGATAACAACTAACTCTAATTGAGATAACAACTAACTCTAATTGAGATAACAACTAACTCTAATTGAGATAACAACTAACTCTAATTGAGATAACAACTAACTCTAATTGAGATAACAACTAACTCTAATTGAGATAACAACTAACTCTAATTGAGATAACAACTAACTCTAATTGAGATAACAACTAACTCTAATTGAGATAACAACTAACTCTAATTGAGATAACAACTAACTCTAATTGAGATGTGTGTGTGTGTGTGACAGGTGATGTGTGTGTGTGTGACAGGTGATGTGTGTGTGTGTGTGACAGGTGATGTGTGTGTGTGTGACAGTGACAGGTGATGTGTGTGTGTGTGTGTGACACAGGTGATGTGTGTGTGTGTGTGTGACAGGTGATGTGTGTGTGTGTGACAGGTGATGTGTGTGTGTGTGTGACAGGTGATGTGTGTGTGTGTGACAGGTGATGTGTGTGTGTGTGTGACAGGTGATGTGTGTGTGTGTGTGTGACAGGTGATGTGTGTGTGTGTGTGTGACAGGTGATGTGTGTGTGTGTGTGACAGGTGATGTGTGTGTGTGTGTGACAGGTGATGTGTGTGTGTGTGTGTGACAGGTGATGTGTGTGTGTGTGTGTGACAGGTGATGTGTGTGTGTGTGTGACAGGTGATGTGTGTGTGTGTGACAGGTGATGTGTGTGTGTGTGACAGGTGATGTGTGTGTGTGTGACAGGTGATGTGTGTGTGTGTGTGACAGGTGATGTGTGTGTGTGTGTGACAGGTGATGTGTGTGTGTGTGTGTGTGACAGGTGATGTGTGTGTGTGTGTGTGTGACAGGTGATGTGTGTGTGTGTGACAGGTGATGTGTGTGTGTGTGACAGGTGATGTGTGTGTGTGTGTGTGACAGGTGATGTGTGTGTGTGTGTGTGACAGGTGATGTGTGTGTGTGTGTGTGACAGGTGATGTGTGTGTGTGTGTGTGTGACAGGTGATGTGTGTGTGTGTGTGACAGGTGATGTGTGTGTGTGTGACAGGTGATGTGTGTGTGTGTGTGTGACAGGTGATGTGTGTGTGTGTGTGTGTGACAGGTGATGTGTGTGTGTGTGTGACAGGTGATGTGTGTGTGTGTGTGGTGATGTGTGATGTGTGTGTGTGTGTGTGACAGGTGATGTGTGTGGTGATGTGTGTGTGTGTGTGGTGATGTGTGTGTGTGTGTGTGTGACAGGTGATGTGTGTGTGTGTGTGTGTGTGTGACAGGTGATGTGTGTGTGTGTGTGTGTGACAGGTGATGTGTGTGTGTGACAGGTGATGTGTGTGTGTGTGACAGGTGATGTGTGTGTGTGTGACAGGTGATGTGTGTGTGTGTGTGTGTGACAGGTGATGTGTGTGTGTGTGTGTGTGACAGGTGATGTGTGTGTGTGTGTGACAGGTGATGTGTGTGTGTGTGTGACAGGTGATGTGTGTGTGTGTGTGTGTGTGTGACAGGTGATGTGTGTGTGTGTGTGTGTGTGTGACAGGTGATGTGTGTGTGTGTGTGACAGGTGATGTGTGTGTGTGTGATGTGTGTGTGTGACAGATGTGTGTGTGTGTGTGATGTGTGTGTGTGTGACAGGTGATGTGTGTGTGTGTGTCAGGTGATGTGTGTGTGTGTGTGATGTGACAGGTGATGTGTGTGTGTGTGATGTGTGTGTGTGTGTGACAGGTGATGTGTGTGTGTGTGTGACAGGTGATGTGTGTGTGTGACAGGTGATGTGTGTGTGTGTGTGACAGGTGATGTGTGTGTGTGTGACAGGTGATGTGTGTGTGTGGTGATGTGTGTGTGTGTGTGTGACAGGTGATGTGTGTGTGTGTGACAGGTGATGTGTGTGTGTGTGTGACAGGTGATGTGTGTGTGTGTGTGATGTGTGTGGTGATGTGTGTGTGTGACAGGTGATGTGTGTGTGTGTGACAGGTGATGTGTGTGTGTGTGTGTGACAGGTGATGTGTGTGTGTGTGACAGGTGATGTGTGTGTGTGTGACAGGTGATGTGTGTGTGTGTGACAGGTGATGTGTGTGTGTGTGACAGGTGATGTGTGTGTGTGTGACAGGATGTGTGTGTGTGTGACAGGTGATGTGTGTGTGTGACAGGTGATGTGTGTGTGTGTGACAGGTGATGTGTGTGTGTGACAGGTGATGTGTGTGTGTGTGACAGGTGATGTGTGTGTGTGTGTGTCAGGTGATGTGTGTGTGTGACAGGTGATGTGTGTGTGTGTGACAGGTGATGTGTGTGTGTGTGTGTGACAGGTGATGTGTGTGTGTGTGTGACAGGTGATGTGTGTGTGTGTGACAGGTGATGTGTGTGTGTGTGACAGGTGATGTGTGTGTCAGGTGATGTGTGTGTGTGACAGGTGATGTGGTGATGTGTGTGTGTGTGTGTGTGGTGATGTGTGTGTGTGTGTGTCAGGTGATGTGTGTGTGTGACAGGATGATGTGTGTGTGTGTGACAGGTGATGTGTGTGTGTGACAGGATGTGTGATGTGTGTGTGTGACAGGTGATGTGTGTGTGTGTGACAGGTGATGTGTGTGTGTGACAGGTGATGTGTGTGTGTGTGAGGTGATGTGTGTGTGTGTGTGTGTGTGTGACAGGTGATGTGTGTGTGTGTGACAGGTGATGTGTGTGTGTGACAGGTGATGTGTGTGTGTGTGACAGGTGATGTGTGTGTGTGTGACAGGTGATGTGTGTGTGTGTGTGTGTGACAGGTGATGTGTGTGTGTGACAGGTGATGTGTGTGTGTGACAGGTGATGTGTGACAGGTGTGATGTGTGTGTGACAGGTGATGTGTGTGTGTGTGACAGGTGATGTGTGTGTGACAGGTGATGTGTGTGTGTGTGACAGATGTGTGTGTGTGTGACAGGTGATGTGTGTGTGTGTGACAGGTGATGTGTGTGTGTGACAGGTGATGTGTGTGTGTGTGACAGGTGATGTGTGTGTGTGTGACAGGTGATGTGTGTGTGTGTGACAGGTGATGTGTGTGTGTGTGACAGGTGATGTGTGTGTGTGTGACAGGTGATGTGTGTGTGTGTGACAGGTGATGTGTGTGTGTGTGACAGGTGATGTGTGTGTGTGACAGGTGATGTGTGTGTGTGACAGGTGATGTGTGTGTGTGTGACAGGTGATGTGTGTGTGTGTGATGTGTGTGTGACAGGTGATGTGTGTGTGTGTGTGTGTGTGTGTGACAGGTGATGTGTGTGTGTGTGTCAGGTGATGTGTGTGTGTGTGACAGGTGATGTGTGTGTGTGTGTGACAGGTGATGTGTGTGTGTGTGTGGTGACAGGTGATGTGTGTGTGTGTGACAGGTGATGTGTGTGTGTGACAGGTGATGTGTGTGTGTGTGACAGGTGATGTGTGTGTGTGTGACAGGTGATGTGTGTGTGTGATGTGTGACAGGTGATGTGTGTGTGTGTGACAGGTGATGTGTGTGTGTGTGACAGGTGATGTGTGTGTGTGATGTGTGTGTGACAGGTGATGTGTGTGTGTGTGACAGGTGATGTGTGTGTGTGACAGGTGATGTGTGTGTGTGTGACAGGTGATGTGTGTGTGTGTGACAGGTGATGTGTGTGTGTGTGACAGGTGATGTGTGTGTGTGACAGGTGATGTGTGTGTGTGTGACAGGTGATGTGTGTGTGTGTGTGTGTGTGTGTGACAGGTGATGTGTGTGTGTGTGACAGGTGATGTGTGTGTGTGACAGGTGATGTGTGTGTGTGACAGGTGATGTGTGTGTGTGTGACAGGTGATGTGTGTGTGTGTGACAGGTGATGTGTGTGTGTGTGACAGGTGATGTGTGTGTGTGTGACAGGTGATGTGTGTGTGTGACAGGTGATGTGTGTGTGTGACAGGTGATGTGTGTGTGTGACAGGTGATGTGTGTGTGTGACAGGTGATGTGTGTGTGTGACAGGTGATGTGTGTGTGTGTGTGACAGGTGATGTGTGTGTGTGACAGGTGATGTGTGTGTGTGTGACAGGTGATGTGTGTGTGTGTGACAGGTGATGTGTGTGTGTGTGACAGGTGATGTGTGTGTGACAGGTGATGTGTGTGTGTGTGACAGGTGATGTGTGTGTGTGTGACAGGTGATGTGTGTGTGTGACAGGTGATGTGTGTGTGTGACAGGTGATGTGTGTGTGTGTGACAGGTGATGTGTGTGTGTGTGACAGGTGATGTGTGTGTGTGTGACAGGTGATGTGTGTGTGTGTGACAGGTGATGTGTGTGTGTGACAGGTGATGTGTGTGTGTGACAGGTGATGTGTGTGTGTGACAGGTGATGTGTGTGTGTGTGACAGGTGATGTGTGTGTGTGTGTGACAGGTGATGTGTGTGTGTGTGACAGGTGATGTGTGTGTGTGTGACAGGTGATGTGTGTGTGTGTGACAGGTGATGTGTGTGTGTGTGACAGGTGATGTGTGTGTGTGTGTCAGGTGATGTGTGTGTGTGACAGGTGATGTGTGTGTGTGTGACAGGTGATGTGTGTGTGTGTGACAGGTGATGTGTGTGTGTGTGACAAGTGATGTGTGTGTGTGTGACAAGTGATGTGTGTGTGTGTGTGTGTGTGTCAGGTGATGTGTGTGTGTGACAGGTGATGTGTGTGTGTGTGACAGGTGATGTGTGTGTGTGTGACAGGTGATGTGTGTGTGTGTGACAGGTGATGTGTGTGTGTGTGACAGGTGATGTGTGTGTGTGTGACAGGTGATGTGTGTGTGTCAGGTGATGTGTGTGTGTGACAGGTGATGTGTGTGTGTGTGTGACAGGTGATGTGTGTGTGTGTCAGGTGATGTGTGACAGAGATGAGGATGTAAGCTGTGTCTTACCTTCCTGCTGTGTGATTGGCTCGTAGGACAGGACGTACTCCTCCTGGCCACCTGATTGGACGGACAGAACAGGCGACCATGTTTAGACGAACAGTATCGGTGCAGTGGTCACTGTGATTAGGGTTAGGAGCTAGACTAGCTGTCGGCATGCTATGAGTGTGTGTGTGTTTGTCTACCAGTATTTGCCTGTTGTAATCTATCAAATTAGTGTGGTAATCAAAACTTGCTCCCCCCAGCTGTTCAGAAAAACATTGAAAAAGTAGCTAATGTGAGTGCAGTCCACGAAGCTGGTGAATATGTATCAGCAAATTTGCTTTTCATAAAAATAATTTAACAGCGGCAGATTTAACAGCTGTGGAGAGCAGAGCACACTATAGACTCTTTCTATCTTCTCTCAGAGAAACACACTGCTAAAGATCCACATCAGTTTTATATCAGTCCAGTAAACCTCCTAAAAGGACTGCTATTTCAACATGCATCCACGAAGGAGGCGGCTTGGGGACTCGAACGTGTGACCCTCAGAATGCTGCTCAGACCAAACACACACAGTAGACAGAGCACCAGCAACATAACAGAGAAGCAGAAAAACAACTCATTACAGAATAGAGCCAACGGTCGACAGAGGGAGAGAAGGAGAGAGGGCAGGAGAGAGGGAAGGAGAGAGGGATGGAGAGCGGGAAGGAGAGAGGGATGGAGAGAGGGATGGAGAGAGGGAAGGAGAGAGGGATGGAGGAGGAGAGAGGAAGGAGAGCGGGAAGGAGAGAGGGAAGGATGGATGGAGAGAGGGAAGGAGAGAGGGATGGAGAGGGAAGGAGAGATGGAGAGGGGAAGGAGAGCGGGAAGGATGGAAGGAGAGCGGGATGGAGAAGAGAGGATGGAGAGAGGAATGGAGAGAGGGATGGAGAGAGGGATGGAGCGGGAAGGGAGGGAAGGAGAGAGGATGGAGGGATGGAGAGAGGGATGGAGAGAGGAATGGAGAGAGGGATGGAGAGAGGGATGGAGAGCGGGAAGGAGAGAGGGATGGAGAGAGGGATGGAGAGAGGGAAGGAGAGAGGGATGGAGAGAGGGATGGAGAGAGGGAAGGAGAGAGGGATGGAGAGAGGGAAGGAGAGAGGGATGGAGAGAGGAAGGGGAAGGAGAGAGGGAAGGAGAGGGATGGAGAGCGGGATGGAGATGGAGAGCGGGATGGAGAGAGGGATGGAGAGAGGGAAGGAGAGAGGGATGGAGAGAGGGAAGGAGAGAGGGCAGGAGAGAGGGAAGGAGAGAGGGATGGAGAGAGGGAAGGAGAGAGGGATGGAGAGAGGGAAGGAGAGCGGGATGGAGAGCGGGATGGAGAGCGGGATGGAGAGAGGGAAGGAGAGAGGGCAGGAGAGAGGGAAGGAGAGAGGGATGGAGAGAGGGGGAAGGAGAGAGGGATGGAGAGAGGGAAGGAGAGAGGGATGGAGAGAGGGCAGGGAAGGAGAGAGGGAAGGAGAAGGAGGGATGGAGAGAGGGAAGGATGAGAGGGGAAGGAGAGCGGGATGGAGAGAGGGATGGAGAGAGGGGGAAGAGGGAAGAGAGGAAGGAGAGAGGGAAGGAGAGAGGGATGGAGAGCGGGAAGGAGAGAGGGAAGGAGAGAGGGATGGAGAGAGGGGAGGAGAGAGGGATGGAGAGCGGGAAGGAGAGAGGGAAGGAGAGAGGGAAGGAGAGAGGGATGGAGAGCGGGAAGGAGAGCGGGATGGAGAGGGGAAGGAGAGAGGGATGGAGAGCGGGATGGAGAGAGGGATGGAGAGCGGGATGGAGAGAGGGATGGAGAGGGGGAAGGGGGGGGAAGGAGAGGGGGAAGGAGAGGGGGAAGGAGAGAGGGAAGGAGAGAGGGAAGGAGAGAGGGAAGGAGAGTGGGAAGGAGAGAGGGAAGGAGAGCGGGATGGAGAGAGGGAAGGAGAGAGGGAAGGAGAGGGGGATGGAGAGGCACACCAGGACTTACGGTAACTACTTTCACTATCACTGGCGTTAGAGGTAACATGCTCTGAAAGTATAACAAAGGGAATGTCAGCACCACAGAAACACATTTACAGATACACCCCTCCCACCGATGACGTCTATGGAGGTAACTTAATACAAGGTGACAACATGAAGACACAGAGATACCCAGGAACACCAGGAGAGGGCAGTGCTAGGAACCATAAGGAGATGGAGGTGGGAACATTGTATTGTGCTTTGTGAAGGGCAGTATTATGTGAAGGGTAGTATTATGTGAAGGGCAGTATTATGTGAAGGACTGTGTTCTTTCCAACCCGGTGACCCTGCGGCCATTTTGGATCAAGTCTCTCTTGTAAAATAGATATCTCACCAGGAATAAATAAAAGGTGAAGTAAAAATATGTTTTTATTTAAATGATGGTTGAAATAGCACAACATCCAGGAATCCTGAAGGTTCTTAAGACAGCCAAGTGGTTGGAACAGAAATACATTGAACGGAAAAGGACCCCAACACCAAGGGGATTCTGACAGTGATATGACACCTCTAACGTACCATCAGAGTTACTCTGCTGGACTACACAAGCAGACTTTCCTTTATGTCTATTAAGTCCCCTAGATTAATCTAATGATTGTTTCCTCTACTGCAGTGATTCCCAATCAGGAGTACTAGGACGCCTGGAGGTACTTGGCCTATCCACAGTGGGTACTAGGACGCCTGGAGGTACTTGGCCTATCCACAGTGGGTACTAGGACGCCTGGAGGTACTTGGCCTATCCACAGTGGGTACTAGGACCTCTGGGGGTACTTGGCCTATCCACAGTGGGTACTAGGACGCCTGGAGGTACTTGGCCTATCCACAGTGGGTACTAAGACCCCTGGGGGTATTTGGCCTATCCACAGTGGGTACTAGGACGCCTGGAGGTACTTGGCCTATCCACAGTGGGTACTAGGACGCCTGGGGGTACTTGGCCTATCCACAGTGGGTACTAGGACGCCTGGAGGTACTTGGCCTATCCACAGTGGGTACTAGTGGACTATCCACAGTGGGTACTAAGCCTGGAGGTACTTGGCCTATCCACAGTGGGTACTAGGACCCTGAGGTACTTGGCCTATCCACAGTGGGTACTGGGACCCCTGGGGGTACTTGGCCTATCCACAGTGGGTACTAGGACCCCTGGGGGTACTTGGCCTATCCACAGTGGGTACTAGGACCCCTGGGGGTACTTGGCCTATCCACAGTGGGTACTAGGACCTCTGGGGGTACTTGGCCTATCCACAGTGGGTACTAGGACCTCTGGGGGTACTTGGCCTATCCACAGTGGGTACTAGGACCTCTGGGGGTACTTGGCCTATCCACAGTGGGTACTAGGACCTCTGGGGGTACTTGGCCTATCCACAGTGGGTACTAGGACCCCTGGGGGTACTTGGCCTATCCACAGTGGGTACTAGGACCCCTGTAGAACCATCTGCTCTACTGTATGTTGAGAACCATCTGTTCTACTGTATGTTGAGAACCATCTGTTCTACTGTATGTTGAGAACCATCTGTTCTACTGTATGTTGAGAACCATATGTTCTACTGTATGTTGAAAACCATCTGTTCTACTGTATGTTGAGAACCATATGTTGTACTGTATGTTGAGAACCATATGTTCTACTGTATGTTGAGAACCATATGTTCTACTGTATGTTGAGAACCATATGTTCTACTGTATGTTGAGAACCATCTGTTGTACTGTAGTTGTTTGTAAATGAGCCCATCTCCATCTCCGCTGATTAAGGGGAAGTAAATAGTAATAGTAGTCATACTCTCCAAGGAGGAGCCTGTAACAGTGGAAAAATCAGCCTGCATGATCTGCCGTACAATACCCACCAATGAATTACCACGGATGAAGTGACATCACCACACTGCGTGATTCGGTGTGCTGATGATATTCGTATAGTTGTGCTGTCTACCTAACGACCCTGATGTTCTGCTGTTTGAACACTGTGTACAGAGGCTGACGGGAAGACCATCTTTTAGAAATGCGTGTGTTGGGCTATGTAGTGTTATGTGGATGCTATGTAGTGTTATGTGGATGCTATGTAGTGTTATGTGGACTCGTTGGGCTATGTAGTGTTATGTGGATGCTATGTAGTGTTATGTGGACTCGTTGGGCTATGTAGTGTTATGTGGATGCTATGTAGTGTTATGTGGACGTGTTGGGCTATGTAGTGTTATGTGGATGCTATGTAGTGTTATGTGGATGCTATGTAGTGTTATGTGGATGCTATGTAGTGTTATGTGGATGCTATGTAGTGTTATGTGGATGTGCTGGGCTATGTAGTGTTATGTGGATGCTATGTAGTGTTATGTGGACGTGTTGGGCTATGTAGTGTTATGTGGATGCTATGTAGTGTTATGTGGATGCGCTGGGCTATGTAGTGTTATGTGGATGCTACGTAGTGTTATGTGGATGCTACGTAGTGTTATGTGGATGCTATGTAGTGTTATGTGGATGCTATGTAGTGTTATGTGGACGTGTTGGGCTATGTAGTGTTATGTGGATGCTATGTAGTGTTATGTGGATGCGCTGGGCTATGTAGTGTTATGTGGATGCTATGTAGTGTTATGTGGATGCTACGTAGTGTTACGTAGTGTTATGTGGATGCTATGTAGTGTTATGTGGATGCTATGTAGTGTTATGTGGACGCGTTGGGCTATGTAGTGTTATGTGGATGCTATGTAGTGTTATGTGGACGTGTTGGGCTATGTAGTGTTATGTGGATGCTATGTAGTGCTATGTGGATGCTATGTAGTGTTATGTGGATGCGCTGGGCTATGTAGTGTTATGTGTATGCTATGTAGTGTTATGTGTATGCTATGTAGTGTTATGTGGATGCTATGTAGTGTTATGTGGATGCTATGTAGTGTTATGTGGATGCTATGTAGTGTTATGTGAATGCTATGTAGTGTTATGTGGATGCTATGTAGTGTTATGTGGATGCGCTGGGCTATGTAGTGTTATGTGGATGCTATGTAGTGTTATGTGGACGCTATGTAGTGTTATGTGGACGCTATGTAGTGTTATGTGGACGTGTTGGCTATGTAGTGTTATGTGGATGCTATGTAGTGTTATGTGGATGCGCTGGGCTATGTAGTGTTATGTGGATGCTATGTAGTGTTATGTGGATGCTACGTAGTGTTACATAGTGTTATGTGGATGCTATGTAGTGTTATGTGGATGCTATGTAGTGTTATGTGGATGCGCTGGGCTATGTAGTGTTATGTGGATGCTATGTAGTGTTATGTGGACGTGTTGGGCTATGTAGTGTTATGTGGATGCTATGTAGTGTTATGTGGATGCGCTGGGCTATGTAGTGTTATGTGGATGCTATGTAGTGTTATGTGGATGCGCTAGGCTATGTAGTGTTATGTGGATGCTATGTAGTGTTATGTGGATGTAGTGTTATGTGGGCTGTTGGCTATGTAGTGTTATGTGGATGCTATGTAGTGTTATGTGGATGCGCTGGGCTATGTAGTGTTATGTGGATGCTATAGTGTTATGTGGATGCTGGGCTATGTAGTGTTATGTGGATGCTATGTAGTGTTATGTGGATGCTCGCATGTGTTATGTGGATGCTATGTAGTGTTATGTGGATGCTATGTAGTGTTATGTGGATGCTATGTAGTGTTATGTGGATGCTATGTAGTGTTATGTGGATGCTATGTAGTGTTATGTGGATGCTATGTAGTGTTATGTGGATGCTATGTGTTCAGAGGGGTACTCTTTGTGCTTTGAACAGAATAGAAGTACAAGCACACAGCTGTATATGTTAGTTATTAAACTAAGCCTGCTGTCAAAGCGTTAGAAGCTGGATGTCTATGAGAGGTGTTGATGACTGTGAAAGTCCTATTCAGAACTTGGATGACAATATTATATGACTGCGGGGGGCCTGGGATGAGCTGTAGATGGTTGGTTGTGTGACAGTGGAAAACCTTGTGTGACTTACTCAGTCCTTTGTCATCAGGGTCCTGTGAAGCAAAACAGGAGACACAACCACAAGAGAGACATTCATTACTGGAACACAACACGCTAATCAACCATCAGACACAACGACCGCAGCGCTGCACTGAACCCAAATGGTCAAACCAACCAACTGACAAATCAATGAGCAACGCTCAAAGTTACCGGAACGGAGACACAGTCCACAGAGGAGTCCTGAGGTAGAGCCGGTGGTTTAGAGACGTGGTTAAGACAAGTATGGTTACAACATGGGGCAGGGAGTCTTTCCTGGTGGTCATGGTCCTAGTTATTAAAGCCCAATGCTCTACCTTGGTACTAGGGTTAGCTGCTGCAGGGCTAGTTGTTGTGTCTGGTGGTTCCTGTACGGGTTCCTGTGCGTGAGGCTGCCCTGACCTACTGTTCTAGCGACCGTCCGTCTCCGTAACGCGTTACTTACGGTCAGCATCGCTCGTTTCCTGTTCGCTGTGCTCCTTGCTCTTGTTGTAGAAAGGGAACTTTCGGGAAAATAGGTTCTTTTTACGCTTGTCATTGAATGACTGCTGGGGAAGAGAGGGAGGGGAGGGATGGAGGGAAGAGAGGGAGGGAAGGGATGGAGGAAGAGAGGGGAGGGATGGAGGAAGAGAGGGAGGGAGGGATGGAGGGAAGAGAGGGAGGGAGGGATGGAGGGAAGAGAGGGAGGGAAGGGATGGAGGGAAGAGAGTGAGGGGAGGGATGGAGGGAAGAGAGTGAGGGGAGGGATGGAGGGAAGAGAGGGAGGGAGGGATGGAGGGAAGAGAGGGAGGGATGGAGGGAAGAGAGGGAGGGATGGAGGGAAGAGAGGGAGGGATGGAGGGAAGAGAGGGAGGGATGGAGGGAAGAGAGGGAGGGGAGGGATGGAGGGAAGAGAGGGAGGGATGGAGGGAAGAGAGGGAGGGGAGGGATGGAGGGAAGAGAGGGAGGGATGGAGGGAAGAGAGGGAGGGATGGAGGATGGAGGGAAGAGGAATGGAGGGATGGAGGGAGGGGAGGAATGGAGGGAAGAGAGGGAGGAGGGATGGAGGGAAGAGAGGGAGGGAGGAATGGAGGGAAGAGAGGGAGGGAGGGATGGAGGGAAGAGAGAGGGAGGGATGGAGGGAGGGATGGAGGGAAGAGAGGGAGGGAGGGATGGAGGGAAGAGAGTGAGGGAGGGATGGAGGGAAGAGAGTGAGGGAGGGATGGAGGGAAGAGAGGAGGAGGGATGGAGGGAAGAGAGGGAGGGGAGGGATGGAGGGAAGAGAGGGATGGAGGGAAGAGAGTGAGGGAGGGATGAGAGGGAGGGGAGGAATGGAGGGAAGAGAGGAGGGGAGGGATGGAGGGAAGAGAGGGAGGGGAGGGATGGAAGGAAGAGAGGGAGGGGAGGGATGGAGGGAAGAGAGGGAGGGAGGGATGGAGGGAAGAGAGGGAGGGGAGGGATGGAGGGAAGAGAGGGAGGGAGGGATGGTGGGACGGGGTAAAATAAGAAAGGGAAGGATGGAGGGAGGTGTCTAGTATTGGTGTAAACAAAACAAACCCAGGACAGTTACCCATAACCCTCTGAGCTGGACTTGGCAGACATCTTAGTTTAAGTGCACACAACTGACAATCTGTTAACCATGAAGCAGGAAGTCATTCTGACCTTTTTCATTTTTATTTGACCTTTATTTAACTAGGCCAGTCAGTTAAGAACAAATTCTTATTTTCAATGACGGCCTAGGAACAGTGGGTTAACTGCCTTGTTCAGGGGCAGAACGACAGATTTGTACCGTGTCAGCTTTTGAGTCAAGTTAACTCTATAGCTTCAGATTTTAGGGTAACTTGAAATGATGATCTGGATGAATTGAACGACAACAGAATAAGTATTTTAGACCGCGATGGCTACCGAGTCAGCTCAGTAAATGAAAAGAAATTATCAGACATCTGACCAAATAAATGAAAAGACCCATAGCCATACTGAATCAAAGCAGGAAGAAGGATGAAGACCCATAGCCATACTGAATCAAAGCAGGAAGAAGGATGAAGACATCCCATAGCCATACTGAATCAAAGCAGGAAGAAGGATGAAGACCCATAGCCATACTGAATCAAAGCAGGAAGAAGGATGAAAAGACATCCCATAGCCATACTGAATCAAAGCAGGAAGAAGGATGAAAAGACATCCCATAGCCATACTGAATTAAAGCAGGAAGAAGGATGAAAAGACCCATAGCCATACTGAATCAAAGCAGGAAGAAAGATGAAGACCCATAGCCATACTGAATCAAAGCAGGAAGAAGGATGAAAAGACCCATAGCCATACTGAATTAAAGCAGGAAGAAGGATGAAAAGACCCATAGCCATACTGAATTAAAGCAGGAAGAAGGATGAAGACATCCCATAGCCATACTGAATTAAAGCAGGAAGAAGGATGAAAAGACATCCCATAGCCATACTGAATCAAAGCAGGAAGAAGGATGAAAAGACATCCCATAGCCATACTGAATCAAAGCAGGAAGAAGGATGAAAAGACATCCCATAGCCATACTGAATCAAAGCAGGAAGAAGGATGAAGACCCATAGCCATACTGAATCAAAGCAGGAAGAAGGATGAAGACATCCCATAGCCATACTGAATTAAAGCAGGAAGAAGGATGAAAAGACCCATAGCCATACTGAATCAAAGCAGGAAGAAGGATGAAAAGACATCCCATAGCCATACTGAATCAAAGCAGGAAGAAGGATGAAAAGACATCCCATAGCCATACTGAATCAAAGCAGGAAGAAGGATGAAAAGACATCCCATAGCCATACTGAATCAAAGCAGGAAGAAGGATGAAAAGACATCCCATAGCCATACTGAATCAAAGCAGGAAGAAGGATGAAAAGACATCCCATAGCCATACTGAATCAAAGCAGGAAGAAGGATGAAAAGACATCCCCCATAGCCATACTGAATCAAAGCAGGAAGAAGGATGAAAAGACATCCCATAGCCATACTGAATCAAAGCAGGAAGAAGGATGAAAAGACATCCCATAGCCATACTGAATCAAAGCAGGAAGAAGGATGAAAAGACATCCCATAGCCATACTGAATCAAAGCAGGAAGAAGGATGAAAAGACATCCCATAGCCATACTGAATCAAAGCAGGAAGAAGGATGAAAAGACATCCCATAGCCATACTGAATCAAAGCAGGAAGAAGGATGAAGACCCATAGCCATACTGAATTAAAGCAGGAAGAAGGATGAAGACATCCCATAGCCATACTGAATCAAAGCAGGAAGAAGGATGAAGACCCATAGCCATACTGAATCAAAGCAGGAAGAAGGATGAAAAGACATCCCATAGCCATACTGAATTAAAGCAGGAAGAAGGATGAAAAGACCCATAGCCATACTGAATCAAAGCAGGAAGAAGGATGAAAAGACCCATAGCCATACTGAATCAAAGCAGGAAGAAGGACTGGAGTGAGAAAGGTTCAAAGCCTTCAACACTAGCCCAATACTGTGTCTAAGCATGCAAAGGAAAGGAAGGAAGCATCACGCTCTTTGTATAAAGGAAGGAAGGAAGCATTACGCTCTTTGTATAAAAGAAGGAAGCATCATGCTCTTTGTATAAAAGAAGGAAGCATCATGCTCTTTGCATAAAGGAAGGAAGGAAGCATCACACTCTTTGCATAAAGGAAGGAAGGAAGCATCACACTCTTTGTATAAAGGAAGGAAGGAAGCATCACGCTCTTTGCATAAAGGAAGGAAGGAAGCATCACGCTCTTTGTATAAAGGAAGGAAGCATCATGCTCTTTGTATAAAAGAAGGAAGGAAGCATTATGCTCTTTGTATAAAGGAAGGAAGGAAGCATCACGCTCTTTGTATAAAGGAAGGAAGGAAGCATCACACTCTTTGCATAAAGGAAGGAAGGAAGCATCACACTCTTTGTATAAAGGAAGGAAGGAAGCATCATGCTCTTTGTATAAAAGAAGGAAGGAAGCATTACGCTGTTTGTATAAAGGAAGGAAGGAAGCATCATGCTCTTTGTATAAAGGAAGGAAGGAAGCATCACGCTCCTTGTATATAAAGGAAGGAAGCATCATGCTCCTTGTATATAAAGGAAGGAAGCATCACGCTCCTTGTATATAAAGGAAGGAAGCATCATGCTCCTTGTATATGAAGGAAGCATCATGCTCCTTGTATATGAAGGAAGCATCATGCTCCTTGTATATAAAGGAAGGAAGCATCATGCTCCTTGTATATAAAGGAAGGAAGCATCATGCTCCTTGTATATAAAGGAAGGAAGCATCATGCTCCTTGTATATAAAGGAAGGAAGCATCATGCTCCTTGTATATAAAGGAAGGAAGCATCATGCTCCTTGTATATAAAGGAAGGAAGCATCATGCTCCTTGTATATAAAGGAAGGAAGCATCATGCTCCTTGTATATAAAGGAAGGAAGCATCATGCTCCTTGTATATAAAGGAAGGAAGCATCATGCTCCTTGTATATAAAAGGAAGCATCATGCTCCTTGTATATAAAGGAAGGAAGCATCATGCTCCTTGTATATAAAGGAAGGAAGCATCATGCTCCTTGTATATAAAGGAAGGAAGCATCATGCTCCTTGTATATAAAGGAAGGAAGCATCATGCTCCTTGTATATAAAGGAAGGAAGCATCATGCTCCTTGTATATAAAGGAAGGAAGCATCATGCTCCTTGTATATAAAGGAAGGAAGCATCATGCTCCTTGTATATAAAGGAAGGAAGCATCATGCTCCTTGTATATAAAGGAAGGAAGCATCATGCTCCTTGTATATAAAGGAAGGAAGCATCATGCTCCTTGTATATAAAGGAAGGAAGCATCATGCTCCTTGTATATAAAGGAAGGAAGCATCATGCTCCTTGTATATAAAGGAAGGAAGCATCATGCTCCTTGTATATAAAGGAAGGAAGCATCATGCTCCTTGTATATAAAGGAAGGAAGCATCATGCTCCTTGTATATAAAGGAAGGAAGCATCATGCTCCTTGTATATAAAGGAAGGAAGCATCATGCTCCTTGTATATAAAGGAAGGAAGCATCATGCTCCTTGTATATAAAGGAAGGAAGCATCATGCTCCTTGTATATAAAGGAAGGAAGCATCATGCTCCTTGTATATAAAGGAAGGAAGCATCATGCTCCTTGTATATAAAGGAAGGAAGCATCATGCTCCTTGTATATAAAGGAAGGAAGCATCATGCTCCTTGTATATAAAGGAAGGAAGCATCATGCTCCTTGTATATAAAGGAAGGAAGCATCATGCTCCTTGTATATAAAGGAAGGAAGCATCATGCTCCTTGTATATAAAGGAAGGAAGCATCATGCTCCTTGTATATAAAGGAAGGAAGCATCATGCTCCTTGTATATAAAGGAAGGAAGCATCATGCTCCTTGTATATAAAGGAAGGAAGCATCATGCTCCTTGTATATAAAGGAAGGAAGCATCATGCTCCTTGTATATAAAGGAAGGAAGCATCATGCTCCTTGTATATAAAGGAAGGAAGCATCATGCTCCTTGTATATAAAGGAAGGAAGCATCATGCTCCTTGTATATAAAGGAAGGAAGCATCATGCTCCTTGTATATAAAGGAAGGAAGCATCATGCTCCTTGTATCAAGCTTTTTTTAGACACACATTCATAAAAACAAGATCCCTTTCTACATCACCATAACGGATCAATTGCTTCAGCTCGATTTAAGACACTGATCAACACACCAAAAAGCAAGAAGAAAGAATATGAGGAAGGTGAGGTTGGATTGTATGCATGGAAATGAGAAAGGAGAGAGGTGGTTGGTGAGAGTAGGTAGTGGAAGCAGTTTGACATCAATGGCAAGCGTATATCAGGCCTCCGCACTATACTGGCCATGCATTTGTCTGGGTGCCATGTTACAACACAAAGATGCCTTCCACATACACATTCTATCTATACAGGTCTGCGCAGATTCATCAGGGAGGCCTAATCTAGGATCAGCTTCCCCTCTGTCCATATACTCTTATTTAATACAAAACAGATCCTAGATCAGCCCTCCTCAGAGATCCCAGGAACCACATCAACATCGATATAACAATCTAATGATCTCCCTTATTCATAAACAGTCTCAGAATAGGAGTGCTGATCCAGGATCAGTTTTTGCCTTTTAGATCAGGATTATTAAGAGGTTGAAATCTGATCCTCGATCAGAAGTCCTTCTCTGAGACGCACTGTGAATAAAGGCCACTGATCAGATCTGTGTAGAATCTGTGCATGTGGATGAAACGCACCAGTGCGTCAACGCAGCACAGTTCTCCTCTGAGAGACAGAGTATTTTAGCTGAATAACAAGATAGTTTTTCTCTCGCCGGGAGATCTGGACATGCTGACAGCCAGAGATTAGTACATTAAACATTCATTAGTACATTAAACAGTAATGGCGGGTTCATTTTGGTCATGTGAAGAAAAAAAAACACACACAAAAAAAAACAGCTTCACAATATAATTATGGATGGAACGCTGACTCTGTGTCGATCTCAAGTTCCTATTCCTACCTAAAATATTATAAACAGCTTCACAATATAATTATGGATGGAACGCTGACTCTGTGTCGATCTCAAGTTCCTATTCCTACCTAAAATATTATAAACAGCTTCACAATATAATTATGGATGGAACCTGACTCTGTGTCGATCTCAAGTTCCTATTCCTACCTAAAATATTATAAACAGCTTCACAATATAATTATGGATGGAACGCTGACTCTGTGTCGATCTCAAGTTCCTATTCCTACCTAAAATATTATAAACAGCTTCACAATATAATTATGGATGGAACATGACTCTGTGTCGATCTCAAGTTCCTATTCCTACCTAAAATATTATAAACAGCTTCACAATATAATTATGGATGGAACGCTGACTCTGTGTCGATCTCAAGTTCCTATTCCTACCTAAAATATTATAAACAGCTTCACAATATAATTATGGATGGAACGCTGACTCTGTGTCGATCTCAAGTTCCTATTCCTACCTAAAATATTATAAACAGCTTCACAATATAATTATGGATGGAACGCTGACTCTGTGTCGATCTCAAGTTCCTATTCCTACCTAAAATATTATAAACAGCTTCACAATATAATTATGGATGGAACGTGACTCTGTGTCGATCTCAAGTTCCTATTCCTACCTAAAATATTATAAACAGCTTCACAATATAATTATGGATGGACCACTCTGTCAA
The DNA here is from genome assembly GCF_034236695.1 of Oncorhynchus nerka. Lineage (NCBI taxonomy): Eukaryota > Metazoa > Chordata > Actinopteri > Salmoniformes > Salmonidae > Oncorhynchus > Oncorhynchus nerka. Next base: position 89,970,864 of record NC_088419.1, on the reverse strand, counting down.
GACTCTGGATGTCTGATCTCAAGTTCCTATTCCTACCTAAAATATTATAAACAGCTTCACAATATAATTATGGATGGAACGCTGACTCTGTGTCGATCTCAAGTTCCTATTCCTACCTAAAATATTATAAACAGCTTCACAATATAATTATGGATGGAACGCTGACTCTGTGTCGATCTCAAGTTCCTATTCCTACCTAAAATATTATAAACAGCTTCACAATATAATTATGGATGGAACGCTGACTCTGTGTCGATCTCAAGTTCCTATTCCTACCTAAAATATTATAAACAGCTTCACAATATAATTATGGATGGAACGCTGACTCTGTGTCGATCTCAAGTTCCTATTCCTACCTAAAATATTATAAACAGCTTCACAATATAATTATGGATGGAACTCTGACTCTGTGTCATCTCAAGTTCCTATTCCTACCTAAAATATTATAAACAGCTTCACAATATAATTATGGATGGATCCTGACTCTGTGTCGATCTCAAGTTCATTCCTACCTAAAATATTATAAACAGCTTCACAATATAATTATGGATGATCGCTGACTCTGTGTCGATCTCAGAGTTCCTATTCCTACCTAAAATATTATAAACAGCTTCACAATATAATTATGGATGGAACGCTGACTCTGTGTCGATCTCAAGTTCCTATTCCTACCTAAAATATTATAAACAGCTTCACAATATAATTATGGATGGAACGCTGACTCTGTGTCGATCTCAAGTTCCTATTCCTACCTAAAATATTATAAACAGCAAGAAATACCTGGCCTATCCACAAGGTGTACTAGGACATCTGGGGGTACCTGGCCTATCCACAAGGTGTACTAGGACATCTGGGGGTACCTGGCCTATCCACAAGGTGTACTAGGACATCTGGGGGTACCTGGCCTATCCACAAGGTGTACTAGGACATCTGGGGGTACCTGGCCTATCCACAAGGTGTACTAGGACATCTGGGGGTACCTGGCCTATCCACAAGGTGTACTAGGACATCTGGGGTCCTGGCCTATCCACAAGGTGTACTAGGACATCTGAGCCTATCCACAAGGTCCATCTGGGGGTACCTGGCCTATCCACAAGGTGTACTAGGACATCTGGGGGTACCTGGCCTATCCATAAGGTGTACTAGGACATCTGGGGGTACCTGGCCTATCCATAAGGTGTACTAGGACATCTGGGGGTACCTGGCCTATCCATAAGGTGTACTAGGACATCTGGGGGTACCTGGCCTATCCACAAGGTGTACTAGGATATCTGGGGGTACCTGGCCTAACCACACAGTGTACTAGGACATCTTGGGGTACCTGGCCTATCCACACGGTGTACTAGGACATCTTGGGGTACCTGGCCTAACCACACGGTGTACTAGGACATCTTGGGGTACCTGGCCTATCCACACGGTGTACTAGGACATCTGGGGGTACCTGGCCTATCCACACGGTGTACTAGGACATCTTGGGGTACCTGGCCTAACCACACGGTGTACTAGGACATCTTGGGGTACCTGGCCTATCCACACGGTGTACTAGGACATCTGGGGGTACCTGGCCTATCCACACGGTGTACTAGGACATCTGGGGGTACCTGGCCTATCCACACGGTGTACTAGGACATCTTGGGGTACCTGGCCTATCCACACGGTGTACTAGGACATCTTGGGGTACCTGGCCTATCCACACGGTGTACTAGGACATCTGGGGGTACCTGGCCTATCCACACGGGGTACTTGATAAGACCCATGAGATCATGTGTTTATTGGTAAAATGTAAATGAAGGGGCACTTCAGGGTTACTCTGGGCAGAGCAACATTCAGTTGGTGGCACACTAACCCAAAAAGGTTGGGGACCATTGCTGTAAGACACTAGTAAAACTGCTCTTAACCAGTCATACTGATGATGTGAGACGATTGTCAACACCTGGGATAACGTTGGTAATGATGTGTGATTTAGTTTTACTGAAGTGTTTATGGATTTTCACAAAGCTTAAAACTATAACTATGTTGAAGAATATCTTATCGTAAGCAATATTTCCATAATAGTATTGATACTGTAACAGAGATCCTCTATAGGTCACCTAACAAAGATACTCTACGGGTCACCTAACAGAGATACTCTACGGGTCACCTAACAGAGAGCCTCTATAGTTCACCTAACAGAGATCCTCTACAGTTCACCTAACAGAGATCCTCTACAGTTCACCTAACAGAGATCCTCTACAGTTCACCTAACAGAGATCCTCTACAGTTCACCTAACAGAGATCCTCTATAGTTCACCTAACAGAGATCCTCTACTGGTCACCTAACAGAGATCCTCTACAGGTCACCTAACAGAGATCCTCTACAGTTCACCTAACAGAGATCCTCTACTGGTCACCTAACAGAGATCCTCTACGGGTCACCTAACAGAGATACTCTACGGGTCACCTAACAGAGATACTCTACGGGTCACCTAACAGAGATACTCTACGGGTCACCTAACAGAGATACTCTACGGGTCACCTAACAGAGATACTCTACGGGTCACCTAACAGAGATACTCTACGGGTCACCTAACAGAGAGCCTCTATAGTTCACATGACAGAGATCCTCTACTGGTCACCTAACAGAGATCCTCTACAGTTCACCTAACAGAGATCCTCTACTGGTCACCTAACAGAGATCCTCTACTGGTCACCTAACAGAGATCCTCTATAGTTCACCTAACAGAGATCCTCTATAGTTCACCTAACAGAGATCCTCTATAGTTCACCTAACAGAGATCCTCTATAGTTCACCTAACAGAGATCCTCTATAGTTCACCTAACAGAGATCCTCTACTGGTCACCTAACAGAGATCCTCTACTGGTCACCTAACAGAGATCATCTACGGGTCACCTAACAGAGATCCTCTACTGGTCACCTAACAGAGATCCTCTACTGGTCACCTAACAGAGATCCTCTATAGTTCACCTAACAGAGATCCTCTACTGGTCACCTAACAGAGATCATCTACGGGTCACCTAACAGAGATCCTCTACGGATCACCTAACAGAGATACTCTACTGGTCACCTAACAGAGATACTCTACGGGTCACCTAACAGAGATCCTCTACGGGTCACCTAACAGAGATCCTCTACGGGTCACCTAACAGAGATCCTCTACGGGTCACCTAACAGAGATCCTCTACTGTTCACCTAACAGAGATCCTCTACTGGTCACCTAACAGAGATCCTCTACTGGTCACCTAACAGAGATACTCTACTGGTCACCTAACAGAGATCCTCTACTGGTCACCTAACAGAGATCCTCTACGGATCACCTAACAGAGATCCTCTACTGGTCACCTAACAGAGATCCTCTACAGTTCACCTAACAGAGATCCTCTACTGTTCACCTAACAGAGATCCTCTACTGGTCACCTAACAGAGATCCTCTACTGGTCACCTAACAGAGATCCTCTACTGGTCACCTAACAGAGATCCTCTACTGGTCACCTAACAGAGATACTCTACTGGTCACCTAACAGAGATCATCTACTGGTCACCTAACAGAGATCATCTACGGGTCACCTAACAGAGATCCTCTACTGGTCACCTAACAGAGATCATCTACGGGTCACCTAACAGAGATCCTCTACTGGTCACCTAACAGAGATACTCTACTGGTCACCTAACAGAGATACTCTATAGTTCACATGACAGAGATCCTCTACGGGTCACCTAACAGAGATACTCTATAGTTCACATGACAGAGATCCTCTACGGGTCACCTAAAACTCACCACTTTGTCTTGAGACCGGGCGTTGAATTTGACTGTCTTTAACCGCGCTCTCTCTTTCTTTTCGACCCTGCAGGAGAAAAGAGAGAAAGGGGGTGAGAAGAGAGAAAAAGTGAGAAGAGAAGAGCGAGGGCTGCACCCATGGGTCACTGATTAAACATTAAACATATCGTGCCTTGAAACAAGCTGGCTATTTTCAGACGGGGTATTGCGTGTGTGAAGACTCAGATCCCGATTCCCGTCTCTCTAGTAACTTCCACAGTGCTCTGCTGAGATTGAGGAGTAGTGGGGGATGGGATGATTCAGTCATCAGAGGGATAAAACAGTTGCCTTGAGGGTAAATCTTTTAAATCTCCCCAACTCTGAGAGCCTTGATGGCAGCATCATAAAAAAAAGTACCAGTAATTAAGTCCCTCCTACCTTTTAATTTAATTTAAATGAGACCCCGAAGGAAATATTAGCAGAATCCAAATTGTATTCCCCCCCCCACTTTGCGCTGCCTTTTCATTGTATTTAATCCTACAAAGCAAGTCTACAAAGCTCTACGAAGCTTCCAAATGTGAATCATTTCCTTCTTTCCTTTACAACGAGGACATCACTGGAGAATATGGCAAAACACCTCAGAGAGCAGGAACGGGAAGAGAAGAAGAGCTCAGGATAAAATAACAGTATTCTGCTCTCCATCATGAACAGTACAGCTTTCCTTTAAACCTTCATTTGGTTTAACAGCCGTCTCAAACTACTTTTCAAGGCTGTTCAATGGCCGCTACATTCTTTCTTTTCTCACCCCCCCGCCCTTCCCCCTCATGCTTTGATATGACAGACTCCGACTTCAATACAAAAACAACCTGCTACTGTTGTTACTACTGTTGTTATTACCATGACCGCTGTTACTACTAATGTTACTACTACTGTTATTACCAAGACCACTGTTACTACTAATGTTACTACTACTGTTATTACCAAGACCACTGTTACTACTAATGTTACTACTACTACTAATGTTATTACCATGACCGCTGTTACTACTAATGTTACTACTACTGTTGTTACTACTGTTGTTATTACCATGACCACTGTTACTACTAATGTTACTACTACTGTTATTACCATGACCACTGTTACTACTAATGTTACTACTACTGTTGTTACTACTGTTGTTATTACCATGACCACTGTTACTACTAATGTTACTACTACTACTACTGTTACTACTACTACTAATGTTACTACTACTGTTATTACCATGACCACTGTTACTACTACTGTTGTTACTACTGTTGTTATTACCATGACCACTGTTACTACTAATGTTACTACTACTACTACTGTTACTACTACTACTACTGTTGTTACTACTGTTATTACCATGACCGCTGTTACTACTAATGTTACTACTACTGTTGTTACTACTGTTGTTATTACCATGACCACTGTTACTACTAATGTTACTACTACTAATGTTACTACTACTGTTATTACCATGACCACTGTTACTACTAATGTTACTACTACTGTTACTACTACTACTACTGTTACTACTACTACTACTGTTACTACTACTACTACTACTACTACTACTACTACTACTACTGTTACTACTACTACTACTACTACTACTACTGTTACTACTACTACTACTACTGTTACTACTACTACTACTGTTACTACTACTACTACTGCTACTACTACTACTACTGCTACTACTACTACTGCTACTACTACTACTACTGTTATTACCATGACCGCTGTTACTACTACTACTGTTACTACTAATGTTACTACTACTACTACTGTTATTACCATGACTGCTGTTACTACTACTACTGTTACTACTAATGTTACTACTACTACTGTTATTACCATGACCGCTGTTACTACTAATGTTACTACTACTGTTGTTACTACTGTTGTTATTACCATGACCACTGTTACTACTAATGTTACTACTACTGTTATTACCATGACCACTGTTACTACTAATGTTACTACTACTGTTATTACCATGACCACTGTTACTACTAATGTTACTACTACTGTTATTACCATGACCACTGTTACTACTAATGTTACTACTACTGTTATTACCATGACCACTGTTACTACTAATGTTACTACTACTGTTATTACCATGACCACTGTTACTACTAATGTTACTACTACTGTTATTACCATGACCACTGTTACTACTAATGTTACTACTACTGTTATTACCATGACCACTGTTACTAATGTTACTACTACTGTTATTACCATGACCACTGTTACTACTACTACTGTTACTACTACTACTACTACTGTTACTACTACTGTTACTACTACTACTACTACTGTTACTACTACTACTACTGTTACTACTAATGTTACTACTACTACTACTGTTACTGTTACTACTACTACTACTGTTATTACCATGACCGCTGTTACTACTACTGTTATTACCATGACCACTGTTACTACTAATGTTACTACTACTGTTATTACCACGACCGCTGTTACTACTACTACTGTTACTACTAATGTTACTACTACTACTACTGTTACTACTGTTACTACTAATGTTACTACTACTACTACTGTTACTACTACTACTACTACTGTTATTACCATGACCGCTGTTACTACTAATGTTACTACTGCTACTACTGTTACTACTAATGTTACTACTGCTACTACTGTTACTACTACTACTACTGTTACTACTACTACTGTTACTACTACTGTTATTACCATGACCGCTGTTACTACTACTACTGTTACTACTACTGTTACTACTACTACTACTGTTACTACTAATGTTACTACTACTGTTATTACTACTGTTGTTACTACGACTGTTATTACCATGACCGCTGTTACTACTACTGTTACTACTACTGTTATTACCATGACCGCTGTTACTACTACTACTGTTACTACTACTGTTACTACTACTGTTATTACCATTCCGGCGCCGACAGAGATGGCCGCCTCGCTTCGCGTTCCTAGGAAACTATGCAGTTTTTTGTTTTTTTACGTGTTATTTCTTACATTAGTACCCCAGGTCATCTTAGGTTTCATTACATACAGTCGAGAAGAACTACTGAATATAAGATCAGCGTCAACTCACCATCAGTACGACCAAGAATATGTTTTCCGCGACGCGGATCCTGTGTTCTGCCCAAACAGGTTAACGGAATTGATTCCATGCAGCGACCCCAAAAAACGACTTCGTAAAAGAGGGAAACGTAGCGGTCTTCTGGTCAGACTCCGGACACGGGCACACCGTGCACCACTCCCTAGCATTCTTCTTGCCAATGTCCAGTCTCTTGACAACAAGGTTGATGAAATCCGAGCAAGGGTAGCATTCCAGAGGGACATCAGAGACTGTAACGTTCTCTGCTTCACGGAAACATGGCTCACTGGAGAGACGCTATCCGGGGCGGTGCAGCCAACGGGTTTCTCCACGCATCGCGCCGACAGAAACAAACATCTTTCTGGTAAGAAGAGTGGCGGGGGCGTATGCCTCATGACTAACGAGACATGGTGTGATGAAAGAAACATACAGGAACTCAAATCCTTCTGTTCACCTGATTTAGAATTCCTCACAATCAAATGTAGACCGCATTATCTACCAAGAGAATTCTCTTCGATTATAATCACAGCCGTATATATCCCCCCCAAGCAGACACATCGATGGCTCTGAACGAACTTTATTTAACTCTTTGCAAACTGGAAACCATTTATCCGGAGGCTGCATTCATTATAGCTGGGGATTTTAACAAAGCTAATCTGAAAACAAGACTCCCTAAATTTTATCAGCATATCGATTGCCCAACCAGGGGTGGTAAAACCTTGGATCATTGTTACTCTAACTTCCGCGACGCATATAAGGCCCTGCCCCGCCCCCCTTTCGGAAAAGCTGACCACGACTCCATTTTGTTGATCCCTGCCTACAGACAGAAACTTAAACAAGAGGCTCCCACGCTGAGGTCTGTCCAACGCTGGTCCGACCAAGCTGACTCCACACTCCAAGACTGCTTCCATCACGTGGACTGGGACATGTTTCGTATTGCGTCAGATAACAATATTGACGAATACGCTGATTCGGTGTGCGAGTTCATTAGAACGTGCGTTGAAGATGTCGTTCCCATAGCAACGATAAAAACATTCCCTAACCAGAAACCGTGGATTGATGGCAGCATTCGTGTGAAACTGAAAGCGCGAACCACTGCTTTTAATCAGGGCAAGGTGTCTGGTAACATGACCGAATACAAACAGTGCAGCTATTCCCTCCGCAAGGCTATCAAACAAGCTAAGCGTCAGTACAGAGACAAAGTAGAATCTCAATTCAACGGCTCAGACACAAGAGGCATGTGGCAGGGTCTACAGTCAATCACGGACTACAAGAAGAAACCCAGCCCAGTCACGGACCAGGATGTCTTGCTCCCAGGCAGACTAAATAACTTTTTTGCCCGCTTTGAGGACAATACAGTGCCACTGACACGGCCTGCAATGAAAACATGCGGTCTCTCCTTCACTGCAGCCGAGGTGAGTAAGACATTTAAACGTGTTAACCCTCGCAAGGCTGCAGGCCCAGACGGCATCCCCAGCCGCGCCCTCAGAGCATGCGCAGACCAGCTGGCCGGTGTGTTTACGGACATATTCAATCAATCCCTATACCAGTCTCCTGTTCCCACATGCTTCAAGAGGGCCACCATTGTTCCTGTTCCCAAGAAAGCTAAGGTAACTGAGCTAAATGACTACCGCCCCGTAGCACTCACTTCAGTCATCATGAAGTGCTTTGAGAGACTAGTCAAGGACCATATCAACTCCCCCCTACCTGACACCCTAGACCCACTCCAATTTGCTTACCGCCCAAATAGGTCCACAGACGATGCAATCTCAACCACACTGCACACTGCCCTAACCCATCTGGACAAGAGGAATACCTATGTGAGAATGCTGTTCATCGACTACAGCTCGGCATTCAACACCATAGTACCCTCCAAGCTCGTCATCAAGCTCGAGACTCTGGGTCTCGACCCCGCCCTGTGCAACTGGGTACTGGACTTCCTGACGGGCCGCCCCCAGGTGGTGAGGGTAGGCAACAACATCTCCCCCCGCTGATCCTCAACACGGGGGCCCCACAAGGGTGCGTTCTGAGCCCTCTCCTGTACTCCCTGTTCACCCACGACTGCGTGGCCACGCACGCCTCCAACTCAATCATCAAGTTTGCGGACGACACAACAGTGGTAGGCTTGATTACCAACAACGACGAGACGGCCTACAGGGAGGAGGTGAGGGCCCTCGGAGTGTGGTGTCAGGAAAATAACCTCACACTCAACGTCAACCAAACTAAGGAGATGATTGTGGACTTCAGGAAACAGCAGAGGGAACACCCCCCTATCCACATCGATGGAACAGTAGTGGAGAGGGTAGCAAGTTTTAAGTTCCTCGGCATACACATCACAGACAAACTGAATTGGTCCACTCACACTGACAGCGTCGTGAAGAAGGCGCAGCAGCGCCTCTTCAACCTCAGGAGGCTGAAGAAATTCGGCTTGTCACCAAAAGCACTCACAAACTTCTACAGATGCACAATCGAGAGCATCCTGGCGGGCTGTATCACCGCCTGGTACGGCAACTGCTCCGCCCTCAACCGTAAGGCTCTCCAGAGGGTAGTGAGGTCTGCACAACGCATCACCGGGGGCAAACTACCTGCCCTCCAGGACACCTACACCACCCGATGTTACAGGAAGGCCATAAAGATCATCAAGGACATCAACCACCCGAGCCACTGCCTGTTCACCCCGCTATCATCCAGAAGGCGAGGTCAGTACAGGTGCATCAAAGCTGGGACCGAGAGACTGAAAAACAGCTTCTATCTCAAGGCCATCAGACTGTTAAACAGCCACCACTAACATTGAGTGGCTGCTGCCAACACACTGACATTGACACTGACCCAACTCCAGCCACTTTAATAATGGGAATTGACGGGAAATTATGTAAATATATCACTAGCCACTTTAAACAATGCTACCTTATATAATGTTACTTACCCTACATTATTCATCTCATATGCATACGTATATACTGTACTCTATATCATCGACTGCATCCTTATGTAATACATGTATCACTAGCCACTTTAACTATGCCACTTTGTTTACTTTGTCTACATACTCATCTCATATGTATATACTGTACTCGTTACCATCTACTGTATGCTGCCCTGTACCATCACTCATTCATATATCCTTATGTACATATTCTTTATCCCCTTACACTGTGTATAAGACAGTAGTTTTGGAATTGTTAGTTAGATTACTTGTTGGTTATTACTGCATTGTTGGAACTAGAAGCACAAGCATTTCGCTACACTCGCACTAACATCTGCTAACCATGTGTATGTGACAAATAAAATTTGATTTGATTTTGATTTGACCGCTGTTACTATTACTACTACTGTTACTACTAATGTTACTACTACTACTGTTACTACTAATGTTACTATTGCTACTACTGTTACTACTAATGTTACTACTACTACTACTGTTACTACTAATGTTACTACTACTACTACTGTTACTACTAATGTTACTGTTACTACTAATGTTACTACTACTACTACTGTTACTACTAATGTTACTACTACTACTACTGTTACTACTAATGTTACTATTGCTACTACTGTTACTGTTACTACTGTTACTACTACTGTTACTACTAATGTTACTATTACTACTAATGTTACTACTACTACTGTTACTACTAATGTTACTACTACTACTACTGTTACTACTAATGTTACTACTACTACTACTGTTACTATTAATGTTACTACTACTACTACTGTTACTACTAATGTTACTACTACTACTACTGTTACTACTAATGTTACTACTACTACTACTGTTACTACTAATGTTACTATTACTACTACTGTTACTAATGTTACTACTACTACTACTGTTACTATTAATGTTACTATTACTACTACTACTAATGTTACTACTACTACTACTGTTACTACTAATGTTACTATTACTACTACTACTAATGTTACTATTGCTACTACTGTTACTACTAATGTTACTACTACTGTTACTGTTACTACTGTTACTACTACTGTTACTACTACTACTACTACTGTTACTACTACTACTACTACTGTTACTACTACTACTGTTACTACTACTACTACTACTGTTACTACTACTACTGTTACTACTACTACTACTACTACTGTTACTACTACTACTACTACTACTGTTACTACTACTACTACTACTACTACTAGTACTGTTCCTACTACTACTACTACTACTGTTACTACTAATGTTACAACAACTACTACTGTTACCACTACTACTACTACTGTTACTACTAATGTTACAACAACTACTACTGTTACTACTACTACTACTGTTACTACTACTACTACTACTACAACAACTACTACTACAACAACTACTACTGTTACTACTACTGTTTCTACTACTACTACTGTTACTACTAATGTTACTACTACTACTAATGTTACAACAACTACTACTGTTACTACTAATGTTACAACAACTACTACTGTTACTACTAATGTTACAACAACTACTACTGTTACTACAACAACTACTACTGTTACTACAACTAATGTTATTACTACTGCCAGTTACTAATACTACTGCTGTTACTACTACTATTACTGCAATGCTACTACTGTTGTTGTTACTACTACTGTTAGAACCACTGTTGTTACTACTACTACTACCCCTACTACTGCTGTTACTACTACAACTACTTCTGTTACTACTACAACTACTACTGTTGCTACTACTACTACTGCATCGTCTACTACTGCTGCTACTACTACTACTGCATCGTCTACTACTACTACTGCATCTTCTACTACTACTGCTGCTACTGCTGTATCTTCTACTACTACGACTACTACTGCTGCATCTTCTACTACAACTGCTGCTACTATTACTACTGCTAGATCTTCTACTACTGCTGCATCTTCTACTACAACTACTACTACTGCATCTTCTACTACTACTACAACTGCTGCTACTACTACTACTGCTAGATCTTCGACTACTACTACTGCTAGATCTTCGACTACTACTACTGCTGCATCTTCTACTACAACTGCTGTTACTAGTACTGCTGCATCTTCTACTACTACTGCTACAACTGCTGCTACTACTACTACAAATAATTGTTTCTACTACTGCATCTTCTACTACATCTTCTACTACTGCATCTTCTACTAATACTACGAATACTACTGCTGCTGCTACTACTACTACTACTGCTACCACTACATCTTCTACTACTACTACTACTACTACTGCTGCTACTACTACAACGGCTGCTACTACTGCTGCTGCTACTACATCTACTACTACTGCATTTTCTACCACTACTACTATCTTCTACTACTACTGCATATTCTACAACTACTGCATCTTCTACTACTACTGCATCTTCTACTACTACTGCATCTTCTACTACTACTGCATCTTCTACTACTACTGCATCTTCTACTACTACTGCATCTTCTACTACTGCTGCATCTTCTACTACTGCTGCATCTTCTACTACTACTGCATCTTCTACTACTACTGCTGCTACTACTGCTACTACTACTACTACTACTACTACTATCGCATCTTCTACTACGGCATCTTCTACTACTACATCTTCTACTACTACTGCTACTACTACTACCTCTTCTACTACTGCTACTTCTACTACTACTACTGCTACTTCTACTACTGCTACTTCTACTACTGCATCTTCTACTACTGCATCTTCTACTACTGCTGCATCTTCTACTACATCTTCTACTACTGCTGCTTCTACTACTGCTGCATCTTCTACTACTGCTGCATCTTCTACTACTGCTGCTGCATTTTCTACTACTGCTACTACTGCTGCTACTGCTTCTTCTACTACTACTGCATCTTCTACTACTACTGCATCTTCTACTACTACTGCATCTTCTACTACTACTGCATCTTCTACTACTGCTGCATCTTCTACTACTGCTGCATCTTCTACTACTACTGCATCTTCTACTACGACTACTGCTACTTCTACTACTACTACTGCTACTTCTACTACTGCTACTTCTACTACTGCATCTTCTACTGCTGCATCTTCTACTACATCTTCTACTACTACTGCATCTTCTACTACGACTACTGCTACTTCTATTACTACTACTGCTACTTCTACTACTGCTACTTCTACTACTGCATCTTCTACTGCTGCATCTTCTACTACTGCATCTTCTACTGCTGCATCTTCTACTGCTGCATCTTCTACTGCTGCATCTTCTACTGCTGCATCTTCTACTGCTGCATCTTCTACTACTGCATCTTCTACTACGGCATCTTCTACTGCTGCATCTTCTACTACTGCATCTTCTTCTACTGCTGCATCTTCTACTACTGCATCTTCTACTACTGCTGCATCTTCTACTGCTGCATCTTCTACTGCTGCATCTTCTACTACTGCATCTTCTACTACTGCATCTTCTACTGCTGCATCTTCTACTGCTGCATCTTCTACTGCTGCATCTTCTACTGCTGCTACTACTGCATCTTCTACTACTGCTGCTACTGCATCTTCTACTACTGCTGCATCTTCTACTACTGCTACTACTGCATCTTCTACTACTGCTGCTACTGCATCTTCTACTACTGCTGCATCTTCTACTACTGCTGCTACTTCTACTGCTTCTACTTCTACCATCTGATCATTCCAAGGTGACAAATGAACCAGAGTCAGGTGAGAAGCCCAATTATCATCTGTCCGCCACCCCTCTGTAGGGTGAGAGAGCGATGGAGGGGGAAATAGAGGGGAAGCTCGACAGTGTGTGTGTGTGTGTGTGTGAGAGATAGAAACTGTTGGGTGTTTGAAGTCTCAAGCTTAATGAAACAGCTGATTGCAGAGTAAGATGTGATAATGTGTTACTGACGCCAAAGGGTTGAGTTCGTGTAAGACCGATGGGTGGCTTTTTTGTTTCGATGGCACCTTTTTTTTTTTGCCACAGAGAAGATTTTCACTGAAAAGACTGCAGTACCACACCTCATTACAATCCTTGGCTTAAACAAAAAAAATGGTGGTTGTGGGTGTACTCTCTGCCCCTATGGTGCCCTTATGAGGCCAGTCACAGTGGCATCAGCATTCACACCAAGCTGTGCCCAGGGATAAGGCCAGCGCTGGGCTGGGCTGGGCTGACACACACACAGACACACAGACACACACAGACACACACCATTTCAGTGTTGGAGACACAGAACCAGGGTTGGGAAACTTCAATCCCAGTGACAGACATGTGAACAGTACAGACAACAGTAGGTACTCCGAACCCTGAGCACCAGCTTCTAACCCGTAACCTCTTACCTCCTCCTGCTGGGGATGACTCCAACCTCTTCCACCTCTCCTTCATGGGTCACCTGCCGTGCCTGCCACCACTCGTCATCGGAGGCATTCACCACATGAAGGATGTCTCCAAAGTGGAAGTTGAGCCCCTGGCTGGGCAGCCCCGAGTCCTTCGCCCGGTCATAGTCAAACAGAGCCCTGGAGGGAGAGAATCAACAGTACATCATCAAACAGAGCCCTGGAGGGAGAGAAACCACAGTACATCATCAAACAGAGCCCTGGAGGGAGAGAAACAACAGTACATCATCAAACAGAGCCCTGGAGGGAGAGAAACAACAGTACATCATCAAACAGAGCCCTGGAGGGAGAGAAACCACAGTACATCATCAAACAGAGCCCTGGAGGGAGAGAATCAACAGTACATCATCAAACAGAGCCCTGGAGGGAGAGAAACAACAGTACATCATCAAACAGAGCCCTGGAGGGAGAGAAACAACAGTACATCATCAAACAGAGCCCTGGAGGGAGAGAAACAACAGTACATCATCAAACAGAGCCCTGGAGGGAGAGAAACCACAGTACATCATCAAACAGAGCCCTGGAGGGAGAGAAACAACAGTACATCATCAAACAGAGCCCTGGAGGGAGAGAAACAACAGTACATCATCAAACAGCACCCTGGAGGGAGAGAAACAACAGTACATCATCAAACAGCGCGACAACAACAATAGATGAGGGTGGAACTGTCTTGTCAAACAACACGACAAACTCAATGACAAATCCTTCAGTAAAAATGCATATTTCACATTATTAGCGAGCTGTTAGTTAAGGAGAAGGATTTCATGAGGTCCTGTGAGAAAAAAACTATGTCAGGTGAGATCTTTTTAATGTAAATACACAACACAAAAACACACAGGGAAGGCAAAGAGAGTGAGCATGATTTTCCACCTGAGCTTGGTGTGTGATGATGTGGTCCACAAAGCTCATGTCAGAGAGTCTGTCTGTCCAGGAGAGACAGGAGAAGCATGAGAAAGATGGATGGACTGAGTTCAGATACAGGTCACAGGGACTGAGCAGGTGTTCCATATTAAAATAGATATGAGTGATTCCTGAATAGATGCCAAACATATGCAGCACGCAAAGCACAGCTCAGGAGAGCTTTACCAACTGCAGAACCTTGACATTGTGTGTTCGTGTGCATCTGCCTGCTAAGGAACTGAAGTAACAGCCGTCCCCCTAGCATCCAGCCTCATCTCCATGTCTGTCCTTCATCAATAAAACAGGGCTTCCTCATCCCTGTGTCTGTCCTTCATCAATAAAACAGGGCTGTACTGCCTCGTCCCTGTGTCTGTCCATCAATAAAACAGGGCTGTACTGCCTCGTCCCTGTGTCTGTCCTTCATCAATAAAACAGGGCTGTACTGCCTCGTCCCTGTGTCTGTCCTTCATCAATAAAACAGGGCTGTACTGCCTCGTCCCTGTGTCTGTCCTTCATCAATAAAACAGGGCTGTACTGCCTCATCATCGTGTCTTTCCATCATCAGTAAAACAGGGCTGTACTGCCTCGTCCCTGTGTCTGTCCATCATCAATTAAACAGGGCTGTACTGCCTCATCCTCGTGTCTTTCCATCGTCAATAAAACAGGGCTGTACTGCCTCATCTCCATGTCTGTCCATCAATAAAACAGGGCTGTACTGCCTCATCCCTGTGTCTGTGCTTCATCAATTAAACAGGGCTGTACTGCCTCGTCCCTGTTTCTGTCCTTCATTAATAAAACAGGGCTGTACTGCCTCGTCCCTGTGTCTGTCCTTCATTAATAAAACAGGGCTGTACTGCCTCGTCCCTGTGTCTGTCCTTCATCAATTAAACAGGGCTGTACTGCCTCGTCCCTGTGTCTGTCCTTCATTAATAAAACAGGGCTGTACTGCCTCGTCCCTGTGTCTGTCCTTCATCAATAAAACAGGGCTGTACTGCCTCGTCCCTGTGTCTGTCCTTCATTAATAAAACAGGGCTGTACTGCCTCGTCCCCGTGTCTGTCCTTCATTAATAAAACAGGGCTGTACTGCCTCGTCCCCGTGTCTGTCCATCAATAAAACAGGGCTGTACTACCTTGTCCCTGTGTCTGTCCTTCATTAATAAAACAGGGCTGTACTGCCTCGACCCTGTGTCTGTCCTTCATTAATAAAACAGGGCTGTACTGCCTCGACCCTGTGTCTGTCCATCATCAATAAAACAGGGCTGTACTGCCTCGTCCCTGTGTCTGTCCTTCATCAATTAAACAGGGCAGTACTGCCTCATCCCTGTGTCTGTTTTTCATCAATAAAACAGGGCTGTACTGCAGCACTAGGACAGATGGAGCTGAGAAAGCAAGAATACTAGGAAAAACAGTGTCTAGGTCAGAAAAATGTAAAGTCCACATACTGAAGGTACTGTAGAGAAAACAGAAAGCATGTTAGTGTAGTGTACCATGCCTTTCTACTGTAATAATCATAGCAACAATTCAATGATGGTATTTAAATGAAAGATGTGGTTACCACGTTAAACGAGCATTGAGAACAATGATCAGTAATAACCTTAACATTGCAATTACTCAGTAATAACTTTAACATTCTAACCCATGTTGCATCATCATCATAGTCTGATAATAACCCACGGTGCATCATGTTAGTGTAGTCTGATAAGAACAATGTTTATGAATAGCATATTTTACTCTAATTGAGCGGTGGGGATCCTCTTCCCGTTCAGTACTGAGCACAAACACTTCCACTCTGAGTGAAATAAATATCTTGATACAGGTCCTTACAGGAACACACACAGCCCCAGCTCCATATCATTACAAAAGACATCAAACGGGCCATTCCAGGATTCTACAGGCCTTTCTCAGTTTGTGTTTTTAACCATCAATAAAACAGAAGAGTGTAAATAATTGTCTCTTGTCTGCTATGAGATCATCCACCGAGCCAGTCAGGCTTCCTCTGTGTTTCCATCTCTACGTACGCTATTAAAGGGAAGACTAAATCTGACTGTAGTACAGCTGCCAGAGCCAGGAGCATTAAAACAGCCAGGGTAAAAAAGCAGCTAATTGAAATGTGTGGTTCTCTGTTTTCTAGCCTCTCCTCTGCAGTAATGAGATGGACGACAACACAGCTGGAAGACTAGAAAAGTAGATGCTACAAGATACACCTGAGGGCAGGCCTTAAAGGGAACTGACCCAAACTCTCCTGTAATAATTGTTCCTCTGTAGAGGCCTCTGGGACATATACAGCCCCCCCCCCACCCACCTCTTTTCACATAAAAAAAAATGTCATGCCGTCTCCCACTTTTTAATGATTGTTTATTGAGATAGCCTATATTAAATACACATTGAAAAAAATGTCTTTGAATCCTCGACTTTAGAAGGTCGTAGCTCAGCTTAGCCTAAAGCATCACAGATATCTACTTTTTTATTTTATATTTTATAGATCGGTATGAACAATCCATCTATATATTTTTTTTACCCTTCAAATCAAGAAAGCCCCCCACAAAACGTTGGCCCCCAAGGTTGGGATTGAGTTATTCTAATGTGGAGATGTTGTTAATTAAACCCACAGAGGCCGGTAGCCTAGTGGTTAGAGCGTTGGGCCAGTAACCGAAAGGTTGCTAGATCGAGTCCCCCGACTTGACAAGGTGTAAACAAGGCAGTTAACCCACTATTCCTAGGACTGTCATTGTAAATAAGAATTAGTTCTTAACGGACTTGCCTGCCTAGTTAAATAAAAGCTAAATAAAAAAATATATATATTAAAAAAAATAACTTAGGCTAGATGTTTGAGCAGTGGAATACTAGCCCTTGGTTGTGTGTTTGCTATGACTTCCCTATGTGACATGGAGTGCTAATTTTATGCATGCAGTTCTAGAGGGCTGTAAAATAAAATAATTCTGCAAAGCTTGGATTTCCATAATGCAGTATATTTTCTGTTGCTGGAAGTATGTGTCAGCGCAAAGTAAGAAGGATGGTTTTAGGAACTGGTTTGAGTTTCATTCTCCTGAACATCCCCTAGCAGAGAGACTAATCCTGTTAGAGAGAGAGGGAATCAAACCACTGGGACTGCATCCTTCTCCACATATCCCTCTATATCAGGACTCTCCAAGCCTGTTCCGGGAGAGCTACCGTCCTGTAGGTTTTCAGTCCAACCCTTTTCTTGGAGAGCTACCGCCCTGTAGGTTTTCAGTCCAACCCTGTTTCTGGAGAGCTACCGCCCTGTAGATTTTCAGTCCAACCCTGTTCCTGGAGAGCTACCGTCCTGTAGGTTTTCACTCCAACCCTAAGCTAACCGAGTGGACTGCTGCACCATCGAGAGCGTCCTGACCGATTGCATCACGGCCTGGTACGGGAATTGCTCCGTCCACGACCGCAAAGCCCTCCAGCGGGTGGTGAAGACAGCCCAGTACATCTCTGGGACCATGCCCCCCAGCCATCCAGGACACCTGCTCCCCAGCCACGAGCTGTTCCCTCCCTTACCGTCAGACAGATGGTATCGGAGCATGAGGTCTGATAGAAACTGTCTCTGAGCCTGTTGGTATCTCCAAGCCATCAGACTGCTGAACACTTGAACTGGTCTGATGCTCTGCACTCACACACACCCACAGAGCGCATTCAGAAAGTATTCAGACCCCTTCACTTATATTATATTTTGTTACGTTACAGCCTTATTCTAAAATTGATTAAATAAAAAATGTCCATCATCAATCTATACACAATACCCCATAATGACAAAGCAAAAACTTTTTTTTTTTTTTTTTTTTTTATAAATATTTGCAAATTTACTAAGAACAAAAACACCCCATTTTCATAAGTATTCAGATCACTTGCTATGAAACTTGAAATTTAGCTCAGGTGCATCCTGTTTCCATTGATCATCAACTTGATTTGGAGTCCACCTGTAGTAAATTAAATTGATTGTACATGATTTGGGAAGGCACACACCTGTCTATATAAAGGTCCCACAGTTGACAGTGCATGTCAGAGCAAAAAACTAAGCTATGAGGTCGAAGGAATTGTCCGTAGAGCTCCCAGACAGGATTGTGTCGAGGCACAGATCTGGGGAAGGGTACAAAAAGATGGATGCAGCATTAAAAGTCCCCAAGAACACAGTGGCCTCCATCATTCTTAAATGGAAGTAGTTTGGAACCACCAAAACTTCTCCAAGAGCTGGCCGCCCGCGTCCAAACTGAGCAATCGGGGGAGAAGGGCCCTGGAGGTGACCAAGAACCCAATGGTCACTCTGACAGAGTTCCAAAGTTCCTCTGTTGAGATGGGAGAACTTCCAGAAGGACAACCATCTCTGCAGCACTTCACCAATCAGGCCTTTACGGGAGAGTGGCCAGACGGAAGTCACTCATCAGTAAAAGGCTCATGGCAGCCCACTTGGAGTTTGCCAAAAGGCACCTAAAGACTCTCAGACCATAAGAAACAAGATTATCTGGTCTGATGAAACCAAGATTGAACTCTTTGGCCTGAATGCCAAGCGTCACATCTGGAGGAAACCTGGAACCATCCCTACCGTGAAGCGTGGTGGCAGAATCATGCTGTGGGGATGTTTTTCAGCGTCAGGGACTGGGAGACTAGTCAGGATCGAGGGAAAGATGAACAGAGCAAAGTACAGAGAGATCCTTGATGAAAACCTGCTCCAGAGCACTCAGGACCTCAGACTGGGGTGAAGGTTCACCTTCCAACAGGATAACAACCCTAAGCACACAGCCAAGACAACGCAGGAGTGGCTTCAGGACAAGTCTCTGAATGTCCTTGAGTGGCCCAGCCAGAGCCCGGACTTGAACCCTATCAAACATCTTTAGAGAGACCTGAAAATAGCTGTGCAGCATCGCTCCCCATCCAACCTGACAGAGCTTGAGAGGATCTGCAGAGAAGAATGGGAGAAACTACCCAAATACAGTTGTGCCAAGCTTGTAGCATCATACCTAAGAAGACTCTACGCTGTAATCGCTGCCAAAGGTGCTTCAATAAAGTACTGAGTAAAGGGTCTGAATACTTACGTAAATGTGATATCATTTTTGAAATTTTTTAATACATTTGCAAATATATTTAAAAAAAACTGTTTTTGCTTGGGGTATTGTGTGTAGATTGATGGGGGATAAATATATTAATCAATCAATTTTAGAATGAGGCTGTAACGTAAAGAAATGTGGAAAAAGTGAAGGGGTCTGAATACCTTCCCGAATGCATTGTATATTTAGCCTAGGTATAACTTCACAAGACCTGAATTCATTCGATTATTCATGACTGTTTGAAATGCAGTGTATTTTGACCTTTAAATTGCACAAAGCTGATTACAACAAAGCTGATTAAGAGAAAACATAAAAAAGAAAAACATAAATTTGAAAGAAAATCTAGATCAGATTTTTAGGCCATATCGCCCAGCCCTACAACACACACATCACTGCTGCTACCTGTAGGTAATTATGAAGAAAAGGTACATACTGCTCAATTTAAACACTTGCCCCCCAAAATACCCCCTTCCTCAAAACACATGTAAATACTAGACTATAAATTGTGACTTCCTTTATTATACTTTATTCTATTCTGCTGAGAAATTTACTTTATGTTCGTATTCTTATTTGTTTTTAATTATTATTTGTAATTGTTGTTTCATTGTCGAGAAGTAACCTGCGAGTAAGCATTTAGTTTGATGGTGTATATCATGTGTATCCCGTACACACACGACTAATAAAACTAGAAACTAATAATTAGCTTGTTGATAAGCTGAATCAGGTTAGTTACAACTATGGTTGGAATGAAAACCTACAGGAGGCCTGCTCTACATCCTTCTCCGGTATACTGTAGGAGAGGCCTGCTCCACATCCTTCTCCGGTATACTGTAGGAGAGGCCTGCTCCACATCCTTCTCCGGTATACTGTAGGAGAGGCCTGCTCTACATCCTTCTCCAGTATACTGTAGGAAGAGGCCTGCTCTACATCCTTCTCCAGTATACTGTAGGAGAGGCCTGCTCTACATCCTTCTCCAGTATACTGTAGGAGAGGCCTGCTCTACATCCTTCTCCAGTATACTGTAGGAGAGGCCTGCTCCACATCCTTCTCCAGTATACTGTAGGAGAGGCCTGCTCTACATCCTTCTCCAGTATACTGTAGGAGAGGCCTGCTCTACATCCTTCTCCAGTTCTCCAGTACTGTAGGAGAGGCCTGCTCTACATCCTTCTCCAGTATACTGTGCTCCAGGACTGAGGCCTGCTCTACATCCTTCTCCAGTATACTGTAGGAGAGGCCTGTTCCACATCCTTCTCCGGTATACTGTAGGAGAGGCCTGCTCTACATCCTTCTCCAGTATACTGTAGGAGGCCTGCTCTACATCCTTCTCCAGTATACTGTAGGAGAGGCCTGCTCCACATCCTTCTCCAGTATACTGTAGGAGAGGCCTGCTCCACATCCTTCTCCAGTATACTGTAGGAGAGGCCTCCTTCCTTCCAGTATGCTCCACTGTATACTGGAGAGGCCTGCTCCACATCCTTCTCCAGTGTACTGTAGGAGAGGCCTGCTCTACATCCTTCTCCAGTATACTGTAGGAGAGGCCTGCTCCACATCCTTCTCCGGTATACTGTAGGAGAGGCCTGCTCTACATCCTTCTCCAGTATACTGTAGGAGAGGCCTGCTCTACATCCTTCTCCAGTATACTGTAGGAGAGGCCTTCTCTACATCCTTCTCCAGTGTACTGTAGGAGAGGCCTGCTCTACATCCTTCTCCAGTGTACTGTAGGAGAGGCCTGCTCTACATCCTTCTCCAGTATACTGTAGGAGAGGCCTGCTCTACATCCTTCTCCAGTATACTGTAGGAGAGGCCTGCTCTACATCCTTCTCCAGTATACTGTAGGAGAGGCCTGCTCTACATCCTTCTCCAGTGTACTGTAGGAGAGGCCTGCTCTGCTCTACATCCTTCTCCAGTATACTGTAGGAGAGGCCTGCTCTACATCCTTCTCCAGTATACTGTAGGAGAGGCCTGCTCTACATCCTTCTCCAGTATACTGTAGGAGAGGCCTGCTCCACATCCTTCTTCTCCAGTATACTGTAGGAGAGGCCTGCTCTCATCCTTCTCCAGTGTACATCCTTCTCCAGTATACTGTAGGAGAGGCCTGCTCCACATCCTTCTCCAGTATACTGTAGGAGAGGCCTGCTCCACATCCTTCTCCAGTATACTGTAGGAGAGGCCTGCTCCACATCCTTCTCCAGTATACTGTAGGAGAGGCCTGCTCTACATCCTTCTCCAGTATACTGTAGGAGAGGCCTGCTCTACATCCTTCTCCAGTATACTGTAGGAGAGGCCTGCTCTACATCCTTCTCCAGTATACTGTAGGAGAGGCCTGCTCTACATCCTTCTCCAGTATACTGTAGGAGAGGCCTGCTCCACATCCTTCTCCAGTATACTGTAGGAGAGGCCTGCTCCACATCCTTCTCCAGTGTACTGTAGGAGAGGCCTGCTCTACATCCTTCTCCAGTATACTGTAGGAGAGGCCTGCTCTACATCCTTCTCCAGTGTACTGTAGGAGAGGCCTGCTCTACATCCTTCTCCAGTATACTGTAGGAGAGGCCTGCTCTACATCCTTCTCCAGTATACTGTAGGAGAGGCCTGCTCTACATCCTTCTCCAGTGTACTGTAGGAGAGGCCTGCTCTACATCCTTCTCCAGTATACTGTAGGAGAGGCCTTCTCTACATCCTTCTCCAGTATACTGTAGGAGAGGCCTGCTCTACATCCTTCTCCAGTATACTGTAGGAGAGGCCTGCTCTACATCCTTCTCCAGTGTACTGTAGGAGAGGCCTGCTCTACATCCTTCTCCAGTATACTGTAGGAGAGGCCTTCTCTACATCCTTCTCCAGTATACTGAATGGACAAATCAAACTAGCCTCTATTATCAGTTGTATGTCAACATCATAAAGGAGGAAGACCAGCCATATCAGGGCTCCAGTCAACATAAAGGACAATGGCTTCTCTAACATCAGTCAATGTATCAGTGCAGAGGATCTGTTCACTTCAGATGGTGGAGAAAATGTATATGTGTGTGTGTGGGTGTTTGTGGTGTTGCCTAAGGGTGTTTTGTACAGCACTTTGAGATATCAGCTGATGTACGAAGGGCTATATAAATACATTTGATTTGATTTGTTTTCACACATAGTCCTTTTTTACATTTTTATTAAAAAATCTCAGTCCTCTTTAAAGTGAACTCTGGGGGTGAACTCTGGGGGTAACCCCCCCCCCCCCAGTCAGTCCTCTTTAAAGTGAACTCTGGGGGTAACCCCCCCCCACACACACACAGTCAGTCCTCTTTAAAGTGAACTCTGGGGTGAACTCTGGTCAGTCCTCTTTAAAGTGAACTCCCCCCCACACACACAGTCAGTCCTCTTTAAAGTGAACTCTGGGGTCCGTCTGTTTCACACTGCTTTGAATGAGGACTAACTTCACACTGCCTTTGAATGAGGACTCAACTCTTTGTATTCACACTGCCTTTGAATGAGGACTCAACTCTTTGTATTCACACTGCCTTTGAATGAGGACTCAACTCTTTGTATTCACACTGCCTTTGAATGAGGACTCAACTCTTTGTATTCACACTGCCTTTGAATGAGGACTCAACTCTTTGTATTCACACTGCCTTTGAATGAGGACTCAACTCTTTGTATTCACACTGCCTTTGAATGAGGACTCAACTCTTTGTATTCACACTGCCTTTGAATGAGGACTCAACTCTTTTGTATTCACACTGCCTTTGAATGAGGACTCAACTCTTTTGCCAGTTCACTTCACTTATTTTATGATCCGAGTCCTTTTTGCATTCACATTGCTAAGTTTAGAAACAAACCAATATCTATTATTTTTTTAATAAACATTCCCTCAATGCACTTTGGGTTTTAACAATTTGGAAGCTAATGAATTGCATTTAGCTGAAAGATGACATAATACTTGTAATTTGAAGATAATATTAACATGTAAATATAATTGGTAACAAAATAAATAGCAGAAGAATGACTGCAGATTAAATAATGCTGTAATTGAAAATTGTATACCCAAAAAGAAGGCTGCTGGCCCTTTAAGAGGTTCTGAGTGGCGGAGCGATCTAAAAGGTACTGCATCTCAGTGGAAAAGGCGTCACTACAGTCCCTGGTTTGAATCCAGGCTGTATCACATCCGGCCGTGATTTGGAGTCCCATAGGGCGGCTCAAAATTGGCCCAGCGTCGTCCGGGGTAGGCCCGTCATTGTAAATAAGAATTTGTTCTTAACTGACTTGCCTAGTTAAATGAACAGCTTATGAAGCGCCCTCAGCCTATAGACCACAAATTACAAACAAATCATTGTGAACTAAAAATTATTTTGGAATTTCTGTGCATCCTTGACAATCGCTAATCAATATCCCAAAACAGAACACGTTTTTTCCCTAGAACCTGCACGTCATCATCTTCTCTCTTCTGTGGCATCAATGTGAGGGGTTATGACAGTAGTCTAGTGTGAGGGGTTATGACAGTAGTCTAGTGTGAGGGGTTATGTCAGTAGTCTAGTGTGAGGGGTTATGTCAGTAGTCTAGTGTGAGGGGTTATGTCAGTAGTCTAGTGTGAGGGGTTATGTCAGTAGTCTAGTGTGAGGGATTATGTCAGTAGTCTAGTGTGAGGGGTTATGTCAGTAGTCTAGTGTGAGGGGTTATGTCAGTAGTCTAGTGTGAGGGGTTATGACAGTAGTCTAGTGTGAGGGGTTATGTCAGTAGTCTAGTGTGAGGGATTATGTCAGTAGTCTAGTGTGAGGGGTTATGTCAGTAGTCTAGTGTGAGGGATTATGTCAGTAGTCTAGTGTGAGGGGTTATGTCAGTAGTCTAGTGTGAGGGGTTGTCAGTAGTCCAGTGTGAGGGGTTATGACAGTAGTCTAGTGTGAGGGGTTATGACAGTAGTCTAGTGTAAGGGGTTATGTCAGTAGTCTAGTGTGAGGGGTTATGTCAGTAGTCTAGTGTGAGGGGTTATGTCAGTAGTCTAGTGTGAGGGGTTATGTCAGTAGTCTAGTGTGAGGGATTATGTCAGTAGTCTAGTGTGAGGGGTTATGTCAGTAGTCTAGTGTGAGGGGTTATGTCAGTAGTCCAGTGTGAGGGGTTATGACAGTAGTCTAGTGTGAGGGTTATGACAGTAGTCTAGTGTGAGGGGTTATGTCAGTAGTCTAGTGTGAGGGGTTATGTCAGTAGTCTAGTGTGAGGGGTTATGTCAGTAGTCTAGTGTGAGGGGTTATGTCAGTAGTCTAGTGTATGGGGTTATGTCAGTAGTCTAGTGTGAGGGGTTATGACAGTAGTCTAGTGTGTTACAGTGTGACAGTAGTCCAGTGTGAGGGGTTATGACAGTAGTCTAGTGTGAGGGGTTATGTCAGTAGTCTAGTGTGAGGGGTTATGACAGTAGTCTAGTGTGAGGGGTTATGTCAGTAGTCTAGTGTGAGGGGTTATGACAGTAGTCTAGTGTGAGGGGTTATGACAGTAGTCTAGTGTGAGGGGTTATGTCAGTAGTCTAGTGTGAGGGGTTATGACATTAGTCTAGTGTGAGGGGTTATGACAGTAGTCTAGTGTGTGGGGTTATGTCAGTAGTCTAGTGTGAGGGGTTATGACAGTAGTCTAGTGTGAGGGGTTATGTCAGTAGTCTAGTGTGAGGGGTTATGTCAGTAGTCTAGTGTGAGGGGTTATGACAGTAGTCTAGTGTGTTACAGTGTGACAGTAGTCTAGTGTGAGGGGTTATGTCAGGGGACACAGTGTTACAGTGTGAGGGGTTATGTCAGTAGTCTAGTGTGAGGGGTTATGTCAGTAGTCTAGTGTGAGGGGTTATGACAGTAGTCTAGTGTGAGGGGTTATGTCAGTAGTCTAGTGTGAGGGGTTATGTCAGGGGACACAGTGTTACAGTGTGAGGGGTTATGTCAGTAGTCTAGTGTGAGGGATTATGTCAGTAGTCTAGTGTGAGGGGTTATGTCAGTAGTCTAGTGTGAGGGGTTATGACAGTAGTCTAGTGTGAGGGGTTATGACAGTAGTCTAGTGTGAGGGGTTATGACAGTAGTCTAGTGTGAGGGGTTATGACAGTAGTCTAGTGTGAGGGGTTAAGTCAGTAGTCTAGTGTGAGGGGTTATGACAGTAGTCTAGTGTGAGGGGTTATGTCAGTAGTCTAGTGTGAGGGGTTATGTCAGTAGTCTAGTGTGAGGGGTTATGTCAGTAGTCTAGTGTGAGGGGTTATGTCAGTAGTCTAGTGTGAGGGGTTATGTCAGGGGACACAGTGTTACAGTGTGAGGGGTTATGTCAGTAGTCTAGTGTGAGGGGTTATGTCAGTAGTCTAGTGTGAGGGATTATGTCAGTAGTCTAGTGTGAGGGGTTATGTCAGTAGTCTAGCGTGAGGGGTTATGACAGTAGTCCAGTGTGAGGGGTTATGACAGTAGTCCAGTGTGAGGGGTTATGACAGTAGTCTAGTGTGAGGGGTTATGACAGTAGTCTAGTGTGAGGGGTTATGTCAGTAGTCTAGTGTGAGGGGTTATGTCAGTAGTCTAGTGTGTTACAGTGTGACAGTAGTCTAGTGTGAGGGGTTATGACAGTAGTCTAGTGTGAGGGGTTATGACAGTAGTCTAGTGTGAGGGGTTATGACAGTAGTCTAGTGTGAGGGGTTATGACAGTAGTCTAGTGTGAGGGGTTATGACAGTAGTCTAGTGTGAGGGGTTATGACAGTAGTCTAGTGTGAGGGGTTATGACAGTAGTCTAGTGTGAAGGGTTATGTCAGTAGTCTAGCGTGAGGGGTTATGTCAGTAGTCTAGTGTGAGGGGTTATGACAGTAGTCCAGTGTGAGGGGTTATGACAGTAGTCTAGTGTGAGGGGTTATGTCAGTAGTCTAGTGTGAGGGGTTATGACAGTAGTCTAGTGTGAGGGGTTATGACAGTAGTCTAGTGTGAGGGGTTATGTCAGTAGTCTAGCGTGAGGGGTTATGACAGTAGTCTAGTGTGAGGGGTTATGACAGTAGTCTAGTGTGAGGGGTTATGTCAGGGGACACAGTGTTACAGTGTGAGGGGTTGTCAGGGGAAACAGACAGAAGACACGAAGGGCCAGTGCTCCTGAGCTCTGCCCTTAATGGGTTGAATATTGTCAATGTCGACGTGGGCAATAAAGTTTTCCCTTTTCGATTCTCCTCAGACAGAAAGCCACAGTCATGGTAGCATCGATAGCATCATGAAGGTAAAGGTTATGAAAGTACCCAGGCAGTAAAAGACAACAGTCTCCAGGTAACGGGATACAGGGCTAGAATACTGTACACTAGTATATATCATAATAATATTAATATAATCACATAGACATTATCATATACTGTACACTAGTATATATCATAATAATACTAATATAATCACATAGACATGATCATATACTGTACACTAGTATATATCATAATAATACTAATCACAGACATTATCATATACTGTACACTAGTATATATCATAATAATATAATCACAGACATTATCATATACTGTACACTAGTATATATCATAATAATACTAATCACAGACATTATCATATACTGTACACTAGTATATATCATAATAATACTAATATAATCACATAGACATGATCATATACTGTACACTAGTATATATCATAATAATACTAATCACAGACATTATCATATACTGTACACTAGTATATATCGTCTCTGTAGGTGAAAGCAATCTGCTGCCTATCAGGGCGACAGCTACAATCACCCGTCCACTTCCTTCACAACAGTGTAGACGTTAGAAGATGAAGCCGTAGACATTATCATAAGGGTTAGGATCACACGGGTTTATCAGGTACATGACATAGGTTATGAAGGGGTTAATTGAGTAATCATTACCTGACATAGAGAGTTCTCTTCTGGCTGGTCCGCAGAGAGCCACTGCTGATACTGCTGTTCATCATCTGCTCACGTAGATCATGGATCTTGGCTTCAAACCGACTGTACTCTGGAAAACAGGGGGGGGGAGAAAGGATTTTGGCTTCAAACCGACTGTACTCTGGAAAACAGGGGGGAGGATTTTGGCTTCAAATCGACTGTACTCTGGAAAACAGGGGGTGGGGGGAGGATTTTGGCTTCAAATCGACTGTACTCTGGAAAACAGGGGGGTTTGGCTTCAAATCGACTGTACTCTGGAAAACAGGGGGGAAGGATTTTGGCTTCAAATCGACTGTACTCTGGAAAACAGGGGGGAGGGTTTTGGCTTCAAATCGACTGTACTCTGGAAAACGGGGGTGGGGGGGATTTTGGCTTCAAATCGACTGTACTCTGGAAAACAGGGGGAAGGATTTTGGCTTCAAATCGACTGTACTCTGGAAAACAGGGGGGGGGGGAGGATTTTGGCTTCAAATCGACTGTACTCTGGAAAACAGGGGGGAAGGATTTTGGCTTCAAATCGACTGTACTCTGGAAAACAGGGGGGAAGGATTTTGGCTTCAAATCGGTACTTGGAAAACAGGGGGTTTGGCTTCAAATCGACTGTACTCTGGAAAACAGGGGGGAAGGATTTTGGCTTCAAATCGACTGTACTCTGGAAAACAGGGGGGGGGAGAAGGAAATTATAACTGAATGAAAAAAGAGAAAAGTGACAGTAGTCTGAAAAAAATGAGAGAGAGAGAAAATCCTCCGAAGGAAAATGAGAGAGAATCTGTCTTCAAAGACTGATTCCACTCTGTTCTGCAGAGGAAAGATGGGACTGTTTTACAGCAGATTTGATTGTTTTCTGGTGATGAACACATTACGACAGAGAGAGATTTAACTATTGTACTCTGACGTAGAGGGAGAGAGACTGAGACAAATACAAATTCTACACTGTTGCCCTGGAGCACACAAATAATTACACAGACCTCGGCCTAAACACCAACACCACGGGTAAATTCCACAAGACTGTGAACACTTCTACACCATCAAATGGACCATAAAACTCAACATCCCAATTAGGATCTGGCTAAAAATACTCCAATCAGTTATAGAACCCATTGCCCTTTACGGTTGTGAGATCTTGGGTCCCACTCACCTACCAAGAATGTACAAAATGTGACAAACACCCAATTGCAGGATTCTGCAAAAATATTAATTGTGTACAACGCAAAACCCCCAAGCAAAGCATGCAGAGCAGAAAGAGGACTATTCCCACTAGTTATCAACATCCAGATAAGACTTGTTCAATTCTACAACCACCTAAAAGGAAGTGATGCTCACATGTTTTCACCAGTGTTCTGTTGACCCAGAGGACCAGCCTGTCTGATAGGCCTCACCTACCGGGAGATGAACAGCCAGCTGGCTGTGTTCAAACACAAACAGACCCGCAGGACGGCAACACAATGAGACCAAATTACGAGGAAGCAAAAAGGTAACTATGACACACTGGAAATAATCAACCCCCCCCAAAAAAAACAGAGCAAACTAGAATGCTATTTGGACCTAAACAGAGAGTACACAGTGGCAGAATGCCTGACCACTGTGACTGGCCCTAAACAGAGAGTACACAGTGGCATAATGCCTGACCACTGTGACTGGCCCTAAACAGAGAGTACACAGTGGCAGAATACCTGACCACTGTGACTGGCCCTAAACAGAGAGTACACAGTGGCAGAATGCCTGACCACTGTGACTGGCCCTAAACAGAGAGTACACAGTGGCAGAATGCCTGACCACTGTGACTGGCCCTAAACAGAGAGTACACGGTGGCAGAATACCTGACCACTGTGACTGGCCCTAAACAGAGAGTACACAGTGGCAGAATGCCTGACCACTGTGACTGGCCCTAAACAGAGAGTACACAGTGGCAGAATACCTGTCCACTGTGACTGACCCTAAACAGAGAGTACACAGTGGCAGAATACCTGACCCCTGTGACTGACCCTAAACAGAGAGTACACAGTGGCAGAATACCTGACCCCTGTGACTGACCCTAAACAGAGAGTACACAGTGGCCGAATACCTGACCACTGTGACTGGTCCTAAACAGAGAGTACACAGTGGCAGAATGCCTGACCACTGTGACTGACCCTAAACAGAGAGTACACAGTGGCCGAATACCTGACCACTGTGACTGGTCCTAAACAGAGAGTACACAGTGGCCGAATACCTGACCACTGTGACTGGTCCTAAACAGAGAGTACACAGTGGCAGAATGCCTGACCACTGTGACTGGTCCTAAACAGAGAGTACACAGTGGCAGAATACCTGACCACTGTGACTGGTCCTAAACAGAGAGTACACAGTGGCAGAATGCCTGACCACTGTGACTGACCCTAAACAGAGAGTACACAGTGGCAGAATGCCTGACCAGAATGCCGGGATGTAGAGAGAGAGGGAGGGGGATATAGAGAGAGAGGGAGGGGGATGTAGAGAGAGAGAGGGAGGGGGATGTAGAGAGAGAGGGAGGGGGATGTAGAGAGAGAGTCCACCTGATTACATCTCTCTCTGGCTGCAACATCTGGCCAAATCTCTCCATCTCCTCTGAGAAGATGAGAGGAGGACTTACCAGGAGCTTTCACGACAGAGAAAACTGATTTGAAAACAGTTATCCCATGCAGACATGTCTAGGAAAGAGTTATACACTGATCTAGGGCTTGGTAGAACTAGTGTAACGCTCTGAGCCAATGAATTACACATCTATTACAGACGACGACAAGCATCATTCTGCCTCCAGTTCATGTAGGCCTTATAGAAGCCCTGCTTCAACCCTGGGTGGCTTATAATGGCTCCAATCAGAAGAGACAGTAAAACTAGTTGAATAATTCAAATGTTTTAGCCTACTTTGTACACTCTTAGAAAAAAGGGTTCCAAAAGGGTTCTGCGGCTGGGTTCCACGTAGAACACTCTGTGGAAAGGGTTCTACATAGAACCCAAACGGGTTCTACCTGGAACCAAAAGGGTTGCTGTGGGGACAGCCAAAGAACCCTTTTTGGTTCTAGATAGTGTAGCAATGCTCATGTCACTTTTCCAATCCGTTGGCGTTAGCAGGGAAGAGGAGAGATGGAGGCTGAATGAGGTGACCTTGAAGATAGAGTCCTCTATTTCAGTTGGTCGAGCACGGTGCTGGCATCAGTATGATAGTGGGTTCGATTCCCGGGACCACGCGGATGTAAAATGTATTACACGCATGACTGTAAGTCACTTAGGATAAAAGTGACTGCTAAATGGCATATATTCTATCATATTTACTGTAAGCGATCTATATATAATTATTAGTTATTTAACTAGGCAAGTCAGTGAAGAACAAATTCTAATTTACAATGACGGCCTACCCTGGCCAAACCCGGTCGGACGCCACTGGGCCAATTGTGCGCCGCCTTATGGGACTCCCAATCACGGGCCGGATGTGATGCAGCCTGGATTCGAACCAGGGACTGTAGTGACGCCTCTAGCACTGCATCTCGCGCCACTCGGAAGCCCTAATGATCAGATATAGGCATTGTGAATGATCAGATGTTGTCGCTACATTATCAGACAGCTGTTTTTAGATTATTTTGAGGATACAGGTCCCTTGATGGAGGAATAGGGGTGTGATGGTGACATCACAAAGGAACAAACCATAATACACAGAGTAACAACACCAACATCTACAACAACACCAACAGCAACACCAACAGCTACAACAACACCATAATACACAGAGTAACAACAGCAACACCAACAGCAACAACACCAACAGCAACAACAACACCATAATACACAGAGTAACAACACCAACAGCTACAACACCATAATACACAGAGTAACAACAGCAACACCAACAGCAACAACACCAACAGCAACAACAACACCATAATACACAGAGTAACACCACCAACAGCTACAACAACACCACCAACAGCTACAACAACACCAACAGCTACAACAACTACACCAACAGCTACAACAACACCACCAACAGCTACAACACCAACAGCTACAACACCAACAACTACAGCAATAGCTACAGCAACACCAACAGCTACAACACCACCAACAGCTACAACAACAACACCAACAGCTACAACAACACCAACAGCTACAACAACACCAACAGCTACAACACCACCAACACCAACAGCTACAGCAATAGCTACAGCAACACCAACAGCTACACCAACAGCTACAACACCACCAACAGCTACAACACCACCAACACCAACAGCTACAGCAATAGCTACAGCAACACCAACAGCTACAACACCACCAACAGCTACAACAACAACACCAACAGCTACAACAACAACACCAACAGCTACAACACCACCAACAACACCACCACCAACAGCTACACCAAAAGCTACAACAACACCAACAACACCACCAACAGCTACACCAACAACACCACCAACAGCTACACCAACAACACCACCAACAGCTACAACACCACCAACAGCTACAACACCACCAACAGCTACAACAACACCACCAACAGCTACAACAACACCAACAACACCACCAACAGCTACACCAACAGCTACACCAAAAGCTACAACACCAACAGCTACAACACCACCAACAGCTACAACAACACCAACAACACCACCACCAACAGCACCAACAGCTACACCAAAATCTACAACAACACCAACAACACCACCAACAGCTACACCAACAACACCACCAACAGCTACAACACCACCAACAACACCACCAACAGCTACAACAACAACACCACCAACAGCTACAACAACACCAACAACAGCTACAACAACACCACCAACAGCTACAACAACACCAACAACACCACCAACAGCTACAACAACACCAACAACACCACCAACAGCTACAACAACACCAACAACACCACCAACAGCTACAACAACACCAACAACACCACCAACAGCTACAACAACACCAACACCACCAACAGCTACCAACAACACCAACAACACCACCAACAGCTACAACAACACCAACAACACCACCAACAGCTACACCAACAGCTACAACAACACCAACAACACCACCAACAGCTACACCAACAACACCACCAACAGCTACAACAACACCAACAGGTACAACACCACCAACAGCTACAACAACAACAACAGCTACAACACCACCAACAACACCACCAACAGCTACAACAACAACACCACCAACAGCTACAACACCACCAACAACACCACCAACAGCTACACCAACAGCTACAACAACACCACCAACAGCTACAACAGCTACAACAACACCACCAACAGCTAACAACACCACCAACAGCTACAACTAACACCAACAACAAACCAGTACCTCCTAGATGATAGAAAAGGCAGCTACAACCAACAGCTATTAAAAAGTTCAACACCAACAACACCACTGGGGCAACAGCTGAAACAACACACACAGGGAAACACAAACAGAGAACAGCAATTCCTGACAAATAAGCATTTTTCAAATAGAAAACCGCTGTGTGCTGACCAAGTCAACAGCTACAGAACAACACCACCTGTTGTCAGCTAGAACAACACCAACAGAGGTACACCACCAACAGAGGTATGTCACTCTGCAAGATAGAGGTAGCAACAACATCATCAAAATACAGAGGCAGAAAAACACTCTCCAAAATACAGTACCTCCTAGATGATAGAAAAGGCCCCCAGCGTCCACCCACCCACCATGGGGAACCAAGCAGTTATATTAAAAAGTTCAACTGAGGCGAATACAATCCCCCGTAAAACCCTCTGGGGCTAAATTCAGCATCTGAAACAACACACACAGGGAAACACCACAACAGAGAACGTTCGGGATCAATTCCTGACAAGCCTTAAATAAGCATTTTTTCTAAATAGAAAACCGCTGTGTGCTGAAGCAAGTCTACTCTGTTGTCAGATAGAGGTAGCAGCATGAAGCACGTCTACTCTGTTGTCAGATAGAGGTAGCAGCATGTCTACTCTGTTGTCAGATAGAGGTAGCAGCATGTCTACTCTGTTGTCAGATAGAGGTAGCAGCATGTCTACTCTGTTGTCAGATAGAGGTAGCAGCATGTCTACTCTGTTGTCAGATAGAGGTAGCAGCAAGTCTACTCTGTTGTCAGATAGAGGTAGCAGCATGTCTACTCTGTTGTCAGATAGAGGTAGCAGCATGTCTACTCTGTTGTCAGATAGAGGTAGCAGCATGAAGCAAGTCTACTCTGTTGTCAGATAGAGGTAGCAGCATGTCTACTCTGTTGTCAGATAGAGGTAGCAGCATGTCTACTCTGTTGTCAGATAGAGGTAGCAGCATGTCTACTCTGTTGTCAGATAGAGGTAGCAGCATGTCTACTCTGTTGTCAGATAGAGGTAGCAGCATGAATCAGAAAGGAGCTGAGCAGAGCACTTTGCTGCCTGTGCCTGCCGTGTCCTACCACCCATCCCCGAGCCATTACTGTACACGGAATGTAATTAAGGCTGAGTAACCTAATCATACCGGAGTACCAACACACACCCCACACACAGTTTTATCTCTGAAAGACAAAGCTGTACCAACATGCTGTACTTACATAGTGCTCTGCTGAGGGGTAGCTTCTGCCTGGTGAAAGGTGCTTCTCTCTGAGTTAGAGCCTGGTCTCCGCTCTCAGTGTGTGTCGGTGACGGTGTGTGTGTGGTAGTGATGACGAGCTCTCTCTAGCGTCTGCTCCACATTGGCTCCTGTGTGTGTGTGTGTGTGTGTGTGTGTAGAGATACTATGATCTGTCTCTCCTCCAGCTTGCCTCAACGAGAAACAGAAACAACAGATGCTAAAGCACTCTCTCCTCTCCCACCTCCTCTCCCTCTCTCCTCTCTCTCCTCCTCCTCCTCCTCCTCTCTCTCCCTCCCTTCTCCCCCCTCTCCATCCTCCTTTATCATTCCTGCAATCACCCCTCCCCTTGATCAAGGCAACTTGCTTCAGGGCTGACAGGCACGCACACTGTCTGCTCTGTGTAACGTATATTACACACACACACACTTTCTGCTCTGTGTAACGTATATTACACACACACACACTTTCTGCTCTGTGTAACGTATATTACACACACACACACACACACACTGTCTGCTCTGTGTAACGTATATTACACACACACACACACACACACACTTTCTGCTCTGTGTAACGTATATTACACACACACTTTCTGCTCTGTGTAACGTATATTAAACAGGCTTTCTGAACTGTATACTGCCTAGTACACACCACTACAGCCTAGTACACACCACTACAGCCTAGTACACACCACTACAGCCTAGTACACACCACTACAGCCTAGTACACACCACTACAGCCTAGTACACACCACTACAGCCTAGTACACACCACTACAGCCTAGTACACACCACTACAGCCTAGTACACACCACTACTGCCTAGTACACACCACTACAGCCTAGTACACACCACTACAGCCTAGTACACACCACTACTGCCTAGTACACACCACTACTGCCTAGTACACACCACTACAGCCTAGTACACACCACTACAGCCTAGTACACACCACTACAGCCTAGTACACACCACTACAGCCTAGCCTAGTACACACCACTACAGCCTAGTACACACCACTACAGCCTAGTACACACCACTACAGCCTAGTACACACCACTACAGCCTAGTACACACCACTACAGCCTAGTACACACCACTACAGCCTAGTACACACCACTACAGCCTAGTACACACCACTACAGCCTAGTACACACCACTACTGCCTAGTACACACCACTACAGCCTAGTACACACCACTACTGCCTAGTACACACCACTACAGCCTAGTACACACCACTACAGCCTAGTACACACCACTACTGCCAAGGCCTCTATATTATAATTACACCATACTTTCCCCACAGCCCATACACGCAGAGAAGACCCCTCACGCTGAACCAAGTCAATGACACACACACAATGGCTAATTATGTACAAGGGTAATGGTTGGTCTGCAGCCTAGCTCTGGCATGTATGCTCCTGCCCCAGTTTGGATCTGGGTCCCCTGCCCTGGATAATGGCCACAGTACACAGACCCCACGCTGGCCCCGGTATGCTGGCCCCGGTACACTGGCCCCAGTACACTGGTCCCGGTACACTGGCCCCACGCTGGCCCTGGTACACTGGCCCCACGCTGGCCCTGGTACACTGGCCCCACGCTGGCCCTGGTACACTGGCCCCACGCTGGCCCTGGTACACTGGCCCCACACTGGCCCAGCTACACAGGCCCCACACTGGCCCTGGAATTAGCACAAGTAATAGCAAATTTCCATGGAGGCTACTAGCTAAATATGCTAACAAGCACAAAGACAGGAAATCCAGCTCATAATGTTATACATGTGTAGGTAAGAGCTACCGAAATGTCATTTTTGGTGACTTTGGACATTTACAAGCGAATGTTAACGAGAGACATTGTAAAAATGAACAAAGTTTTGACGCATGCTTGTCTAGAGGAAGAACAGTACTGGGTCTGTAGCAGCATGTATACACGCTGTGTCTGTGTGGAGTCTGGAGTCACTAAGGCAACAGGCCTGCCTGCTGTGCTCGGAGAAGAGGGGGGAGGAGCAGACAGGCTGAGAACGAAGAGGAGAAAAAACACAAAGGAAATCAAGATATCAATGGCAGCTACACAAATAACTCATCCAAAGGGCTTTGACTTCTCCAACACGGCAGAAAGATGACACAATACGATGCCCTTATACCTTATTAATTCAACCACATAGGGGTTGGGCTGACGCAGAATTAAAGGAAAATAAGATAAAATCGATTGCTGTGTTTCGTAAACGCAGATCTAAAATGGTTCTTATTGTAATTTCTGCTCGGCATCAGACTCATTTTGTGCTTCAGTTGCACTTCTCCACTGGGATGAGAATTCACTAATGGTCTATCAGCAGACAGCGCTCTCTGACTGATGTGTACCGACGTTTCTCTGCTGCTGTTCTCAGGGTAGCCTTTTCTCCGGTAAAATTCAAGATGAACTTTTTAAAGCAAAACATTAGGAAAATGTAGCTGGCTAAATTCTTTCTATAATAAACATCAGAAATATGATGAGCATGCATCGTTTTTGCAAAACTACCTTGCTTTTTCATTGTAAGCTCATTTACGTGTGCGGCTGCCAGCCAAATAGCGTTTGCACTGATGAAAATTAAGGTATTTTCTGTTGAATGTGTTGTTCCCTGATCACTCTACTGAAGCAAAAGAACACTGTTGACTTTCAATATAAAACACGAGCCCTGTCAATACACAGCTGGACTCACCTGCTCCTGCTTTCTCCTGTTGTGCTGTTTACAAACAAACACATGACTGGCTCAACTGTTCTGGGGAACTATGGTAAGCTTCATAATGTAAAATAATGTTACAGGTGAAATGAAGAACGCAATCTGTTATTATCTCCTAACGTATTGCAGGTATTTACTCAAAAAGTAGCTACAAATATTGTTATTTTTTGAAAAACAACAAAGAAATCATTTCAACAGTATGGATGGTATTGAAAAACCATCCCATGGCTATTTCCAAATACACCGGTACATGGTTTATATCCCCTATACCACCCAAGCCTAGTGACAGCCCCCTGGGCTCTGTTCTGGGACAGGTGGTGACTCCCACTGGGCTCTGTTCATGGAGAGGTGGTGACTCCCCCTGGGCTCTGTTCTGGGAGAGGTGGTGACTCCCCCTGGGCTCTGTTCTGGGAGAGGTGGTGACTCCCCCTGGGCTCTGTTCTGGGAGAGGTGGTGACTCCCCCTGGGCTCTGCTCTGGGAGAGGTGGTGACTCCCAGAGGTGGTGACTCCCACTGGGCTCTGTTCTGGGAGAGGTGGTGACTCCCACTGGGCTCTGCTCTGGGAGAGGTGGTGACTCCCACTGGGCTCTGCTCTGGGAGAGGTGGTGACTCCCACTGGGCTCTGTTCTGGGAGAGGTGGTGACTCCCACTGGGCTCTGCTCTGGGACAGGTGGTGACTCCCACTGGGCTCTGCTCTGGGAGAGGTGGTGACTCCCCCTGGGCTCTGCTCTGGGAGAGGTGGTGACTCCCCCTGGGCTCTGCTCTGGGAGAGGTGGTGACTCTGGGCTCTGCTCTGGGAGAGGTGGTGACTCCCCTGGGCTCTGCTCTGGGAGAGGTGGTGACTCCCCTGGGCTCTGTTCTGGGAGAGGTGGTGACTGGGCTCCCCTGGGCTCTGTTCTGGGAGAGGTGGTGACTCCCCTGGGCTCTGTTCTGGGAGACTCCCCTGGGCTCTGTTCATGGAGAGGTGGTGACTCCTGGGCTCTGCTCTGGGAGGTGGTGACTCCCACTGGGCTCTCTG
The DNA here is from genome assembly GCF_034236695.1 of Oncorhynchus nerka. Lineage (NCBI taxonomy): Eukaryota > Metazoa > Chordata > Actinopteri > Salmoniformes > Salmonidae > Oncorhynchus > Oncorhynchus nerka. The sequence continues at coordinate 89,932,473 of NC_088419.1, read as the reverse complement.
GGAGAGGTGGTGACTCCCCTGGGCTCTGTTCTGGGAGAGGTGGTGACTCCCCCTGGGCTCTGTTCTGGCCCCTGGGCTCTGTTCTGGGAGAGGTGGTGACTCCCCTGGGCTCTGCTCTCTGTTCTGGGAGAGGTGGTGACTCCCCTGGGCTCTGCTCTGGGAGAGGTGGTGACTCCCCTGGGCTCTGCTCTGGGACAGGTGGTGAGAGGTGGTGACTCCCCTGGGCTCTGCTCTGGGAGAGGTGGTGACTCCCCCTGGGCTCTGTTCTGGGAGAGGTGGTGACTCCCCTGGGCTCTGTTCTGGGAGAGGTGGTGACTCCCCCTGGGCTCTGCTCTGGGAGAGGTGGTGACTCCCCCTGGGCTCTGTTCTGGGAGAGGTGGTGACTCCCCCTGGGCTCTGCTCTGGGAGAGGTGGTGACTCCCCTGGGCTCTGTCTCTGGGCTCTGTTCTGGGAGAGGTGGTGACTCCCCCTGGGCTCTGTTCTGGGAGAGGTGGTGACTCCCCCTGGGCTCTGCTCTGGGAGAGGTGGTGACTCCCCCTGGGCTCTGTTCTGGGAGAGGTGGTGACTCCCCTGGGCTCTGCTCTGGGAGAGGTGGTGACTCCCCCTGGGCTCTGTTCTGGGAGAGGTGGTGACTCCCCTGGGCTCTGTTCTGGGGTGGTGACTCCCCTGGGCTCTGCTCTGGGAGGTGGTGACTCCCCTGGGCTCTGTTCTGGGAGAGGTGGTGACTCCCCCTGGGCTCTGTTCTGGGAGAGGTGGTGACAGCCCCCTGGGCTCTGTTCTGGGAGAGGTGGTGACTCCCCCTGGGCTCTGCTCTGGGAGGTGGTGACTCCCCCTGGGCTCTGCTCTGGGAGAGGTGGTGACTCCCCCTGGGCTCTGGGGAGAGGTGGTGACTCTGGGCTCTGCTCTGGGAGAGGTGGTGACTCCCCCTGGGCTCTGTTCTGGGAGAGGTGGTGACTCCCCTGGTTCTGGGAGAGGTGGTGACTCTGGGCTCTGTTCTGGGAGAGGTGGTGACTCCCCCTGGGCTCTGTTCTGGGAGAGGTGGTGACTGCCCCCTGGGCTCTGTTCTGGGAGAGGTGGTGACTCCCCCTGGGCTCTGTTCTGGGAGAGGTGGTGACTCCCCCTGGGCTCTGTTCTGGGAGAGGTGGTGACTCCCCCTGGGCTCTGTTCATGGAGAGGTGGTGACTCCCACTGGGCTCTGTTCTGGGAGAGGTGGTGACTCCCCCTGGGCTCTGTTCTGGGAGAGGTGGTGACTCCCCCTGGGCTCTGTTCATGGAGAGGTGGTGACTCCCCCTGGGCTCTGTTCATGGAGAGGTGGTGACTCCCCCTGGGCTCTGTTCTGGGAGAGGTGGTGACTCCCCCTGGGCTCTGTTCATGGAGAGGTGGTGACTCCCACTGGGCTCTGTTCTGGGAGAGGTGGTGACTCCCCCTGGGCTCTGCTCTGGAAGAGGTGTTGACAGCCGGCGACTCAGACTAATGTCTAGCAGGCTGATAATACACCTCCCAGCTCCTGCACACACTCTCCTCCTATACAGGCTTCCATAGCTGGGAAGTAATGATACTGTATTTAACTATAAAGCTGCCAATAGAGAGAAAATCAACAGACTGCTGGAATAGATACAGTCCTCCATCAGGGGCAGAAAGAGTCATGTCTTCCTGTACTGTAGCATCCAACACAATAGGCAGTTAGTTAGAGAGTCATGACTTCCTTTTATTAGGATCCTGGGTTGCAGTTCCTAAGGCTTCCACTAGATGTCAACAGTCTTTTGAAATTGTTTGATTTTTTCTTTTGAGAAATAAAGAAGTAGTCCTATTCATTGTAAGTGTCACTCCAGGTGGACTCGACTGTTTTGGTGTGCGTTAACTGGAGCGCGCTTCACGTAGTTTTTTATCCGGTATTAGAAACGGTTTATTCCTTCTTAAATTTGATCGATTATTTACGTTTTAGGGTACCTGAGGTTGGATTAGTTTACAGGTAACTTATTAGATACTTTGTAGGCATGTTGGGCGAGTTGAAACCGGTGTATTTCTGAAACAAACGCGCTAAATAAATTGACATTTTTGGGACATAAAGGACATTATCGAACAAAAATACCATTTGTGATGTTTCTGGGACCTTTTGGAGTGCCAACAGAAGAAGATCTTCAAAGGTAAGGCATATATTATATCGCTATTTCTGACTTTTGTGGCGCACCTGCCTGGTTGAAATATGATTTTCATGTGTTTGTAGCGGGGCGCTGTCCTCAGATAATCGCATGGTTTGCTTTCGCCGTAAAGCCTTTTTGAAACCCGACACAGCGGCTGGATTAACAAGAAGTTAAGCTTTATTTTGATGTATAACACATTTTTTTAAGAATGTTAAATATTTCAATTTGGTATTTTGGAATTTCGCGCTCTACAATTTCACCCGATGTTGGCCAGGTGGGACGCTACCGTCCCAGCTGCCCATAAGAAGTTAATAAGATCTCCATGGTATCAGTTCTCTATGTTAAAGGGTTACAAATTACAAAATGACATATTGGTTTCCTTACCCTGTAAGCACTTTATGGACAAGGCATGACAGCAACCCATGCTTTGGTTTTGTTCACCTGGCCCCTTTTTCAAATGCTAACTTATTAGCATTTGTGGCAAAAATCCAATGCAAGTCAATGGTACCTATACTAGCATTTCCGCGCTTCATATCCAAATCATCAATAAGTAACATCATTGATTTACACAACCAATTTCGAGATACTTCAGGATGATTTGGACAGCGTGAAAATGCTAATATGTGATCCACCACCTGAAATCATTCCTATGTAGCATAATTTGAAATGGTTATTTATTTAATTATTTTTTACATTGGATAAAAGTAGAGGCTCAGAGCTAAATAAAAAAAATGGTATGTCACAATTCAGTTGAGGAACAATGGGAAAGTAATTCTGCTTTGAAAGTTGATAACCCCACTTTTGAGAAAAAGGCAAGTGAATGTTTTGGTGCACCTACTGGAGAGCTCTTCGTTGTCCACACCCTCTTAAGCCTTAGCCCCACAAGGGCTGTGGCAGTCATGAAATTTTGTCAGCCGGTGATTGTAAAGCAAAAGCACTAGCCTGTCAATCTACCATCCCCCATAGTACAAATGTTGACCTATTATATTCTGTAGGAGAAATAAATATTCCAAACATAGTCTGGGAAAGTTGTGGGATGCGATAGATCCCAAATTAATACAACCACTAGCATAAAAAAACAACAACATTTTTACGCAATGTGGCTGATGCAACAGATCAGAACTTTGAGCTTAAAAATGTTGATAAACTATTAGTCTATTTCTTCACATTACAAGTGCAGCAACACGCACACGGCAGTCGTTGTTGGTGCCGATATGGTTTACATTTAGATGCAGGAGCTCTACGTACGTTTGATCTAATATTCTATTAAAGCAATAAGCTGAATGTTCCATTAGCGGGAAAACACCATTATCAACAGTGACCACAAATGCAATGTAATGCTTTCATTATGAAGGTGCATTTTATGGTGAAAATTATTTTCCCGAAACTCACACGCTGCCTATGTATGCCAGTTAGGCTCTACACCCTCGTAAAGCAGATTAATGTGCTTCATTTTAAGAAGTTATTTGGCCACTTTAGTTATGAAACAAACCTTATTAAAACACATAGCTCGGCTATGGAAAGCCAACTGACATTTACTCCTGAGGTGCTGACTTGCTGCACCCTCCACAACTACTGTGATTATTATTATTTGACCATGCTGGTCATCTATGAACATTTGAACATCTTGGCCATGTTCTGTTATAATCTCCACCTGGCACAGCCAGAAGAGGACTGGCCACCCCTCATAGCCTGGTTCCTCTTTAGGTTTCTTCCTAGGTTTTGGCCTTTCTAGGGAGTTTTTCCTAGCCACCGTGCTTCTACACCTGCATTGCTTGCTGTTTGGGGTTTTAGGCTGCGTTTCTGTACAGCACTTTGTGACATCAGCTGATGTAAGAAGGGCTTTATAAATAAATTTGATTTGATTGCCCTTATGACAATTTATTTGGATTCCTCATGTCTAACTCATTGTTAGAAAAAAGTTTAATCCAAATTGGATGTTAGGTATTATATCTGTTAAATATTATATGAATCCTATGAATAAAAAAATGGCCAATTTGGGTGCAATTAATTAGCTTAATTTCTCAGAGATCAAATTATATTTCAACAAAATAATGTTGTAGGAATGTTAATCTGATTTGTTTCTAACAACAGAAACAGAAAAATCTGAGAAGAGAGTCAAAATCCTCTTTCAGGTGCATTTTGAGGTGGGACCCTTCTGTACGTAATGTACAGTTGAAGTCAGAAGTTTACATACACTTAGGTTGGAGTCATTAAAACTCGCTTTGCAACCACTCCACAAATTTCTTGTTAACAAACTATAGTATTGGCAAGTCGGTTAGGACATCTACTTTGTGCATGACACAAGTCATTTGTTTACAGACAGATTATTTCACTTATAATTCACTATATCATAATTCCAGTGGGTCAGAAGTTTACATACACTAATTTGACTGTGCCTTTAAACAACTTGGAAAATTCCAGAAAATGATGTTATGTCTTTAGAAGCTTCTGATAGGCTAATTGACATAATTTGAGTCAATTGATGGTGTCCCTGTGGATGTATTTCAAGGCCTACCTTCAAACTCAGTGCCTCTTTGCTTGACATCATGGGAAAATCAAAAGAAATCAGCCAAGACCTCAGAAAGGAAATTGTAGAACTCCACAAGTCTGGTTCATTCTTGGGAGAAATTTCCAAACGCCTGAAGGTACCACGTTCATCTGTACAAACAATAGTACGCAAGTATAAACACCATGGGACCACGCAGCCTTCATACCGCTCAGGAAGGAGACATGTTCTGTCTCCTAGAGATGAACTTACTTTGGTGTGAAAAGTACAAATCAATCCCAGAACAACAGCAAAGGACCTTGTGAAGATGCTGGAGGACACCAGTACAAAAGTATCTATATCCACAGTAAAACGAGTCCTATATCGACATAACCTGAAAGGCCGCTCAGCAAGGAAGAAGCCACTGCTCCAAAAAAGCCAGACTACGGTTTGCAACTGCACATGGGGACAAAGATCATACTTTTTGGAGAAATGTCCTCTGGTCTGATGAAACAAAAATAGAACTGTCTGGCCATAATGACCATCATTATGTTTGGAGGAAAAAGGGGGAGGCTTGCAACTTGAAGAACACCACACCAACCGTGAAGCACAGGGGTGGCAGCATCATGTTGTGGAGGTGCTTTGCTGCAGGAGGGACTGGTGCACTTCACAAAATAGATTGCATCATGAAGGGAGGAAAATTATGTGGATATATTGAAGCAATATCTCAAGACAAGTCAGGAAGTTAAAGCTTGGTCGCAAATGGGTCTTACAAATGGACAATGACCCCAAGCATACTTCCAAAGTTGTGGCAAAATGGCTTAAGGACAACAAAGTCAAGGTAATGGAGTGGCCATCACAAAGCCCTGACCTCAATCCCATAGAAAATTTGTGGGCAGAACTGAAAAATTGTGTGCGAGCAAGGAGGCCTACAAACCTGACTCAGTTACACCTGTTCTGTCAGGAGGAATGGGCCAAAATTCACCCAACTTACTGTGGGAAGCTTGTGGAGGGCTACCCGAAACATTTGACCCAAGTTAAACAACTTAAAGGCAATGCTACCAAATACTAATTGAGCGTATGTAAACTTCTGACCCACTGGGAATGTGATGAAAGAAATAAAAGCTGAAATAAATAATTCTCTATTATTCTGACATTTCACGTTCTTAAAATAAAGTGGTGATCCTAACTGACCTGAGACAGGGAATTTTTACTAGGATTAAATATCGGGACTTGTGGAAAAACTGAGTTGAAATGCATTTGGCTAAGGTGTATGTAAACCTCCGACTTCAACTGTAAGTGTTACATGTGATGGTCTAAACGCACACTAACGTGTTCTAAATATGTGTATGTGACAAATAACATGTGATTTGATTTACAGTCCTGTTATAGTTACTTAGTCTGGTACACAGAGAACAGCACTGCACAGGCCATGTCTTATGATCCACAGAGACTTGTTCATTGGCCCAGCTGAAGCAGCTGTCTCTCCATGTGCTTAATGCAGTATGTGGGTCTGACCCGCCTGCCGTGCTCAGTCAGGGGAACCAAGAATACACTTCCTACATAGCGGCTGTGTCCCAATCCATCCTTGTCGATTGGGACACAGACCATTACCTCTCATTCTGTCTTCCCTTCAGACTAATTGAAATGAGATGAATGGACACACTGTTGGATTTGACTGTTGACCAAAGTCATCTTTCTAATAAAAGGACAATCATTTGACCTTTAACTGGGTTGTATTCAAGATCCACTGTTTGAAGTTGGTCGGTGTCAGTCAGTCAGCCAGCCAAACAGTCAGTCAGTCAGCCAGCCAGTCAGTCAGTCAGCCAAACAGTCAGCCAGTCAAACAGTCAGCCAGTCAAACAGTCAGCCAGTCAAACAGTCAGCCAGTCAAACAGTCAGCCAAACAAACAGTCAGCCAAACAAACAGTCAGCCAGCCAAACAGTCAGTCACCCAAACAATCAGTCAGTCAGTCAACTAGCCAGCCAAACAGTCAGTCAGTAAAATCAGTGTGCCACTTACAGATCCCCTCATCCCTCCTGATCCACTCCACACTTTGATCAGGATGACTTAAACGAGCTCAAGGATCTGTGCCTAATGGTTGAAGCTATGTGTGTGTGTGTGTGTGTGTGTGTGAGTGAGTGTGTGTGTGTGTGATGGCAGTATGAGTCAGTGTTATGTACACTGGAAGAGCTTAAAAACAGAGAGACAGGCGGAGGTGAGAGATCTGCCTGCTCAGACCATGTTGGTGCAATGTTTGCTATGAGTACCTCTTAGTTGATTTTGTTGGAAATGTTGAGAGTATGTTGATATACTCTCCTAGATGGGTTTGCTTTATCTATCTCTTAGGCCCAGTTTGAACACTCTAGAAATGCTGCCTTGTAATTGAATGAATGTTATACATCATTAAGGAGAAGCTGAGCTGGGGCACTAATGGTCTACATGGTCTGGATGTAGAATTGAATGATTGATGAGGAACAGGAACCTGTCCTGAGTAACAATCTGTGTTGCTGTGCACAGGAGGAGCACGCAGACAGACAGAGACAGACAGACAGACAGGACAGGACCGACCAGACCAGACAGACCAGACCAGACAGACAGTAGTTGAAGGGATACATCCAGGTTATAATTAGCATTGATTATAACCCTAAAGCAACGGAAGCCTTCAATGTCACATCGTCTAAATTGCAGGAACAAAATCATCAACTCATAGTTACTTCGCCACGTCAGATATGATTCTGTATGTCAGCGACACCGCTAGTAGCAGGGCAGGAGATTAGCAGTTCTTCCTCTGAGCTTTTTCACCTTCTGGCTAAAAGGAAACGTTTCAGCCATGTTTGTAATCAGCCAGTCGGTCTCCCCTTAAGAAGACTGGCGAGACGTGAGGGCATATGAGCCTCAAACTCAGTCCCAGCCCCGGCTTCAGTCCCTGAATAGCTCAAGAGAGAACAGTTGTAAGACAACCAGAAGTAGTTGTTAGCGATTACAATTGATTTCATCATTATACCATGACGAGTTGGCATCAGTGTAGCTGAGACACTATTGTTTGTAAGACAAACAGTTTGTGGAGTGAAGGTTTTTCCCTAGAGAGTAATATAATTACTGTAAGGTCTTGTTTAAGACCTGAGCTGCCCAGAGACTGAGCTGGCCAGAAACTGAGCTGGCCAGAGACTGAGCTGGCCAGAGACTGAGCTGGCCAGAGACTGAGCTGGCCATTCATTCATCCGATTGGACAACATTTCCCTCACGAAAAACCACATGGAACTGTGCAAAACATACTATAAAACTCACTATACATTGCAGCATGATTTATGCAGTAGCTTTTCGGTAACAATGTCCAAGAGGGAGATTTTCGATGGCCTGCCAGTTTGTATTCAAGGAGGGTATGTAACCGCAGCATATTATCAATAAAAGCTTTGATCCAAACTACTGACAGCCTGGTTGATCTGAAAGCCTTCATTCTCCTTGTTGATCTGTGGTGGGGAAGTTGAAACGTCTACTAGAGAACTAGTCATTAGTATTAGATCCCCCCCCCCCTCACTCTCTCCCACCTCCTTCCCTCACTCTCTCCCCATCTCTCCCACCTCCCTCACTCTCTCCCACCTCCCTCCCTCACTCTCTCCCACCTCCCTCCCTCACTCACTCTCTCCCACCTCCTTCCCTCACTCTCTCCCCATCTCTCCCACCTCCCTCTCGCTGACTGTAATCTGAGTAGTATTAGCCCTCCCATCTCTATCCTGCTGCCTGCAGTCTGCCCTTACACACTGCAGAACACACACACACACACACACACACTGCAGAACACACACACACACTGCAGAACACACACACACACACACACACAGCAGAACACACACACACACACACACTGCAGAACACACACACACACACACTGCAGAACACACACACACACACACACAACACACACACACACACTCATTTATAGCTGGCCTCCTCCACCTCCTAAGCCTCTCCAGCGTCGAGACCAGTACACACAGTGTAGATCCATCATTTATATATAAGTGGAAATACGGTTCATTGGTACCTATTCCCTTTTCTGGAAACTCTACTTGTGTGAAATGAGAATCACAACATCTACTGTTTAGTAGTAGCTAATCTAGATTAACTGAGCTGATGGGGGGCGGGGATTGCTTTCTCTAAAATGGTTTTAGTTACATCCAGTGAAAACTAGAGAAAATCCTTGTTTGAGCCCAGGGAGAAGCAGTAAGGTCAGGATGAGCCACAGTCATATATGTACATCCTGTCCTTCTTTAGACTAGTTGAGTATCTGGAGCATCAGCATTTTGTGGGTTCGATTATAGGCTCAAAGTGGCCCAGAAACGAAGACCTTTCTTCTGAAACTCGTCAGTCTATTCTTGTTCTGAGAAATGAAGGCTATTCCATGTGAGAAATTTCAAAGAAACTGAAGATCTCGTACAACGCTGCGTACTACGCACCTTCAGAGAACAGCACAAACTGGCTCTAACCGGAATAGAAAGAGGAGTGGGAGAACCCGGTGCACAACTGAGCAACAGGACAAGTGCATTAGAGTGTCTAGTTTGAGACACCAGTCTCAACGTCAACAGTGAAGAGGCGACTCCGGGATGCTGGCCGTCTAGGCAGAGTTCCTCTGTCCAGTGTCTGTGTTCTTCTGCCCATCTTAATCTTATATTTTTATTGGCCAGTCTGAGATATGGCTTTTTCTTTACAACTCTGCCTCGAAGGACAGAATCCCAGATGTCACCTCTTCACTGTTGACGTTGAGACTAAAATCAATAGTCATTGACAACATTAACAATCTACACTGTATTTCGGATCAATTTGATGTTATTTTAATGGACAATTTTTTGTTGCTTTTCTTTCAAAAACAAGGACATTTCGAAGTGACCCCAAACTTTTGAACGGTAGTGTACCTCTGAGGGGAGCCCAGGACACCGTTCCAGACTGCCCACAAGACCCCTACTCCTCCTTCCTTCAAACTAGTATCCCTCCTCCTCCTCCATCTATCTATGTCCCTCCTCCTCCTCCTCCATCTATCTATTTTACATTACATTTAAGTCATTTAGCAGACGCTCTTATCCAGAGCGACTTACAAATCTATGTCCCTCCTCCTCCTCCATCTATCTATGTCCCTCCTCCTCCTCCATCTATCTATGTCCCTCCTCCTCCTCCATCTATCTATGTCCCTCCTCCTCCTCCATCTATGTCCCTCCTCCTCCTCCATCTATGTCCCTCCTCCTCCTCCATCTATGTCCCTCCTCCTCCTCCATCTATGTCCCTCCATCTATTTCCCTCCTCCTCCTCCATCTATTTCCCTCCTCCATCTATTTCCCTCCTCCATCTATTTCCCTCCTCCTCCTCCATCTATTTCCCTCCTCCTCCTCCATCTATTTCCCTCCTCCATCTATTTCCCTCCTCCTCCTCCATCTATTTCCTCCTCCTCCCATCTATTTCCCTCCTCCTCCTCCATCTATTTCCCTCCTCCTCCTCCATCTATTTCTATTTCCCTCCTCCTCCTCCATCTATTTCCCTCCTCCTCCTATCTATTTCCCTCCTCCTCCTATCTATTTCCCTCTTCCTCCTATCTATTTCCCTCTTCCTCCTATCTATTTCCCTCTTCCTCCTATCTATTTCCCTCCTATCTATTTCCCTCTTCCTCCTATCTATTTCCCTCCTCCACCTATCTATTTCCCTCCATCTATTTCCCTCCCCATCTATCTATGTCCCCCCTCCTCCATCTATCTATGTCCCTCCTCCTCCATCTATCTATGTCCCTCCTCCTCCATCTATCTATGTCCCTCCTCCTCCATCTATCTATGTCCCTCCTCCTCCATCTATCTATGTCCCTCCTCCTCCATCTATCTATGTCCCTCCTCCTCCATCTATCTATGTCCCTCCTCCTCCATCTATCTATGTCCCTCCTCCTCCATCTATCTATGTCCCTCCTCCTCCATCTATCCATGTCCCTCCTCCTCAATCTATCCATGTCCCTCCTCCTCAATCTATCCATATCCTCTCTCCTCTGCTCTCATCCTTCTAGACCTATCGGCTGCCTTCGATACTGTGAACCATCAGATCCTCCTCTCCACCCTCTCCGAGTTGGGCATCTCCGGCGCGGCCCACGCTTGGATTGCGTCCTACCTGACAGGTCGCTCCTACCAGGTGGCGTGGCGAGAATCTGTCTCCTCACCACGCGCTCTCACCACTGGCGTCCCCCAGGGCTCTGTTCTAGGCCCTCTCCTATTCTCGCTATACACCAAGTCACTTGGCTCTGTCATAACCTCACATGGTCTCTCCTATCATTGCTATGCAGACGACACACAATTAATCTTCTCCTTTCCCCCTTCTGATGACCAGGTGGCGAATCGCATCTCTGCATGTCTGGCAGACATATCAGTGTGGATGACGGATCACCACCTCAAGCTGAACCTCGGCAAGACGGAGCTGCTCTTCCTCCCGGGGAAGGACTGCCCATTCCATGATCTCGCCATCACGGTTGACAACTCCATTGTGTCCTCCTCCCAGAGCGCTAAGAACCTTGGCGTGATCCTGGACAACACCCTGTCGTTCTCAACTAACATCAAGGCGGTGGCCCGTTCTTGTAGGTTCATGCTCTACAACATCCGCAGAGTACGACCCTGCCTCACACAGGAAGCAGCGCAGGTCCTAATCCAGGCACTTGTCATCTCCCGTCTGGATTACTGCAACTCGCTGTTGGCTGGGCTCCCTGCCTGTGCCATTAAACCCCTACAACTCATCCAGAACGCCGCAGCCCGTCTGGTGTTCAACCTTCCCAAGTTCTCTCACGTCACCCCGCTCCTCCGCTCTCTCCACTGGCTTCCAGTTGAAGCTCGCATCCGCTACAAGACCATGGTGCTTGCCTACGGAGCTGTGAGGGGAACGGCACCTCAGTACCTCCAGGCTCTGATCAGGCCCTACACCCAAACAAGGGCACTGCGTTCATCCACCTCTGGCCTGCTCGCCTCCCTACCACTGAGGAAGTACAGTTCCCGCGCAGCCCAGTCAAAACTGTTCGCTGCTCTGGCCCCCCAATGGTGGAACAAACTCCCTCACGACGCCAGGACAGCGGAGTCAATCACCACCTTCCGGAGACACCTGAAACCCCACCTCTTTCAGGAATACCTAGGATAGGATAAAGTAATCCTTCTCACCCCCCTCCCCTTAAAAGATTTAGATGCACTATTGTAAAGTGGCTGTTCCACTGGATGTCTTAAGGTGAACGCACCAATTTGTAAGTCGCTCTGGATAAGAGCGTCTGCTAAATGACTTAAATGTAATGTAAAATGTCCCTCCTCCTCAATCTATCCATGTCCCTCCTCCTCAATCTATCCATGTCCCTCCTCCTCAATCTATCCATGTCCCTCCTCCTCAATCTATCCATGTCCCTCCTCCTCAATCTATCTATGTCCCTCCTCCTCAATCTATCTATGTCCCTCCTCCTCAATCTATCTATGTCCCTCCTCCTCAATCTATCTATGTCCCTCCTCCTCAATCTATCTATGTCCCTCCTCCTCAATCTATCTATGTCCCTCCTCCTCAATCTATCTATGTCCCTCCTCCTCAATCTATCTATGTCCCTCCTCCTCAATCTATCTATGTCCCTCCTCCTCAATCTATCTATGTCCCTCCTCCTCAATCTATCTATGTCCCTCCTCCTCAATCTATCTATGTCCCTCCTCCTCCATTTATTTCCCTCCTCCTCCATTTATTTCCCTCCTCCTCCATTTATTTCCCTCCTCCTCCATTTATTTCCCTCATCCTCCACCTATCTATTTCCCTCCTCCATCCATCTCTTTCCCTCCTCCATCTATCTCCTCCATCTATCTATCTATCTCCCTCCATCTATCTCCTCCATCCATCCATCTCCATCCATCCATCTCCATCCATCCATCTCCATCCATCTAGCTCTTATTCTCGGTCTCTCTTCCACCTCTTCTTCCTCCTGTCATGTCCTGTCCTGCCAATAGCATTAGAAAGAGGTGTGTGTCTGTTCCTCCCCATAGTGTTGGCAGGAAGTGGAGAACGCCAGACTCAGGAAGTACTGCTGAGAATCAGTGATCTGGCCACAATGCTGAGAGACCAGGACACAAACACACACACACACTGGGGCAGAGAAAAGCTCACTGGGACGATAATTACACACACACTGGACACCATGGAGCACACACGCTGTTGCGCACACACACCTCTGAGTGGACAGGAGGTGCCACTCAGGGGAAGGGAACAGATTTAGCCTGTCACACCTAGACACCCTGTGGGAGGGGTAGGAGTCACGACACACAGCCGCCCTGTCCCACGACACACAGCCGTCCTGTCCCACGACACAGAGCCGTCCTGTCCCACGACACAGAGCCGTCCTGTCCCACGACACAGAGCCGTCCTGTCCCACGACACAGAGCCGTCCTGTCCCTCGACACAGAGCCGCCCTGTCCCACAACACAGAGCCGCCCTGTCCCACGACACACAGCCGTCCTGTCCCACGACACACAGCCGTCCTGTCCCACGACACACAGCCGTCCTGTCCCACGACACACAGCCGTCCTGTCCCACGACTAGGGTTGCAAAGGGTCGGTAATTTTCCTTGGGAAGTTAATTTAGCTTAAATCCACCAAAAAAAGTTAGCTTATAACAGTTAACCTTTTTTTGTGGGATACACATAAGGAAATTATATGTCTTGTGGCATATTTTGGTTAAACTATCCCCAATTCAATGGAATGGCAACCCTCTGCATGCACAGTGCATTCCTCCATCACATGCACAGTGCATTCCTCCATCACATGCACAGTGCATTCCTCCATCACATGCACAGTGCATTCCTCCATCACATGCACAGTGCATTCCTCCATCACATGCACAGTGCATTCCTCCATCACATGCACAGTGCATTCCTCCATCACATGCACAGTGCATTCCTCCATCACATGTACAGCTGATTCTCAAGATCTTGCACACTAATGAGATGCTATTGAGCCCATACCACTACACTGTCTGAGCCAAGGACTACATGCTTTCTGGTAAGTTTCGATTATAATACTGGGTGGGGTGAATATATATGACATGATTTCTTGTTAACTAGTAAATAGTAACCTACAGCAAAGTGTGTTTAAATAATTTCTATACTTGTTAACAATTTCTGATAGTTAGTTATTGCTACCGTGGGTTTTAGCTTGCTTGAGCCTTGCTAACTGAGGAGTGTTATTTCACCTGTTTCCATACATGTTTCATTTTTAAATATGTATCTTACAAAGGAGTTGTTTAATCTAACTGCTTAACTATTTATCTGTACATGGAATTTTATTTTACAGGAAAATAGCGCGGGCGCTATCTGATGTGTGGAGACATTTCACTGCAGCTAATGTAGAAGGAAAAGCTGTGGTACATTTGCAAATACTGTGCCAAATCATATGTGAAGAATGCAACAAAGATGCAGAATCATCTGGCCAAGTGCATAAAGTTCCCTCAGCGCTCACAACAAGCAAGCTCTGACACAAGTCCCTCTACTTCTATTAGAGGTGAAAATGATGAATCAGACACCTTATCGATAGCAACAGCTCATGGTCCTCCTGGAATCAGAAGTTGTTTTGACTCAATGGAGGAACGTGAATGCAACTGGTTCACCTCTGATGCTCACAGGCAATGTGTATTGAAAGAGATGCCTGAATGTTCTTCACCCAGCATACACCCCTCCAACCAGACATGCTTTATCTAATAATTTGCTGGATGCAGAGTTCAACAGAGTTCAAGTGAAGGTCAAGCAAATCAGAGAAAGCAGACAGTATTGCAATCATCTCTGATGGGTGGTCGAATGTTCGTGGGCAAGGAATAATTAACTACATCATATCCACCCCTCAACCAATATTCTACACGAGGACAGACACAAGGGACAACAGACACACCGGTCTCTACATTGCAGATGAGCTGAAGGTAGTCATCAATGACCTTGGACCACAGAAGGTATTTGCATTGGTGACAAGGCTGCGAACATGAAGGCTGCTTGGTCTAAAGTGGAGGAGTCCTACCCTCACATCACACCCATTAGCTGTGCTGCTCATGCATTGAATCTGCTCCTCAAGGACATCATGGCACTGAAAACAATGGATACACTCTACAAGAGAGCCAAGGAAATGGTTAGGTATGTGAATGGTCATCAAGTTATAGCAGCAATCTACCTCACCATGCAAAGTGAGAAGAATAAGAGCACCACATTGAAGCTGCCCAGCAACACCCGTTGGGGTGGTGTTGTCATCATGTTTAACAATTTCCTGGAGGGGAAGGAGTCTCTCCAAGAAATGGCCATATCAGTCTGCCGATATGGTCAGCCCCATCAAGGGGATCCTCCTAGGTGATGTATTTTGGGAGAGAGTGGTAAGCACCCTGAAATGTGCAACCCGTCCCACGACACACACAGTCACCTGTCCCACGACACACACAGTCACCTGTCCCACGACACACACAGTCACCTGTCCCACGACACACACAGTCACCTGTCCCACGACACACACAGTCACCTGTCCCACGACACACAGTCACCTGTCCCACGACACACACAGTCACCTGTCCCACGACACACACAGTCACCTGTCCCACGACACACACAGTCACCTGTCCCACGACACACACAGTCACCTGTCCCACGACACACACAGTCACCTGTCCCACGACACACACAGTCACCTGTCCCACGACACACACAGTCACCTGTCCCACGACACACACAGTCACCTGTCCCACGACAGCCATCCTCATGATCAAACAAACGACCTCCACCATTCACAGGATCACCTGTCCCACTGCTCTGTTCACAGTCACCTGTCCCAGTTTTATTGGACATCTACACATATCACAAACTAATCCCACAAACACCATCCTCAGAATCAAAGCAAACCCACACTCCACCATTCATCATGGATCACGGGGCAACAGAATGAATGCTGGCCTCCTGCTCTGTTCTGTACTTTACAACTCTTCCACTCTTTATTGTTTAAGTTTTTATTGGAAAGCCTCTTATCTACTTACTTATATAACAAACTAATTACAAACACCTCAGAAAAGTGGACCCCAGAATGAATAGCTGTTGCTTCAGCAACCCACACTTAACCTACGGCATGGGGCAACAGAATGAATAGCTGTTGCTTCAGCAACCCACACTTAACCTACGGCATGGGGCAACAGAATGAATAGCTGTTGCTTCAGCAACCCACACTTAACCTACGGCATGGGGCAACAGACATCAACTACACACACAGCCAGCCAGCAGACAACTCTACTGCCCCAACACAGTGTATTACCTCCAGATAGCATGATGAGGATAACAGCCATATTCACCCACCAGAGAGAGAGAGATGGGGATGGGAGAGAGAGAGAGAGAAGGGGAGAGAGAGAGAGAGAGAAGGGGAGAGAGAGAGAGAGAGAGAGGAGAGAGAGAGAGAGAGAGAGAGAGAAGGGGAGAGAGAGAGAGAGAGAAGGGGAGAGAGAGAGAGAGAGAGTGATATGGGGAGAGAGAAGGGGAGAGAGCGAGATGGGGAGAGAGAGAGAGAAGGGGAGAGAGCGATATGGGGAGAGAGAGAGAGAGATAGAGGGAGAGTGAGGGAGATGGGGAGAAATGGAGAGAGAGAAGGGGAGATAGCGAGATGGGGAGAGAGCGAGATGGGGAGGGAGAGAGATGGGAGAGATAGAGGGAGAGTGAGGGAGATGGGGAGAAATGGAGAGAGAGCGAGATGGGGAGGGAGAGAGATGGGAGAGAGTGAGGGAGATGGGGAGAAATGGAGATGGAGAGGGAGAGATGGGGATAGATGGAGAGATGGGGAGAGGAAGAGATGGGGAGAGAGATAGAGAGAGATGGGGAGAGAGAGATGGGGAGAGAGAGAGATGGGGAGAGAGAGAGAGATGGGGAGAGAGAGAGAGAGAGAGAGGGGGAGAGAGAGAGATGGGGAGAGATGGGGAGAGAGAGAGAGATGGGGAGAGAGAGAGAGAGATGGGGCGGAGAGAGAGAGAGATGGGGCGGGAGAGAGAGAGAGATGGGGAGAGAGAGAGAGAGAGATGGGGCGGAGAGAGAGAGAGATGGGGAGAGAGAGAGAGAGAGATGGGGCGAGAGAGAGAGATGGGGCGAGAGAGAGAGAGATGGGGAGAGAGAGAGAGAGAGATGGGGCGAGAGAGAGAGATGGGGCGAGAGAGAGAGAGATGGGGCGAGAGAGAGAGAGATGGGGCGAGAGAGAGAGAGAGATGGGGCGAGAGAGAGAGAGAGATGGGGGCGAGAGAGAGAGAGATGGGGCGAGAGAGAGGATGGGGCGAGAGAGAGAGAGATGGGGCGAGAGAGAGAGAGATGGGGCGAGAGAGAGAGAGATGGGGCGAGAGAGAGAGAGATGGGGGAGAGAGAGAGAGATGGGGAGACAGAGAGAGATGGGGAGACAGAGAGAGATGGGGAGGTAGATAGAGAGAGAGAGAGATGGGGAGAGAGATAGAGAGAGAGATAGAGAGAGATGGGGAGAGAGAGAGAGATGGGGCGAGAGATAGAGAGAGATGGGGCGAGAGAGAGAGATGGGGCGAGAGAGAGAGATGGGGCGAGAGAGAGAGATGGGGCGAGAGAGAGAGATGGAGAGAGAGAGAGATGGGGAGGTAGAGAGATGGGGAGGTAGAGAGAGATGGGGAGAGAGAGAGAGAAATGGGGAGAGAGAGAGAGAGAAATGGGGAGAGAGAGAGAGAAATGGGGAGAGAGAGAGAGAAATGGGGAGAGAGAGAGAAAATGGGGAGAGAGAGAGAGAGAAATGGGGAGAGAGAGAGAGAGAGAAATGGGGAGAGAGAGAGAGAGAAATGGGGAGAGAGAGAGAGATGGGGAGAGAGAGAGAGATGGGGAGAGAGAGAGAGATGGGGCGAGAGAGAGAGAGATGGGGCGAGAGAGAGAGAGATGGGGCGAGAGAGAGAGAGATGGGGCGAGAGAGAGAGATGGGGCGAGAGAGAGAGATGGGGAGAGAGAGAGATGGGGAGAGAGAGAGAGATGGGGAGAGAGAGAAATGTGGAGAGAGAGAGAGAGAGAGAGAGATGGGGCGAGAGAGAGAGAGATGGGGCGAGAGAGAGAGATGGGGCGAGAGAGAGAGAGATGGGGCGAGAGAGAGAGATGGGGAGACAGAGAAAGATGGGGAGAGAGGGGAGGTAGATAGGGGGGAGGTAGATAGAGAGAGATGGGGAGAGAGATGGGGCGAGAGATAGAGAGAGATGGGGCGAGAGATGGGGCGAGAGATAGAGAGAGATGGGGGAGAGAGAGAGATGGGGCGAGAGAGAGAGAGATGGGGCGAGAGAGAGAGAGATGGGGCGAGAGAGAGAGATGGGGAGACAGAGAAAGATGGGGAGAGAGAGAGATGGGGAGGTAGATAGAGAGAGATGGGGAGAGAGAGAGAGATGGGGAGAGAGAGAAATGGGGGAGAGAGAGAGAGAGAAATGGGGAGAGAGAGAGAGAGAAAATGGGGAGAGAGAGAGAGAGAAATGGGGAGAGAGAGAGAGAAATGGGGAGAGAGAGAGAGAGAAATGGGGAGAGAGAGAGAGAGAAATGGGGAGAGAGAGAGAGAGAAATGGGGAGACAGAAAGATAGAGAAATGGGGAGAGAGAGAGATGGGGAGAGAGAGATGGGGAGAGAGAGAGATGGGGAGAGAGAGAGATGGGGAGAGAGAGAGATGGGGAGAGAGAGATGGGGAGAGAGAGAGATGGGGAGACAGAGAAAGATGGGGAGAGAGAGAGAGACGGGGAGACAGAGAAAGATGGGGAGAGAGAGAGATGGAGAGAGAGAGAGATGGGGAGACAGAAAATGAGATGACAGAAAGAGAGAGCGTTAACTGTTAATTTGGATTGTTTATTTCACTTGCTTTGGCAATGTTAACATATGTTTCCCATGCCAATAGAGCCCTTAAATTGAAATAGAGAGAGACAGAGAGAGAAAATAAGTAGGGTAATGGTAGTTTAATGAGGCCTGGTCAAGGTTGAACCTCTGGTCAGGGCCAAAACTGACAATCACCAAAGCCCTCTAAAAGCCTTCTAAAAGCCCTCTGACTCTGAAGGGCTGAAACAAGCGTGAACTGACCACACACACAAAGGGTAATGATATGCATAGCAAACAGACCACACACACAGGGGTGAGAGACTTGACCTGAGCTGAGATACAATAGACCAATCGAATATCAGCATGCCGTGTGGAGACCCCAACCCATTCCGTAAGTGAAGGCAGAAGCCAGTCAGTGGCAGGTTGCACATAACCCCTGGTTACGAGTCCTGTCCTGTAGCTGGACTGAGATGAAAGCCTCTACTGTCAGGTACTTCTACTGTCCTTTAGTTCTTCTGAAAAGGAACGCATCTCACTCATGTCATTAAGATCTCTGTCCGTGTGCAATGCTGCTGCCAGGGAGGCCCACTCTCACCTCTTTCCCCCATGTCAGAGGGTTCTGTTGCCATGACATCAGAGTAGATAACCCCATCAGTGTGTGTAACCTGTTTACCAGAGCTGTGACCTCCTCTCCCCAGGAGGACACAGCACAGATCACATCAGCCTCCATTAAGTGAACCTGTATACAACCAGGACAGTACCCATGAGAGACAGAGTGTATTATACAAGGCAGGAGCAGTCAGAACACCACGACAGCATGCATGTGTATCTCTCTCAATCAGTCTGAGTCCGTTCTCAGATCTACATTACTATAGTGTTATCATGTCTCACCCTCTGGTCTGTTCTATAATGTTATCATGTCTCACCCTCTGGCCTGTTCTATAGTGTTATCATGTCTCACCCTCTGGCCTGTACTATAGTGTTATCATGTCTCACCCTCTGGTCTGTACTATAATGTTATCATGTCTCACCCTCTGGTCTGTTCTATAGTGTGATCATGTCTCACCCTCTGGCCTGTTCTATAGTGTTATCATGTCTCACCCTCTGGTCTGTTCTATAATGTTATCATGTCTCACCCTCTGGTCTGTTCTATAGTGTGATCATGTCTCACCCTCTGGCCTGTTCTATAGTGTTATCATGTCTCACCCTCTGGTCTGTTCTATAGTGTTATCATGTCTCACCCTCTGGTCTGTTCTATAGTGTTATCATGTCTGGCCTGTTCTATAGTGTTATCATGTCTCACCCTCTGGCCTGTACTATAGTGTTATCATGTCTCACCCTCTGGTCTGTTCTATAGTGTTATCATGTCTCACCCTCTGGCCTGTTCTAGTGTTATCATGTCTCACCCTCTGGTCTGTTCTATAGTGTTATCATGTCTCACCCCCTGGCCTGTTCTATAGTGTTATCATGTCTCACCCTCTGGCCTGTTCTATAGTGTTATCATGTCTCATCCTCTGGCCTGTTCTAGTGTTATCATGTCTCACCCTCTGGTCTGTTCTATAGTGTTATCATGTCTCACCCCCTGGCCTGTTCTATAGTGTTATCATGTCTCACCCTCTGGTCTGTTCTATAGTGTTATCATGTCTCACCCTCTGGCCTGTTCTATAGTGTTATCATGTCTCACCCTCTGGTCTGTTCTATAGTGTTATCATGTCTCACCCTCTGGCCTGTTCTATAGTGTTATCATGTCTCACCCTCTGGTCTGTTCTATAGTGTTATCATGTCTCACCCTCTGGTCTGTTCTATAGTGTTATCATGTCTCACCCTCTGGTCTGTTCTATAGTGTTATCATGTCTGGCCTGTTCTATAGTGTTATCATGTCTCACCCTCTGGCCTGTACTATAGTGTTATCATGTCTCACCCTCTGGTCTGTTCTATAGTGTTATCATGTCTCACCCTCTGGCCTGTTCTATAGTGTTATCATGTGTCACCCTCTGGTCTGTACTATAGTGTTATCATGTCTCACCCTCTGGTCTGTTCTATAGTGTTATCATGTCTGGCCTGTTCTATAGTGTTATCATGTCTCACCCTCTGGCCTGTACTATAGTGTTATCATGTCTCACCCTCTGGTCTGTTCTATAGTGTTATCATGTCTCACCCTCTGGTCTGTTCTATAGTGTTATCATGTCTCACCCTCTGGTCTGTTCTATAGTGTTATCATGTCTCACCCTCTGGCCTGTTCTATAGTGTTATCATGTGTCACCCTCTGGTCTGTACTATAGTGTTATCATGTCTCACCCTCTGGTCTGTACTATAGTGTTATCATGTCTCACCCTCTGGCCTGTTCTATAGTGTTATCATGTCTCACCCTCTGGCCTGTTCTAGTGTTATCATGTCTCACCCTCTGGTCTGTTCTATAGTGTTATCATGTCTCACCCCCTGGCCTGTTCTATAGTGTTATCATGTCTCACCCTCTGGTCTGTTCTATAGTGTTATCATGTCTCACCCTCTGGCCTGTTCTATATTGTTATCATGTCTCACCCTCTGGTCTGTTCTATAGTGTTATCATGTCTCACCCTCTGGTCTGTTCTATAGTGTTATCATGTCTCACCCTCTGGCCTGTACTATATAGTGTTATCATGTGTCACCCTCTGGTCTGTTCTATAGTGTGATCATGTCTCACCCTCTGGCCTGTTCTATAGTGTTATCATGTCTCACCCTCTGGCCTGTTCTATAGTGTTATCATGTCTCACCCCCTGGTCTGTTCTATAGTGTTATCATGTCTCACCCTCTGGTCTGTTCTATAGTGTTATCATGTCTCATCCTCTGGCCTGTTCTAGTGTTATCATGTCTCACCCTCTGGTCTGTTCTATAGTGTTATCATGTCTCACCCCCTGGCCTGTTCTATAGTGTTATCATGTCTCACCCTCTGGTCTGTTCTATAGTGTTATCATGTCTCACCCTCTGGCCTGTTCTATAGTGTTATCATGTCTCACCCTCTGGCCTGTACTATAGTGTTATCATGTCTCACCCTCTGGTCTGTTCTATAGTGTTATCATGTCTCACCCTCTGGTCTGTTCTATAGTGTTATCATGTCTCACCCTCTGGTCTGTTCTATAGTGTTATCATGTCTGGCCTGTTCTATAGTGTTATCATGTCTCACCCTCTGGCCTGTTCTATAGTGTTATCATGTCTCACCCTCTGGCCTGTTCTATAGTGTTATCATGTCTCACCCTCTGGCCTGTACTATAGTGTTATCATGTCTCACCCTCTGGCCTGTTCTATAGTGTTATCATGTCTCACCCTCTGGTCTGTACTATAGTGTTATCATGTCTCACCCTCTGGCCTGTTCTATAGTGTTATCATGTCTCACCCTCTGGCCTGTTCTATAGTGTTATCATGTGTCACCCTCTGGTCTGTTCTATAGTGTTATCATGTCTCATAGTGTTATCATGTCCTCTGGCCTGTACTATAGTGTTATCATGTCTCACCCTCTGGTCTGTTCTATAGTGTTATCATGTCTCACCTGTTCTATAGTGTTATCATGTCTCACCCTCTGGCCTGTTCTATAGTGTTATCATGTCTCACCCTCTGGTCTGTTCTATAGTGTTATCATGTCTCTGGCTGTTCTACATGTCTCTCTCTGGCCTGTTCTATAGTGTTATCATGTCTCACCCTCTGGCCTGTTCTATAGTGTTATCATGTCTCACCCTCTGGTCTGTTCTATAGTGTTATCATGTCTCACCCTCTGGCCTGTTCTATAGTGTTATCATGTCTCACCCTCTGGCCTGTTCTATAGTGTTATCATGTCTCACCCTCTGGCCTGTTCTATAGTGTTATCATGTCTCACCCTCTGGCCTGTTCTATAGTGTTATCATGTCTCACCCTCTGGCCTGTTCTATAGTGTTATCATGTCTCACCCTCTGGCCTGTTCTATAGTGTTATCATGTCTCACCCTCTGGTCTGTTCTATAGTGTTATCATGTCTCACCCTCTGGAATGTACTATAGTGTTATCATGTCTCACCCTCTGGCCTGTTCTATAGTGTGATCATGTCTCACCCTCTGGTCTGTACTATAGTGTTATCATGTCTCACCCTCTGGTCTGTTCTATAGTGTTATCATGTCTGGCCTGTTCTATAGTGTTATCATGTCTCACCCTCTGGTCTGTTCTATAGTGTTATCATGTCTCACCCTCTGGCATGTACTATAGTGTTATCATGTCTCACCCTCTGGCCTGTTCTATAGTGTTATCATGTCTCACCCTCTGGCCTGTACTATAGTGTTTTAATGTCTCACCCTCTGGCCTGTTCTATAGTGTTATCATGTCTCACCCTCTGGCCTGTAATATAGTGTTATCATGTATCACCCTCTGGCCTGTTCTATAGTGTTATCATGTCTCACCCTCTGGTCTGTTCTATAGTGTTATCATGTCTCACCCTCTGGTCTGTACTATAGTGTTATCATGTCTCACCCTCTGGCCTGTTCTATAGTGTTATCATGTCTCACCCTCTGGTCTGTTCTATAGTGTTATCATGTCTCACCCTCTGGCCTGTTCTATAGTGTTATCATGTCTCACCCTCTGGCATGTACTATAGTGTTATCATGTCTCACCCTCTGGCCTGTACTATAGTGTTATCATGTCTCACCCTCTGGCCTGTACTATAGTGTTATCACCCTGGTCTGTTCTATAGTCTCACCCTCTGGCCTGTTCTATAGTGTTATCATGTCTCACCCTCTGGCCTGTTCTATAGTGTTATCATGTCTCACCCTCTGGCCTGTACTATAGTGTTATCATGTCTCACCCTCTGGTCTGTTCTATAGTGTTATCATGTCTCACCCTCTGGTCTGTTCTATAGTGTTATCATGTCTCACCCTCTGGCCTGTTCTATAGTGTTATCATGTCTCACCCTCTGGTCTGTTCTATAGTGTTATCATGTCTCACCCTCTGGTCTGTTCTATAGTGTTATCATGTCTGGCCTGTTCTATAGTGTTATCATGTCTCACCCTCTGGCCTGTTCTATAGTGTTATCATGTCTCACCCTCTGGTCTGTACTATAGTGTTATCATGTCTCACCCTCTGGTCTGTACTATAGTGTTATCATGTCTCACCCTCTGGCCTGTTCTATAGTGTTATCATGTTTCATCCTCTGGCCTGTTCTAGTGTTATCATGTCTCACCCTCTGGCCTGTTCTATAGTGTGATCATGTCTCACCCTCTGGTCTGTACTATAGTGTTATCATGTCTCACCCTCTGGTCTGTTCTATAGTGTTATCATGTCTGGCCTGTTCTATAGTGTTATCATGTCTCACCCTCTGGCCTGTTCTATAGTGTTATCATGTCTCACCCTCTGGCCTGTTCTATAGTGTTATCATGTCTCACCCTCTGGTCTGTACTATAGTGTTATCATGTCTCACCCTCTGGCCTGTTCTATAGTGTTATCATGTCTCATCCTCTGGCCTGTTCTAGTGTTATCATGTCTCACCCTCTGGTCTGTACTATAGTGTTATCATGTCTCACCCTCTGGTCTGTTCTATAGTGTTATCTTGTCTCACCCCCTGGCCTGTTCTATAGTGTTATCATGTCTCACCCTCTGGCCTGTACTATAGTGTTATCATGTCTCACCCTCTGGCATGTACTGGCCTATACTATAGTGTTATCATGTCTCACCCTCTGGTCTGTTCTATAGTGTTATCATGTCTCACCCTCTGGCCTGTACTATAGTGTTATCATGTCTCACCCTCTGGCATGTACTATAGTGTTATCATGTCTCACCCTCTGGCCTGTTCTATAGTGTTATCATGTCTCACCCTCTGGTCTGTTCTATAGTGTTATCATGTCTCACCCTCTGGCCTGTTCTATAGTGTTATCATGTCTCACCCTCTGGCATGTACTATAGTGTTATCATGTCTCACCCTCTGGCCTGTACTATAGTGTTATCATGTCTCACCCTCTGGCCTGTACTATAGTGTTATCATGTCTCACCCTCTGGTCTGTTCTATAGTGTTATCATGTCTCACCCTCTGGCCTGTACTATAGTGTGATCATGTCTCACCCTCTGGCCTGTTCTATAGTGTTATCATGTCTCACCCTCTGGCCTGTACTATAGTGTTATCATGTCTCACCCTCTGGCCTGTACTATAGTGTTATCATGTCTCACCCTCTGGCCTGTTCTATAGTGTTATCATTTCTCACCCTCTGGTCTGTTCTATAGTGTTATCATGTCTCACCCTCTGGCCTGTACTATAGTGTTATCATGTCTCACCCTCTGGCCTGTTCTATAGTGTTATCATGTCTCACCCTCTGGCCTGTTCTATAGTGTTATCATGTCTCACCCTCTGGCCTGTTCTATAGTGTTATCATGTCTCACCCTCTGGCCTGTTCTATAGTGTTATCATTTCTCACCCTCTGGCCTGTTCTATTGTGTTATCATGTCTCACCCTCTGGCCTGTACTATAGTGTTATCATGTCTCACCCTCTGGCCTGTTCTATAGTGTTATCATGTCTCACCCTCTGGCCTGTTCTATAGTGTTATCATGTCTCACCCTCTGGCCTGTTCTATAGTGTTATCATGTCTCACCCTCTGGCCTGTACTGGCCTGTGATGGTAACAGTCTGTCCAGCATTCTTCAGAGCTGCTGCAGCCTGCTCATGGGTTGCACTGCGCAGGTCGACCCCGTTCACCTGCACACACACGGTAAGGTCAACACAGAATCACACAGGAGTTTGACCCATGATCAGCAAATGAACAGAGAGACCCAAGGCATGTCAACGGAGATCTAATCAATCTAACCTCGTCAATAACACTCACAAATCACAAGGAATCAATAAGAGGCTAATCCGGTTTCTGTGTGTGTGTGTGTGTGTATATGTGTGTGTATATGTGTGTGTGTGTGTGTGTGTATGTGTGTGTGTGTGTGTATGTGTGTGTGTGTGTGTGTGTGTGTGTGTGTGTGTGTGTGCAGGTTCTTACTGAGATGATGCGGTCTCCTTTGCGAAGCTCTCCACAGAGGTCAGCAGGTCCACCAGCCAGGATGAAGGAGATAAAGATTCCCTCTCCATCCTCTCCTCCTACGATGTTAAAACCCAGGCCTGTAGAACCACGGTGCAACACCACCTTCCTGGGCTCCCTGGAACACACACGTTATGTACACACTATTATATACACACACACACATTATGTACACACGTGCTTTTACACCTGCATTGTTTGCTGTTTGGGGTTTTAGGCTGGGTTTCTGTACAGCACTTTGAGATATCAGCTGATGTACGAAGGGCTATATAAATAAATTTGATTTGATTATTACACACACACACGTTATGTACACACTATTATACACACACACACATGATGTACACACTATTATACACACACACGTTATGTATACACTATTATACACACACACGTTATGTATACACTATTATACACACACACACATGATGTACACACTATTATACACACACACGTTATGTATACACTATTATACACACACACATTATGTATACACTATTATACACACACACACATGATGTACACACTATTATACACACACACACACGATGTACACACTATTATACACATACACACACACACACACGTTATGTACACACTATTATATACACACACACACATTATGTACACACTATTATACACACACACACACTCATTATGTACACACTATCACACACACACACACACACACTATACTATTATATACACACACATTATGTATACACTACTATATACAAACACACACACGCTATCACAGATACTATTACACACACACACTATCACACACACACACTATACTATTATATACACACACATTATATATACACTATTATATACACACTATCACACAACCACACACATTATATATATATACTATTATATATACTCTATTATATACACACACACATTATATATATACACTATTATATATACTCTATTATATACACACACACATTATATATATACACTATTATATATACACTATCACACAACCACACACATTATGTATACTCTATTATATATACACACACACATTATGTATACATACTATTATATATACACTATTATATATACACACACACATTATGTATACATACTATTATATATACACTATTATATATACACACACATTATATATATACTATTATATACACACTATCACACAACCACACACATTATATATACTCTATTATATATACACTATTATATATACACTATTATATATACACTATTATATACACACACACATTATATATATACACTATTATATATACTCTATTATATATACACTATTATATATACACACACACATTATGTATATACACTATTATATATACACTATTATATATACACTATTATATATACACTATTATATATACACTATTATATATACACTATTATATACACACACACATTATATATATACACTATTATATATACACTATCACACAACCACACACATTATGTATACTCTATTATATATACACACACATTATGTATATACACTATTATATATACACTATTATATATACACTATTATATATACACACACATTATATATATACACTATTATATATACACACACACATTATGTATACTCTATTATATATACACACACACATTATGTATATACACTATTATATATACACACACACATTATGTATATACACTATTATATATACACACACACATTATGTATACTCTATTATATATACACTATTATATATACTCTATTATATATACACACACACATTATATATATACACTATTATATATACACACACATTATATATATACACTATTATATATACACACACACATTATATATATACACTATTATATACACACACATTATATATACACTATTATATATACACACACACATTATATATATACACTATTATATATACACACACATATTATATATATACACTATTATATATACACACACACATTATATATATACACTATTATATATACACACACACATTATATATATACACTATTATATATACACTATTATATATACACACACACATTATATATATACTCTATTATATACACACACATTATATATACTCTATTATATATACACTATTATATATACACTATTATATATACACTATTATATATACACACACACATTATGTATATACACTATTATATATACACTATTATATATACACTATTATATATACATACACACATTATATATATACACTATTATATACACACACACATTATATATATACACTATTATATATACACTATTATATATACACACACATTATATATACACTATTATATATACACACACACATTATATATATACACTATTATATATACACACACACATTATATATATACACTATTATATATACACACACACATTATATATATACACTATTATATATACACACACATTATATATATACACTATTATATATACACTATTATATATACACACACACATTATATATATACACTATTATATACACACACATTATATATACTCTATTATATATACACTATTATATATACACTATTATATATACACATTATATATATACACTATTATATATACACTATTATATATACACTATTATATATACACACACATTATATATATACACTATTATATATACACTATTATATACACACACATTATATATATACACTATTATATATACACACACACATTATATATATATACACTATTATATATACACACACACATTATGTATATACACTATTATATATACACTATTATATATACACACACACATTATATATATACACTATTATATATACACTATTATATATACACACACACATTATATATATACACTATTATATATACACACACATTATATATATACACTATTATATATACACACATTATATATATACTCTATTATATACACACATTATATATACTCTATTATATATACACTATTATATATACACTATTATATATACACTATTATATATACACACACACATTATGTATATACACTATTATATATACACTATTATATATACACTATTATATATACACACACACATTATATATATACACTATTATATACACACACACATTATATATATACACTATTAT
Organism: Oncorhynchus nerka; assembly: GCF_034236695.1. Lineage (NCBI taxonomy): Eukaryota > Metazoa > Chordata > Actinopteri > Salmoniformes > Salmonidae > Oncorhynchus > Oncorhynchus nerka. Next base: position 89,903,882 of record NC_088419.1, on the reverse strand, counting down.
ATATACACTATTATATATACACACACATTATATATACACTATTATATATACACACACACATTATATATATACACTATTATATATACACACACACATTATATATATACACTATTATATATACACACACACATTATATATATACACTATTATATATACACTATTATATATACACACACACATTATATATATACTCTATTATATACACACACATTATATATACTCTATTATATATACACTATTATATATACACTATTATATATACACTATTATATATACACACACACATTATGTATATACACTATTATATATACACTATTATATATACACACACACATTATATATATATACACTATTATATATACACTATTATATATACACACACACATTATATATATACACTATTATATATACACACACACATTATATATATACACTATTATATATACACACACACATTATGTATATACACTATTATATATACACTATTATATATACACACACACATTATATATATACACTATTATATATACACTATTATATATACACTATTATATATACACACACATTATGTATACTCTATTATATATACACTATTATATATACACTATTATATATACACACACACATTATGTATATATACACTATTATATATACACACACATTATATATATACACTATTATATATACACACACACATTATATATATACACTATTATATATACACTATTATATATACACACACACATTATATATATACACTATTATATATATACACTATTATATATACACTATTATATATACACTATTATATATACACTATTATATATACACTATTATATATACACACACACATTATGTATACTCTATTATATATACACTATTATATATACACTATTATATATACACTATTATATATACACTATTATATATACACTATTATATATACTCTATTATATATACACTATTATATATACACTATTATATATACACACACACATTATGTATATATACACTATTATATATACACACACACATTATGTATATATACACTATTATATATACACACACACATTATGTATATATACACTATTATATATACACTATTATATATACACTATTATATATACACTATTATATACACACACACATTATATATATACACTATTATATATACACACACACATTATGTATATACACTATTATATATACACACACACATTATATATATACATACATATCCACACACCCACACAGTAACAGTACACCCTGTTACACACTCAGACACAGTTAAAGCCCAGCCGAAGGCTTCCTGAAACACACACAGAACCAAAAAGGTGAAGTTTAGTTCCTCCAGTCCTATCATTGGAAGTAGCGTTCTCTCTAGTGGTGATCATGGACATTACACATTTCTGTTTGGTCTATTTGTTCAGATGAAGGCAGCATTGGCATGGAGCAGCCAGCAGAGGGCACTGCCACACAGTCATTATGTTCAGCACCTTTACTTCCACTACCCCAGTCCGCTTTCCTCTATATTACGACACTGACATCTCAACACTAGAATATCATTTAAAAACTCTGATATTATCATTAGATAGATGATATTCAATATCAATAAGATTATATAACCCAGGGACAACACAATCCCGGGGAGAATGGCATGCCAGCTTCCCTGCAAGATGTAGCCTCTCTCTACACAATGAGAGAATGAACATGAGCATTAGACTGGATGGTGTGAGGGAAGGATCTGAAAGCTTATCAGATTTATTCCAAATGAAATTCAGCTATTGGTCCAGTCCTGGTGTACACGCAGGGTACGGATGGCGGTGATGACGCGGGTTTTGGTAACCGTTGTGACGTCTGTTGGGTGATGCAGTTCCGCTGAGTCCCGGCCTTAAATCCCTCCAATAAAGTGGATTAAATATGGTAGAGGCCTGAGGCTACATCGCTGTATAACCATACAACTCTTTCACCCCGTCGTGGCACTGCTCGCCATCTGCTCGCTGCCCGAGTCACTCACTGTCTCTTAATGCCACACACACACAGTCACACACACACACCAAGGAATGTTGAGTTAAACAAACCATACAACTCAATGTACAAGGATTACTTTTTAAATATTCCACCCCAAAATTCTACTAAATATATATATATATATTTTTTTTTAACTTGAAGAACAGTGTAGTGGTTTCCATAAGTACATGGAGTAGCCAGTCAAACAGAACAAGTAGCCAGCCAAACAGAACAAGTAGCCAGCCAAACAGAACAAGCAGCCAGCCAAACAGAGCAAGCAGCCAGCCAAACAGAGCAAGCAGCCAGCCAAACAGAGCAAGTAGCCAGCCAAACAGAACAAGTAGCCAGCCAAACAGAACAAGCAGCCAGCCAAACAGAACAAGCAGCCAGCCAAACAGAGCAAGTAGCCAGCCAAACAGAGCAAGTAGCCAGCCAAACAGAACAAGCAGCCAGCCAAACAGAACAAGTAGCCAGCCAAAACAGAGCAAGTAGCCAGCCAAACAGAACAAGCAGCTAGCCAAACAGAACAAGCAGCCAGCCAAACAGAACAAGTAGCCAGCCAAACAGAACAAGTAGCCAGCCAAACAGAACAAGTAGCCAGCCAAACAGAACAAGCAGCCAGCCAAACAGAGCAAGCAGCCAGCCAAACAGAGCAAGCAGCCAGCCAAACAGAGCAAGTAGCCAGCCAAACAGAACAAGTAGCCAGCCAAACAGAACAAGCAGCCAGCCAAACAGAACAAGCAGCCAGCCAAACAGAGCAAGTAGCCAGCCAAACAGAGCAAGTAGCCAGCCAAACAGAACAAGCAGCCAGCCAAACAGAACAAGTAGCCAGCCAAAACAGAGCAAGTAGCCAGCCAAACAGAACAAGCAGCTAGCCAAACAGAACAAGCAGCCAGCCAAACAGAACAAGTAGCCAGCCAAACAGAACAAGTAGCCAGCCAAACAGAACAAGTAGCCAGCCAAACAGAACAAGTAGCCAGCCAAACAGAACAAGTAGCCAGCCAAACAGAACAAGTAGCCAGCCATGGAGATCTGGCCCCCCGGGTAGAACAATTGCAGAACAAGCTCTATTTTGGTGGCCTCTAATGCCTCGAGGTTAAATTCACTCAAATTCAATCCCTTTTTGACAACACCCCTTTTGATTTGAACAAAACCTTCCATACATATTTATAGAAGGGTTCAGAAAGTGCCTTTTTGGACCTGGGTGCCAAAACATTCAGGAGGTAAAGATGCTCAAAGTCGACATATTTTGCGTACCCCACCCTACCATGAGACATCTTCCTCAGTGGAAAAGATAAACGGATATCATTTAAAAGAAAAGCATTGAATGACTTAACCTCCCAGATTGGTAAAGTGGTAGTATTGAGTAGAAAGATGACTGAAAATGTATGAATTCAGTGTGTTGTCAGTTGATAAGGCGGCGCACAATGGGTCCAGCGTCGTCTGGGTTTGGCCGGGGTAGGCCGTCATTGTAAATAAGAATTTGTTCTTAAATTGACCTAGTTAAACAAATGTTGAATAACCAAAAAGCAGTAGTATTCTAACAGTAGGGAAATTAGGGAGCAAAATGAATGTCTCTTTCACTGATGCAATTCACCTAAAATATCCATTCAAAAAAGAGCCGTTCGTTTGCAAACACATCACATCACTGAAGAGTCTCTGTAATGACCACTAGGCTACACTGAAGAGTCTCTGTAATGACCACTAGGCTACACTGAAGAGTCTCTGTAATGACCACTAGGCTACACTGAAGAGTGTCTGTAATGACCACTAGGCTACACTGAAGAGTGTCTGTAATGACCACTAGGCTACACTGAAGAGTCTCTGTAATGACCACTAGGCTACACTGAAGAGTGTCTGTAATGACCACTAGGCTACACTGAAGAGTCTCTGTAATGACCACTAGGCTACACTGAAGAGTCTCTGTAATGACCACTAGGCTACACTGAAGAGTCTCTGTAATGACCACTAGGCTACACTGAAGAGTGTCTGTAATGACCACTAGGCTACACTGAAGAGTGTCTGTAATGACCACTAGGCTACACTGAAGAGTCTCTGTAATGACCACTAGGCTACACTGAAGAGTGTATTTAATGACCACTAGGCTACACTGAAGAGTCTCTGTAATGACCACTAGGCTACACTGAAGAGTCTCTGTAATGACCACTAGGCTACACTGAAGAGTCTCTGTAATGACCACTAGGCTACACTGAAGAGTGTCTGTAATGACCACTAGGCTACTACACTGAAGAGTCTCTGTAATGACCACTAGGCTACACTGAAGAGTCTCTGTAATGACCACTAGGCTACACTGAAGAGTCTCTGTAATGACCACTAGGCTACACTGAAGAGTGTCTGTAATGACCACTAGGCTACACTGAAGAGTCTCTGTAATGACCACTAGGCTACACTGAAGAGTCTCTGTAATGATCACTAGGCTACACTGAAGAGTGTCTGTAATGACCACTAGGCTACTACACTGAAGAGTCTCTGTAATGACCACTAGGCTACACTGAAGAGTCTCTGTAATGACCACTAGGCTACACTGAAGAGTCTCTGTAATGACCACTAGGCTACACTGAAGAGTCTCTGTAATGACCACTAGGCTACACTGAAGAGTGTCTGTAATGACCACTAGGCTACACTGAAGAGTGTATGTAATGATCACTAGGCTACACTGAAGAGTCTCTGTAATGACCACTAGGCTACACTGAAGAGTCTCTGTAATGACCACTAGGCTACACTGAAGAGTGTATGTAATGATCACTAGGCTACACTGAAGAGTCTCTGTAATGACCACTAGGCTACACTGAAGAGTCTCTGTAATGACCACTAGGCTACACTGAAGAGTCTCTGTAATGACCACTAGGCTACACTGAAGAGTCTCTGACCACTAGGCTACACTGAAGAGTCTCTGTAATGACCACTAGGCTACACTGAAGAGTGTCTGTAATGACCACTAGGCTACACTGAAGAGTCTCTGTAATGACCACTAGGCTACACTGAAGAGTCTCTGTAATGACCACTAGGCTACACTGAAGAGTGTCTGTAATGACCACTAGGCTACACTGAAGAGTCTCTGTAATGACCACTAGGCTACACTGAAGAGTCTCTGTAATGACCACTAGGCTACACTGAAGAGTGTCTGTAATGACCACTAGGCTACACTGAAGAGTCTCTGTAATGACCACTAGGCTACACTGAAGAGTGTCTGTAATGACCACTAGGCTACACTGAAGAGTGTCTGTAATGACCACTAGGCTACACTGAAGAGTCTCTGTAATACTAGGCTACACTGAAGAGTCTCTGTAATGACCACTAGGCTACACTGAAGAGTCTCTGTAATGACCACTAGGCTACACTGAAGAGTCTCTGTAATGACCACTAGGCTACACTGAAGAGTCTCTGTAATGACCACTAGGCTACACTGAAGAGTCTCTGTAATGACCACTAGGCTACACTGAAGAGTGTCTGTAATGACCACTAGGCTACACTGAAGAGTGTCTGTAATGACCACTAGGCTACACTGAAGAGTCTCTGTAATGACCACTAGGCTACACTGAAGAGTCTCTGTAATGACCACTAGGCTACACTGAAGAGTCTCTGTAATGACCACTAGGCTACACTGAAGAGTCTCTGTAATGACCACTAGGCTACACTGAAGAGTCTCTGTAATGACCACTAGGCTACACTGAAGAGTCTCTGTAATGACCACTAGGCTACACTGAAGAGTCTCTGTAATGACCACTAGGCTACACTGAAGAGTGTCTGTAATGACCACTAGGCTACACTGAAGAGTCTCTGTAATGACCACTAGGCTACACTGAAGAGTCTCTGTAATGACCACTAGGCTACACTGAAGAGTCTCTGTAATGACCACTAGCAAGTCGCGGCTTCGAATCCCAGGAAAATACAAATAAAATCTTTGTATTACTATGAGATACCATAGTCATGTACAGTTGAAGTCAGAGGTTTACATCCACTTAGGTTGGAGTCATTAAAACTCATTTTTCAACCACTCCACAAATTTCTTGTTAACAAACTATAGTTTTGGCAAGTCGGTTAGGACATCTACTTTGTGCATGACACAAGTCGTTTTTCCAACAATTGTTTACAGACAGATTAGTTCACTTATCATTCACTGTATCACAATTCCAGAGGGTCAGAAGTTTTCATACACTAAGTTGACTGTGCCTTTAAACAGCTTGGAAAATTCCAGAAAATGATGTCATGGCTTTAGAAGCTTCTGATAGGCTAATTGACATAATTTGAGTCAATTGGAGGTGTACCTGTGGATGTATTTCAAGGCCTACCTTCAAACTCAGTGCCTCTTTGCTTGACATCATGGGAAAATCAAAAGAAATCAGCCAAGACCTCAGAAAATAAATTGTAGACCTCCACAAGTCTGGTTCATTCTCGGGAGCAATTTCCAAACGCCTGAAGGTACCACGTTCATCTGTACAAACAATAGTACGCAAGTATATACACCATGGGACCACGCAGTCGTCATACCGCTCAGGAAGGAGACGCGTTCTGTCTCCTAGAGACAAGCCGAAGAACACCATCCCAATCGTGAAGCACAGGGGTGGCAGCATCATGTTGTGGCGGTGCTTTGCTGCAGGAGGGACTGGTGCACTTCACAAAATAGATGGCATCATGAGGGAGGAAAATTATGTGGATATATTGAAGCAATATCTCAAGACATCAGTCAGGAAGATAAAGCTTGGTCGCAAATGGGTCTTCCAAATGGACAATGACCTCAGGCATACTTCCAAAGTTGTGGCAAAATGGCTTAAGGACAACAAAGTCAAGGTAATGGAGTGGCCATCACAAAGCCCTGAACTCAATCCTATTGAAAATTTGTGGGCAGAACTGAAAAAGCGTGTGCGAGCAAGGAGGCCTACAAACCTGACTCAGTTACACCTGTTCTGTCAGGAGGAATAGGCCAAAATTCACTCAACTTACTGTGGGAAGCTTGTGGAAGGCTACCCGAAACCTTTGACCCAAGTGAAACAATTTAAAGGCAATGATACCAAATACTAATTGAGTGTATGTAAACTTCTGACCCACTGGGAATGTGATGAAAGAAATAAAAGCTGAAATAAATCATTCTCTATCATTCTGACATTTCACATTCTTAAAATAAAGTGGTGATCCTAACTGACCTGAGACAGGGAATTTTTACTGGGATTAAATATCAGGACTTGTGGAAAAACTGAGTTTAAATGCATTTGGCTAAGGTGTATGTAAACCTCCGACTGTAACTGCGTTGTATGATTTCTGAATGGCAAAAGGAGATGTACTTTATCCAGTCAGCTGGGCACCTTTTATAAACGAGTCAACACGAGCTGTTTGGTCATCAAGCAAAGAACACTAGATAGCCCAAGAGCCACGAAGTCGGGGTGCACAGGCTATGAAACACACGAAAGAAAAATAGATGAATGTGCCACAAAACAATAATTAAGTGGATTTCAAGTAATTTGTTAACCTCTTACATTACCTGGGAGACGAGAGGATGGATAAGCACCATGCTCTCCCTCTGTGAAAGTACATTTGGCAGCAGCCAACCACAGTTCACTAAAATAACACAGGTAGGCGGGACCGACAGCAGACTGACAAACCAGCAGTGTTTCACGTCACTGGCTTTGTGATTGACAGGCGCCTGTCCCATCAATAGATCTCTAGAAGAGTCGTTTGTTCTAGCGCGAGAAGACTGTACAGACGTTTCTGACTAGCGAATCGAAACGTTTGAAATGAAAAGAAGCCCAGTTCATTCATGAAGTGGAGCTGATGGAAAACATGGAACAGTGCAGATACAAAGTGTGGCAGCAGAATGACGACACAAACAGTCCACAAACAGTCCACAAACAGTCCACAAACAGTCCACAAACAGTCCACAAACAGTCCACAAACAGTCCTTCTGTTTACATACTTTGAATCTGCACTGGTCTTCTGGTGTTTTTGTAAAAATGTTCCGTGTAAATTGTTACACAAGTTGTCCTTGTTCATAGAGGTGTGTGGTTTGTTTAACTTTGCAATCGTTGGTTTTTGTTTGACATACATTTTAAAGTAAAAAACATGAGGATCAGTGTCATTCTGTTACCGTGGAAATGCCCCACATACAAACACGCGCACACAGACTCATACAAAAGACAGAGCTTGTGTGAACTCCATAGGTAACAGAAGTACCCCAGACAGAAGTTAGGAACTGTCACATCACCAGTTTATACGTTTAGCTGAGAGAGGAGACCTCCAAGGGATCCATTTACACTGCTGTCTGGAGTACATCTCCCTCTGTCCCTCCATCTGTCCCTAGCTATCCATCTCCCTCTGTCCCTAGCTATCCATCTCTCTCTGTCCCTAGCTATCCATCTCTCTCTGTCCCTAGCTATCCATCTCCCTCTGTCCCTAGCTATCCATCTCCCTCTGTCCCTAGCTATCCATCTCCCTCTGTCCCTAGCTATCCATCTCCCTCTGTCCCTAGCTATCCATCTCCCTCTGTCCCTAGCTATCCATCTCCCTCTGTCCCTAGCTATCCATCTCCCTCTGTCCCTAGCTATCCATCTCTCTCTGTCCCTAGCTATCCATCTCCCTCTGTCCCTAGCTATCCATCTCCCTCTGTCCCTAGCTATCCATCTCTCTCTGTCCCTCCCTCTGTCCCTAGCTATCCATCTCTCTCTGTCCCTCCCTCTGTCCCTAGCTATCCATCTCCCTCTGTCCCTAGCTATCCATCTCCCTCTGTCCCTAGCTATCCATCTCCCTCTGTCCCTAGCTATCCATCTCTCTGTGTCCCTAGCTATCCATCTCCCTCTGTCCCTAGCTATCCATCTCTCTCTGTCCCTCCCTCTGTCCCTAGCTATCCATCTCTCTCTGTCCCTCCCTCTGTCCCTAGCTATCCATCTCTCTCTGTCCCTAGCTATCCATCTCTCTCTGTCCCTAGCTATCCATCTCCCTCTGTCCCTAGCTATCCATCTCCCTCTGTCCCTAGCTATCCATCTCCCCTGTCCCTCCCTCTGTCCCTAGCTATCCATCTCCCTCTGTCCCTAGCTATCCATCTCCCTCTGTCCCTAGCTATCCATCTCCCTCTGTCCCTCCCTCTGTCCCTAGCTATCCATCTCCCTCTGTCCCTAGCTATCCATCTCCCTCTGTCCCTAGCTATCCATCTCCCTCTGTCCCTAGCTATCCATCTCCCTCTGTCCCTAGCTATCCATCTCCCTCTGTCCCTCCCTCTGTCCCTAGCTATCCATCTCCCTCTGTCCCTAGCTATCCATCTCCCTCTGTCCCTAGCTATCCATCTCTCTCTGTCCCTCCCTCTGTCCCTAGCTATCCATCTCCCTCTGTCCCTAGCTATCCATCTCCCTCTGTCCCTAGCTATCCATCTCCCTCTGTCCCTAGCTATCCATCTCCCTCTGTCCCTAGCTATCCATCTCCCTCTGTCCCTAGCTATCCATCTCCCTCTGTCCCTAGCTATCCATCTCTCTCTGTCCCTAGCTATCCATCTCCCTCTGTCCCTCCCTCTGTCCCTAGCTATCCATCTCCCTCTGTCCCTAGCTATCCATCTCCCTCTGTCCCTAGCTATCCATCTCCCTCTGTCCCTAGCTATCCATCTCTCTCTGTCCCTAGCTATCCATCTCCCTCTGTCCCTAGCTATCCATCTCTCTCTGTCCCTAGCTATCCATCTCTCTCTGTCCCTAGCTATCCATCTCTCTCTGTCCCTCTTTCATACAGCCTGTCTGAATGTCAACTAAGAACAAACCTGCTGCCTCTTTCTGTCTCCTCTTTCGTTCTCATTTCATGGCTCACAGCAACAGAAAGCGTGGAGAGGAAGCCAAGCAGAGTGACAAGACATTTGGCAACGCGCCTCAGTGTGTGTTTGTCTGCATGTGTGTGTGTGTGTGTGTGTGTAGAACGGAAAAAAATAAGGATCTATTAATCCCATTTAGTGTCTGCCTCTGTCTGTAAGACCCAATGGATGTGTTGGTTGAAGGCTGAGACAGAGGTGTTGTGGTCCCTGCTGTGGTCAGGCAGTCTGTTCCCACTGATGACAGCACTTTATATCTCTGCCTGTGGCAGGACTGAGCTGCCCAAGGTGATCAGAGCTTAGCCATACTCTCAATCTTTCTCTGCATCTTTTTCACTTTCCATCTTTCTCCCTCTCTCCCTCTCTTCATCAGTCTCACCTCCCAGACATATCTCCCCAGGTTACACAGCTGGCCTCTCATTAGCTTCAAAACCATTCATCGTCCATAACTTCATCTGCCAGCTCCATCAACAGAGAGAGGGCAGAAATAGTGAGAAGGCAGAGAGAGAGAGGAAAGAGAGGGCAGAAAGAGTGAGAAGGCAGAGAGAAAGAGAGGAAAGATAGGGCAGAGAGAGTGAGAAGGCAGAGAGAGAGAGAGGAAAGAGAGGGCAGACAGAGTGAGAAGGCAGAGAGAGAGAGGGGAAAGAGAGGGAAGAAAGAGTGAGAAGGCAGAGAGAGAGAGGAAAGAGAGGGCAGACAGAGTGAGAAGGCAGAGAGAGAGAGAGGAAAGATAGGGCAGAAAGAGTGAGAAGGCAGAGAGAGAGAGGAAAGACAGGGCAGAAAGAGTGAGAAGGCAGAGAGAGAGAGGAAAGAGAGGGCAGAAAGAGTGAGAAGGCAGAGAGAAAGAGAGAGAGAGAGAGAGAGAGAGAGAGAGAGAGAGAGAGAGAGGGAAGAAAGAGTGAGAAGGCAGAGAGAGAGGAAAGAGAGGGCAGAAAGAGTGAGAAGGCAGAGAGAGGAAAGAGAGGGCAGAAAGAGTGAGAAGGCAGAGAGGGAGAGAGGAAAGAGAGGGCAGGGAGAGAACATGAGTGGGAGAAAAAAGAAAGAAGGGGGTGGATAGCTGAAGACCTACAGAGAGAGGGATGGTGGATGAGGAGGAAGATGAGGAGGAAGATGAGGAGGAGGATGAGGAAAAGATAAAATGGATGAGGAAGGGGAGGGAAGAGAAAGAGGAGGCAGATAAAGAGGAAGAAGAAGATGATAAAGGAAGAAGAGAAGGAGGAGGAAGGAGATAGAGCACCATAACTCAGATTAAGGGGAGGAGATAGAGCACCATAATGCAGATTAAGGGGAGTAGATACAGCACCATAATGCAGATTAAGGGGAGGAGATAGAGCACCATAATGCAGATTAAGGGGAGGAGATACAGCACCATACCTCAGATTAAGGGGAGGAGATACAGCACCATACCTCAAATTAAGGGGAGGAGATACAGCACCATAACTCAAATTAAGGGGAGGAGATACAGCACCATACCTCAAATTAAGGGGAAGAGATACAGCACCATACCTCAAATTAAGGGGAGGAGATACAGCACCATAATGCAGATTAAGGGGAGTAGATACAGCACCATAATGCAGATTAAGGGGAGTAGATACAGCACCATAACTCAGATTAAGGGAAGATACAGCACCATACCTCAGATTAAGGGGAGGAGATAGAGCACCATAATGCAGATTAAGGGGAGTAGATACAGCACCATAACTCAGATTAAGGGGAGGAGATACAGAACCATAACTCAGATTAAGGGGAGTAGATACAGCACCATAACTCAGATTAAGGGGAGGAGATACAGCACCATAACTCAGATTAAGGGGAGGAGATACAGCACCATAACTCAGATTAAGGGGAGGAGATACAGCACCATAATGCAGATTAAGGGGAGTAGATACAGCACCATAACTCAGATTAAGGGGAGGAGATACAGCACCATAACTCAGATTAAGGGGAGGAGATACAGCACCATAATGCAGATTAAGGGGAGGAGATACAGCACCATAACTCAGATTAAGGGGAGGAGATACAACACCATAATGCAGATTAAGGGGAGTAGATACAGCACCATAATGCAGATTAAGGGGAGTAGATACAGCACCATAACTCAGATTAAGGGGAGGAGATACAGCACCATAACTCAGATTAAGGGGAGGAGATACAGAACCATAATGCAGATTAAGGGGAGGAGATACAGCACCATAACTCAGATTAAGGGGAGGAGATACAGCACCATAATGCAGATTAAGGGGAGGAGATACAGCACCATAACTCAGATTAAGGGGAGGAGATACAGCACCATACCTCAAATTAAGGGGAAGAGATACAGCACCATACCTCAAATTAAGGGGAGGAGATACAGCACCATAATGCAGATTAAGGGGAGTAGATACAGCACCATAATGCAGATTAAGGGGAGTAGATACAGCACCATACCTCAGATTAAGGGGAGGAGATAGAGCACCATAATGCAGATTAAGGGGAGTAGATACAGCACCATAATACAGATTAAGGGGAGTAGATACAGCACCATAACTCAGATTAAGGGGAGGAGATACAGAACCATAACTCAGATTAAGGGGAGTAGATACAGCACCATAACTCAGATTAAGGGGAGGAGATACAGCACCATAACTCAGATTAAGGGGAGGAGATACAGCACCATAACTCAGATTAAGGGGAGGAGATACAGCACCATAACTCAGATTAAGGGGAGGAGATAGAGCACCATAATGCAGATTAAGGGGAGTAGATACAGCACCATAACTCAGATTAAGGGGAGGAGATACAGCACCATAACTCAGATTAAGGGGAGGAGATACAGCACCATAATGCAGATTAAGGGGAGGAGATACAGCACCATAACTCAGATTAAGGGGAGGAGATACAGCACCATAATGCAGATTAAGGGGAGTAGATACAGCACCATAATGCAGATTAAGGGGAGTAGATACAGCACCATAACTCAGATTAAGGGGAGGAGATACAGCACCATAACTCAGATTAAGGGGAGGAGATACAGCACCATAATGCAGATTAAGGGGAGGAGATACAGCACCATAACTCAGATTAAGGGGAGGAGATACAGCACCATAACTCAAATTAAGGGGAGTAGATACAGCACCATACCTCAAATTAAGGGGAAGAGATACAGCACCATACCTCAAATTAAGGGGAGGAGATACAGCACCATAATGCAGATTAAGGGGAGTAGATACAGCACCATAATGCAGATTAAGGGGAGTAGATACAGCACCATAACTCAGATTAAGGGGAGATACAGCACCATACCTCAGATTAAGGGGAGGAGATAGAGCACCATAATGCAGATTAAGGGGAGTAGATACAGCACCATAATACAGATTAAGGGGAGTAGATACAGCACCATAACTCAGATTAAGGGGAGGAGATACAGAACCATAACTCAGATTAAGGGGAGTAGATACAGCACCATAACTCAGATTAAGGGGAGGAGATAGAGCACCATAACGCAGATTAAGGGGAGTAGATACAGCACCATAACTCAGATTAAGGGGAGGAGATAGAGCACCATAACTCAGATTAAGGGGAGGAGATACAGCACCATAATGCAGATTAAGGGGAGGAGATACAGCACCATAACTCAGATTAAGGGGAGGAGATACAGCACCATAATGCAGATTAAGGGGAGTAGATACAGCACCATAACTCAGATTAAGGGGAGGAGATACAGCACCATAACTCAGATTAAGGGAGGAGATACAGCACCATAATGCAGATTAAGGGGAGTAGATACAGCACCATAATGCAGATTAAGGGGAGTAGATACAGCACCATAACTCAGATTAAGGGGAGGAGATACAGCACCATAACTCAGATTAAGGGGAGGAGATACAGCACCATAATGCAGATTAAGGGGAGTAGATACAGCACCATAATGCAGATTAAGGGGAGTAGATACAGCACCATAACTCAGATTAAGGGGAGGAGATACAGCACCATAACTCAGATTAAGGGGAGGAGATACAGCACCATAACTCAGATTAAGGGGAGGAGATACAGCACCATAATGCAGATTAAGGGGAGTAGATACAGCACCATAACTCAGATTAAGGGGAGGAGATACAGCACCATAATGCAGATTAAGGGGAGTAGATACAGCACCATAACTCAGATTAAGGGGAGTAGATACAGCACCATAACTCAGATTAAGGGGAGTAGATACAGCACCATAACTCAGATTAAGGGGAGGAGATACAGCACCATAACTCAGATTAAGGGGAGGAGATACAGCACCATAACTCAGATTAAGGGGAGTAGATACAGCACCATAACTCAGATTAAGGGGAGGAGATACAGCACCATAACTCAGATTAAGGGGAGTAGATACAGCACCATAACTCAGATTAAGGGGAGGAGATACAGCACCATAATGCAGATTAAGGGGAGTAGATACAGCACCATAACTCAGATTAAGGGGAGGAGATACAGCACCATAACTCAGATTAAGGGGAGGAGATACAGCACCATAACTGAGAGCCACTGAGAGAGAAGGAAAGTGACCCATTCACCACGGTACTGATGAATCTCAGCAGCAGCAACTAATAATGGCACCACACTCCCTTTGTCCAGTACACTCATAAACCAACATTAACAAAACGTATGAACATTTAACGCTTTGTAAAAGAAAAGGGATCAAATGTTGTGTGTGTGTGTGTGTGTGTATATCATCACCCAGTTTACCTTGTCACCTCGTCGTCTCCTAGCATGCTCTTGGGGACGGGGGAGTAGCGTCCAGGCGTGGCGGGGGTATGGGGCCGGCTCAGGTAGTTGGAAGGGCTGATATGGTTGTCCATGTGAGGGGAATACGCTAGAGAAATAACACACACACACACACACACACACACACACACACACCCTGTATCAATATAATGGGTCTCCGCCTCAATGTGTAGATAGATAGTGAGTTAACATTAGCGGCTAATGCTAAGAAAAAATGATAAAATGCCGCTTAGTGAGGGAGGCGCTAGGCTAATCGCTAACTTCACCTTGAACCGACCCTGGCACAGACAGAGGCATAGCAGGATACTATAAAACACATGCTTTATGGCTCCTCTGACAGGGGGAGGTTCTCTCCTTAAATGAAGACCACCTTCAGCAATGGCACAAGCACCACAACAGAACAATCAATAACATTGTCCAGGTGAAATACTGGAATGTTCCCCCTGACACTGGACAGGGCTGGCCCCATAGGCAACACGGAGCGTTCTGCCTGGTACTGGACAGGGCTGGCCCATAGGCAACACGGAGCGTTCTGCCTGGTACTGGACAGGGCTGGCCCCATAGGCAACACGGAGCGTTCTGCCTGGTACTGGACAGGGCTGGCCCATAGGCAACACGGAGCGTTCTGCCTGGTACTGGACAGGGCTGGCCCCATAGGCAACACGGAGCGTTCTGCCTGGTACTGGACAGGGCTGGCCCATAGGCAACACGGAGCGTTCTGCCTGGTACTGGACAGGGCTGGCCCCATAGGCAACACGGAGCGTTCTGCCTGGTACTGGACAGGGCTGGCCCATAGGCAACACGGAACGTTCTGCCTGGTACTGGACAGTGCTGGCCCCATAGGCAACACGGAACGTTCTGCCTGGTACTAGACGGGGCTGGCCCCATAGGCAACACGGAACGTTCTGCCTGCTACTGGAGAGGACTGGCCAACACGGAACGTTCTGCCTGGTACTGGACAGGGCTGGCCCATAGGCAACACGGAGCGTTCTGCCTGGTACTGGACAGGGCTGGCCCATAGGCAACACGGAACGTTCTGCCTGGTACTGGACAGGGCTGGCCCCATAGGCAACACGGAGCGTTCTGCCTGGTACTGGACAGGGCTGGCCCATAGGCAACACGGAACGTTCTGCCTGGTACTGGACAGTGCTGGCCCCATAGGCAACACGGAACGTTCTGCCTGGTACTGGACAGTGCTGGCCCCATAGGCAACACGGAGCGTTCTGCCTGGTACTGGACAGGGCTGGCCCCATAGGCAACACGGAGCGTTCTGCCTGGTACTGGACGGGGCTGGCCCCATAGGCAACACGGAGCGTTCTGCCTGGTACTGGACGGGGCTGGCCCCATAGGCAACACGGAGCGTTCTGCCTGGTACTGGACGGGGCTGGCCAACACGGAACGTTCTGCCTGGTACTAGACGGGGCTGGCCAACACGGAACGTTCTGCCTGGTACTAGACGGGGCTGGCCAACACGGAACGTTCTGCCTGGTACTAGACGGGGCTGGCCAACACGGAACGTTCTGCCTGGTACTAGACGGGGCTGGCCAACACGGAACGTTCTGCCTGGTACTAGACGGGGCTGGCTAACACGGAACGTTCTGCCTGGTACTAGACGGGGCGGGCCCATAGGCAACAAAGCAAGACTAAACGAGACCAATATACGTGTCCCGAAACATAAACGTGGCATGAACAGTGATGCAGAGAGACATGGGGTCACGGTATACTCAGCTAGTCAGGGGGACACACAGTGGGTCACCCACGGTATACTCAGCTACAGTCAGGGGGACAGACAGTGGGTCACCCACGGTATACTCAGCTAGTCAGGGGGACACACAGTGGGTCACCCACGGTATACTCAGCTACAGTCAGGGGGACAGACAGTGGGTCACCCACGGTATACTCAGCTACAGTCAGGGAGACACACAGTGGGTCACCCACGGTATACTCAGCTACAGTCAGGGGGACAGACAGTGGGTCACCCACGGTATACTCAGCTACAGTCAGGGGGACACACAGTGGGTCACCCACGGTATACTCAGCTACAGTCAGGGGGACAGACAGTGGGTCACCCACGGTATACTCAGCTACAGTCAGGGGGACAGACAGTGGGTCACCCACGGTATACTCAGCTACAGTCAGGGGGACAGACAGTGGGTCACCCACGGTATACTCAGCTACAGTCAGGGGGACAGACAGTGGGTCACCCACGGTATACTCAGCTACAGTCAGGGGGACAGACAGTGGGTCACCCACGGTATACTCAGCTAGTCAGGGGGACAGACAGTGGGTCACCCACGGTATACTCAGCTACAGTCAGGGGGACAGACAGTGGGTCACCCACGGTATACTCAGCTACAGGCAGGGGGACAGACAGTGGGTCACCCACGGTATACTCAGCTACAGTCAGGGGGACAGACAGTGGGTCACCCACGGTATACTCAGCTAGTCAGGGGGACAGACAGTGGGTCACCCACGGTATACTCAGCTACAGTCAGGGGGACAGACAGTGGGTCACCCACGGTATACTCAGCTACAGTCAGGGGGACAGACAGTGGGTCACCCACGGTATACTCAGCTACAGGCAGGGGGACAGACAGTGGGTCACCCACGGTATACTCAGCTACAGTCAGGGGGACAGACAGTGGGTCACCCACGGTATACTCAGCTACAGTCAGGGGGACAGACAGTGGGTCACCCACGGTATACTCAGCTACAGTCAGGGGGACAGACAGTGGGTCACCCACGGTATACTCAGCTACAGTTAAATAGCCAGCCATTCACCCTGCTTCTAAACAGGAACCCTTCCTCCTTCATAAGGAGTCTGGCTCAGATTGGACCTACTACTGTAAACTCTATTCTAATGTCTATTGGTCCAGATATAGGCCCTCCCCACTAACTCACTGTGCCCATTGGATTACCGCTGTAGCTATTGGGGTCAGCAGCCAGCGACACGCTGGGTCTGGGTGGCCTTAATGATTACATTTGTCTTTTGTCCTATATTCCTCTCAGACCCACAGACACATGTTCTGTCATAATACTGACCCTTTACACAGAATTTATACAATAAAAAATTGGACCACTAGCAAATTAGCCCTTTGAAGGATGCTAGTGGTTATCTATGGTAACAACACAGGGAAGCTAATAATTAGCATTTTAACCCTTTTTGATGGGTTGCTAGTGGTTATCTATGGTAACAACACAGGGAAGCTAATAATTAGCATTTTAACCCTTTTTAAAGGATGCTAGTGGTTATCTATGGTAACAACACAGGGAAGCTAATAATTAGCATTTTAACCCTTTTTAAAGGATGCTAGTGGTTATCTATGGTAACAACACAGGGAAGCTAATAATTAGCATTTTAACCCTTTTTAAAGGATGCTAGTGGTTATCTATGGTAACAACACAGGGAAGCTAATAATTAGCATTTTAACCCTTTTTAAAGGATGCTAGTGGTTATCTATGGTAACAACACAGGGAAGCTAATAATTAGCATTTTAACCCTTTTTGATGGGTTGCTAGTGGTTATCTATGGTAACAACACAGGGAAGCTAATAATTAGCATTTTAACCCTTTTTGATGGGTTGCTAGTGGTTATCTATGGTAACAACACAGGGAAGCTAATAATTAGCATTTTAACCCTTTTTGATGGGTTGCTAGTGGTTATCTATGGTAACAACACAGGGAAGCTAATAATTAGCATTTTAACCCTTTTTGATGGGTTGCTAGTGGTTATCTATGGTAACAACACAGGGAAGCTAATAATTAGCATTTTAACCCTTTTTAAAGGATGCTAGTGGTTATCTATGGTAACAACACAGGGAAGCTAATAATTAGCATTTTAACCCTTTTTGAAGGATGCTAGTGGTTATCTATGGTAACAACACAGGGAAGCTAATAATTAGCATTTTAACCCTTTTTGAAGGATGCTAGTGGTTATCTATGGTAACAACACAGGGAAGCTAATAATTAGCATTTTAACCCTTTTTGAAGGATGCTAGTGGTTATCTATGGTAACAACACAGGGAAGCTAATAATTAGCATTTTAACCCTTTTTGAAGGATGCTAGTGGTTATCTATGGTAACAACACAGGGAAGCTAATAATTAGCATTTTAGCCCTTTTTGATGGGTTGCTAGTAGTTATCTACGGTAACAACACAGGATTGCTAGCATTTAGCATGCATCCGTTTGAGAAGCTAGAGATATATAATGTTTTCATTGATTAGCTTCAGTCTGTAGTTCTGTGAAGTTGTGTATCGATGTAGCATCCCTCCGTGGGAGTTCCACACCACACGGCTCCCTTCACATTACCAGGGCCGCGTTCGGTAGCCAAACGTTGCAGGTAGAAATGCCACGGATAGAGCCATATTGTAGGCTACATGTCAGAAAAGCATGTTTATTCTACATCGTATATTAGCATCTGAACATAACAAAACGTCCTGATGAACACTCCCCTGCTGTCACAGCTACCCTGGGATAATTGGAAACCATGGGATGTGTGTGTACTTGAATATGTGTGTGTGTGTGTGTGTGTGTGCGTGTGTGTGCGTGTGTGTGCGTGTGTTCGTGCGCACTCACAGTTGGTGATGTCGGGGGGAGCGAAGCTGTCGTTCATGAAGACACTGGTGGGCTTCGCCACTTTCAAGTAAACCACATCAGGAGTGTTTTTCAAGGCCGCCACGGCATCCTCGTGACTCACTTCCTCAAGGCAAGCGCTGTTTACCTGGAGGGAGGGGGGGAGGGGGGGCAGTCAGACGGCTCATCAGTTGGTTACATACAGGAGGAGACATGGCAGGCAAACCAACTGGCATTGTTTCCAAAAACAAGCCACAATCTAACTTAATCGAAGTCAAGTACTTCAAGGGGATCTTTTTAAGTTAAGGGTTTGTTAAGTTAAGCTATTGTATCAGGTGAAATTGTAAGGCATTTAGTGCCCTGACCTGAGCAAGTCAACGGTAAAGATGAAATGATGTGGTACTCATGACACTGTGCCATCAAAACCAGCCAACTTTCTTTCCTGCACTCATTTTGGCTATGAATAACATGTTAAGTAATTGTACAATTCCTAACTATCCCAATATTTTATTTTCCTCAGTAGTGTGAAAGGGGGGGCGGGGGTGTACAAAGCCGGGGGTGGTAATATCTCCATCTGAATTAAAGGGAAAGTCTCATTGTGTAATTTCGATCAGGAGAGTCAATGGGAATCAGGCATTTAGTGTAGACGACTTCTGAATGACCTTTAAGATGATTGGAGGAACTTTGGGAGACTTGTTTACTTCACTTTTGTATATTATCTACCTCACTTGCTTTGGCAATGTTAACACGTGTTTCCCATGCCAATAAAGCCCCTGGAATTGAATTGACTTTCTGACAATCGTCCAGAAACATCCCATAATATATCACTGTGATGTACAACGGGATGTCTCTGGACGATTGTCACATGACACACTGACAGACAGACGTGGAGATGGCGAACGCCAAACTGTATCTACCAGAGAAGAGGACATGGTGAGACTCCACACAAATAACCATCCCATAATGAGATACTGCTGTACCTACAAACCAATCGAGTTGACTCCATGCCTGTCTGACTGTAGCGGTACCCCATGTATATAGCCACAGCTGTTTAAACACCGTTTCCCATGCTTGTTCAATTTTACATTTACATTTAAGTCATTTAGCAGACGCTCTTATCCAGAGCGACTTACAAATTGGTGCTTTCACCTTATGACATCCAGTGGAACAGCCACTTTACAATAGTGCATCTAGGTCTTTTAAGGGGGAGGGGAGAAGGATTACTTTATCCTATCCTAGGTATTCCTTAAAGAGGTGGGGTTTCAGGTGTCTCCGGAAGGTGGTGATTGACTCCGCTGTCCTGGCGTCGTGAGGGAGTTTGTTCCACCATTGGGGGGCCAGAGCAGCGAACAGTTTTGACTGGGCTGAGCGGGAACTGTACTTCCTCAGTGGTAGGGAGGCGAGCAGGCCAGAGGTGGATGAACGCAGTGCCCTTGTTTGGGTGTAGGGCCTGATCAGAGCCTGGAGGTAGTGAGGTGCCGTTCCCCTCACAGCTCCGTAGGCAAGCACCATGGTCTTGTAGCGGATGCGAGCTTCAACTGGAAGCCAGTGGAGAGAGCGGAGGAGCGGGGTGACGTGAGAGAACTTGGGAAGGTTGAACACCAGACGGGCTGCGGCGTTCTGGATGAGTTGTAGGGGTTTAATGGCACAGGCAGGGAGCCCAGCCAACAGCGAGTTGCAGTAATCCAGACGGGAGATGACAAGTGCCTGGATTAGGACCTGCGCCGCTTCCTGTGTGAGGCAGGGTCGTACTCTGCGGATGTTGTAGAGCATGAACCTACAGGAACGGGCCACCGCCTTGGAGACATTCAATGAACCATAAACAATTAATGAACATGTACTTGTGGAACGGTCGTTAAGACACTAACAGCTCACAGACGGTAGGCAATTAAGGTCACAGTTAAGAAAACTTAGGACACTAAAGAGGCCTTTCTACGGACTTTGAAAAACACCAAAAGAAAGATGCCCAGGGTCCCTGCTCATCTGCGTGAACGTGCCTTAGGCATGCTGCAAGGAGGCATGAGGACTGCAGATGTGGCCAGGGAAATAAATTGCAATGTCCGTACAGTGAGATGCCTAAGACAGCACTAAAGGGAGACAGGACGGACAGCTGATCGTCCTCGGGGTGGCAGACCAAATGTAACAACACCTGCACAGGATCGGTACATAAGAACATCACACCTGCGGGACAGGTATAGGATGGCAACAACATATGCCCGAGTTACAGTAGGAACGCACAATCCCTCCATCTGCGCTCAGACTGTCTACAATAGGCTGAGAGAGGCTGGACTGAGGGCTTGTAGGCCTGTTGTAAGGCAGGTCCTCACCAGAAATCACGGGCAACAGCATCACCTATTAGCACAAATGCACCGTCGCTGGACCAGACAGGACTGACAAAAAGTGCTCTTCACTGACGAGTCGTGGCTTTGTCTCACCAGGGGTGATGGTCAGATTTGCGTTTATCATAGAAGGAATGAGCGTTACACCATCATGGCCTGGGGCGATGTGTCACAGCATCATCGGACTAAGCGTGCTGTCATTGCAGGCAATCCCAACGCTGTGCGTTACAGGGAAGACATCCTCCTCCCTCATGTGGTACCCTTCCCGCAGGCTCATCCTGACATGACCCTCCAGCATGACAATGCCACCAGCCATACTGCTCGTTCTGTGCAAGATTTCCTTCAGACAGGAATGTCAGTGTTCTGCCATGGCCAGCGAAGAGTCTGGATCTCAATCCCATTGAGCACGTCTGGGACCTGTTGGATCGGAGGGTGAGGGCTAGGGCCATACCCCCCAGAAATGTCCGGGAACTTGCAGGTGCCTTGGTGGAAGGGTGGGGTAACATCTCACAGAAAGAACTGGCAAATCTGGTGCAGTCCATGAGGAGGAGATGCATTGCAGTACTTAATGCAGCTGGTGACCACACCAGATACTGACTGTTACTTTTGACCCCCCCCATTGTTCAGGGACACACTATTCCATTTCTGTTAGTCACATGTCTGTGGATCTTGTTCAGTTTATGTCTCAGTTGTTGAAACTTATGTTCATACAAATATTTACACATGTTAAGTTTGCTGAAAATAAACGCAGTTGACAGTGAGAGGACGTTTCTTTTTTTGCTGAGTCACTACATTGTTATGTTCTTACAGCCAATAGTTTGTCTCCTATCTGCAGCCTCTGGTCTTTGTGTGCAGCCCCTCCCTCGATGACCTTGGTGACATAGATGCTGTTGTCTCCTGGAATGTGCTGGTTCCCTACTCCCCCCGCAATACTGAATCCTAGCCCTGAAGAGAGGGAGGGACAGAGGAGAGACGGAAAGAGTGAGAGACAGGGACAGAGGGACAGAGATAAGAGAGAGAAAGGAGAAAGAAAAGGGTAGAGACAGAGGGAGGGAGGGGGAGGGAGGGAGGGAGGGGGAGGGAGAGAGAAGGGAGAGAAGGGTAGAGACAGAGGGAGGGAGGGAGGGAGGGAGGGAGGGAGGGAGGTAGAGAAGGGTAGAGACAGAGGGAGGGAGAGAAGGGTAGAGACAGAGGGAGGGAGGGAGGGAGAGAAGGGTAGAGACAGAGGGAGGGAGGGAGGGAGAGAAGGGTAGAGACAGAGGGAGGGAGGGAGGGAGAGAAGGGTAGAGACAGAGGGAGGGAGGGAGGGAGGGAGGGAGGGAAGGGTAGAGACGGAGGGAGGGAGGGAGGGGTAGAGATGGAGGGAGGGAGGGAGGGAGGGAGAGGTAGAGACGGAGGGAGCGAGGGAGGGAGGGAGAGAAGGGTAGAGACAGAGGGAGGGAGGGAAGGAGGGGAGGGAGGGAGGGGTAGAGACGGAGGGAGGGAGGGAGAGGTAGAGACGGAGGGAGCGAGGGGAGGGAGGGAGGGAGGGAAGGGTAGAGATGGAGGGGAGGGAGGGAGGGAAGGGTAGAGACGGAGGGAGGGAGAGACGGAGGGAGGGAGGGGGGAGGGAGGGGTAGAGATGGAGGGAGGGAGGGAGGGAGGGAGGGGGGGTAGAGATGGAGGGAGGGAGGGAGGGAGAGGTAGAGACGGAGGGAGCGAGGAGGGAGGGAGGGAGAGAAGGGTAGAGACAGAGGGGAGGGAGGGAAGGAGGGAGGGAGGGGTAGAGACGGAGGGAGGGAGGGAGAGGTAGAGACGGAGGGAGCGAGGGGAGGGAGGGAGCGAGGGAGGGAGCGAAGGGTAGAGACAGAGGGAGGGGAGAGAAGGGTAGAGACAGAGGGAGGGAGGGAGGGAGGGAGAGAAGGGTAGAGACAGAGGGAGGGAGGGAGGGAGAGAAGGGTAGAGACAGAGGGAGGGTAGAGAGAGAGAAGGGGTAGAGACGGAGGGAGGGAGGGAGGGAGGGGTAGAGACGGAGGGAGAGAAGGGTAGAGACAGAGGGAGGGTAGAGAGAGGGAGGGAGAGAGAAGGGTAGAGAGAGGGAGGGAGGGAGAGAGAAGGGTAGAGACAGAGGGAGGGAGGGAGAGAGAGAAGGGTAGAGACAGAGGGAGGGAGGGAGAGAGAGAAGGGTAGAGACAGAGGGAGGGAGGGAGAGAGAGAAGGGTAGAGACAGAGGG
Organism: Oncorhynchus nerka; assembly: GCF_034236695.1. Classification (NCBI taxonomy): domain Eukaryota; kingdom Metazoa; phylum Chordata; class Actinopteri; order Salmoniformes; family Salmonidae; genus Oncorhynchus; species Oncorhynchus nerka. The sequence continues at coordinate 89,880,194 of NC_088419.1, read as the reverse complement.
AGGGAGAGAGAGAAGGGTAGAGACAGAGGGAGAGAGAGAGAGAAGTACATTACAACACAATAAAACAGTATAAATACTATATTAATTCAGAGCAGTGGTTCCCAAACCTTTTCACTCAGGCCCCCCTTCCATCATGTTGCAGGTTTAAAGATTATTTCCTGCAATTCTATACATTTTGCCATGGGGTGCAGATTTTATTTTTGTATTTTATGCTAATTTCCTTCAATTCTACACATTTTGCCATGAGGTGGAGAGAACATTTTGTAGTTTTAAAGCACATTTCCTGCTATTCTACACATTTGGTCATGTACTAGGTGTGTTCATGTGATAGCTGAGCAACTAAAACATTACAAATAACGGTTTCTGACACCCCACTGGGCAAAAACTGGCTGAATCGATGTTGTTTCCACATCATTTCAACAACGAACGTGATGACGTTGAATCAACGTGGAAAACTGATTGGGATTTGAAGAAAGGTATCAACGTCAGGGCATTTCCACCCAACTTTCAAACTAAATCCAATGACATTTTTTGGTTGAATTCACATCAGTTAGAATGAGGTCTGTGCCCAGTAGGGGGAGGGCTAGTTTATCTGGGGCACGGTTCCCATAGCGATGGAACTTCCGAGTCTAGCCTACAACGGCCCGAAGACGTCACACGCGTTTCCCCGAAACAACCAGAGGGAACGGTCACTGAGTCGTTGAGGCGTGTGTCGACACTGACAAGATGGAAAGAAAAAGGGAGCGCTGCTCTCGGATCAGATTTCTCCATTCAAATCTTACCTTAAACATCATAGTTATTCCACAACACTGACGATAGATCAGCTCATAGAAAGAGATCCCCCCCTATGGCTGCAAATATTGAAATCAGATTTGTCTAAATGTTTACCCTATAATAATAATAATATAATAATGCACTTTGTTAAGATGTGGAGCATCATTGCATCCATGTGAGGCTACACATATAATATAATAATATATATAAATATATTATAAATTATAAATATATACACACAGCATTAAATATATTGGAGGCAAAAATGACAAGACGGTAGCCAAATAAAACAAAATGAACATTGAAATATATAGGCCTGTGTCGTCTACCACTGTAGGTAGGCTATTTATCTCATAATGCCACTCCTTCCCAGGAAGAAAGCCGTTACACTGTAGGTAGGCTATTTATCTCATAATGCCACTCCTTCCCAGGAAGAAAGCCGTTACACTGTAGGTAGGCTATTTATCTTATAATGCCTCTCCTTCCCAGGAAGAAAGCCGTTACACTGTAGGTAGGCTATTTATCTTATAATGCAGTCATCTCGGGTTTTCATTTGAAGCATATTTTTAATCCTTCGCTTGTTTTTGTAACAATTGCAAAGACATTTGCAACTTTGTAGTCAGCGTCGTTGTGAAGCTATCGGCGGTCACAAGAGAGACAGACGCCTTGATTCTATGTTTAACAGAGGTCTTTCTGCGTACAACGTGACGTGGTGGTGGGGGGGGGACGACATCTAACACTTCACTGTTCTATGAGTGCTCTGATGGAGTCGGTAAACAAGAGCACCTTTAGTGAATGACGTTTTTTTAGGGGGGTAAACAGCTCAGAGATTTAACGATGCTCCTACTAGAGCTTCTAACGATGAACTTCGCCTTAAGATGCTTTTGGGAAACCGGGCCCTAGACACGTTATAAACATCTCTGAAGATCTGCAATGACTGCCATGACAAGAGGAGAACTGCTGATGAGGAGAACTCACTAACCCCATTTACAAATTGCACCTTGTGCATTCCACTATGACGTCAGCACGCCCCAACAGTTTGGGAGCCGCTAATTCAGAGGGTTTCACTTGGAGGACGACGAACCACAGAGAGTAAATAACACGAAGCAGAAAGTTACACATCAACTCAACACATTTAAATCATGATGAAATCGTATCACTAAAGTGTAGCTTTTAATCTCCACGGTGACAGACATTCCCTTTACCTTTGGGACCTTTGACTAGTTTGAGCTCCAGGATCTTCTCCGAGAGGGCTTTTCTCCTGCGGATGTAGAGCCTGACGATGCAGCCGGCCTCCTTCAGGGCCTCCACAGCCTTACTGTGGGTCACATCCCTCACGTCGGCCTCGTTCACTCTCAGGATGCAGTCATTCACTCTGCAGGAAGAGTCAAATACATCCGTCATTCACTCTGCAGGAAGAGTCAAATACATCCGTCATTCACTCTGCAGGATGAGTCAAATACATCTGTCATTCACTCTGCAGGATGAGTCAAATACATCCGTCATCAACTCTGCAGGAAGAGTCAAATACATCCGTCATTCACTCTGCAGGAAGAGTCAAATACATCCGTCATTCACTTTGCAGGAAGAGTCAAATACATCCGTCATTCACTTTGCAGGAAGAGTCAAATACATCCGTCATTCACTCTGCAGGAAGAGTCAAATACATCCGTCATTCACTCTGCAGGAAGAGTCAAATACATCCGTCATTCACTCTGCAGGAAGAGTCAAAAACATCCGTCATTCACTCTGCAGGAAGAGTCAAATACATCCGTCATTCACTCTGCAGGATGAATCAAATACATCTGTCATTCACTCTGCAGGAAGAGTCAAATACATCCGTCATCAACTCTGCAGGAAGAGTCAAATACATCCGTCATTCACTCTGCAGGAAGAGTCAAATACATCCGTCATTCACTCTGCAGGAAGAGTCAAATACATCCGTCATTCACTCTGCAGGAAGAGTCAAAAACATCCGTCATTCACTTTGCAGGAAGAGTCAAAAACATCCGTCATTCACTCTGCAGGAAGAGTCAAATACATCCGTCATTCACTCTGCAGGAAGAGTCAAATACATCCGTCATTCACTCTGCAGGAAGAGTCAAATACATCCGTCATTCACTTTGCAGGAAGAGTCAAAAACATCCGTCATTCACTTTGCAGGAAGAGTCAAATACATCCGTCATTCACTCTGCAGGAAGAGTCAAAAACATCCGTCATTCACTCTGCAGGAAGAGTCAAATACATCCGTCATTCACTTTGCAGGAAGAGTCAAATACATCCGTCATTCACTCTGCAGGAAGAGTCAAATACATCCGTCATTCACTCTGCAGGAAGAGTCAAATACATCCGTCATTCACTCTGCAGGAAGAGTCAAATACATCCGTCATTCACTCTGCAGGAAGAGTCAAATACATCCGTCATTCACTTTGCAGGAAGAGTCAAATACATCCGTCATTCACTTTGCAGGAAGAGTCAAATACATCCGTCATTCACTCTGCAGGAAGAGTCAAATACATCCGTCATTCACTTTGCAGGAAGAGTCAAATACATCCGTCATTCACTTTGCAGGAAGAGTCAAATACATCCGTCATTCACTCTGCAGGAAGAGTCAAATACATCCGTCATTCACTTTGCAGGAAGAGTCAAAAACATCCGTCATTCACTCTGCAGGAAGAGTCAAATACATCCGTCATTCACTCTGCAGGAAGAGTCAAATACATCCGTCATTCACTCTGCAGGAAGAGTCAAATACATCCGTCATTCACTCTGCAGCCAGGAGAATAATTACTACATTTACACACACTGTATATACATTTTTCTATTGCATTATTTACTGTACGTTTGTTTATGTGTAACTCTGTGTTGTTTTTGTAGCACTGCTTTGCTTTGTCTTGGCCAGGTCGCAGTTGGAAATGAGAACTTGTTCTCAACTGGCCTACCTGGTTAAATAAAGGTGAAATAATAAAATTAAAATAAAATACATCCGTCATTCACACTTTAGCCAGGGAAATCAAATACATCCGTCATTCACACTTTAGCCAGGGAAATCAAATACATCCGTCATTCACACTTTAGCCAGGAGAATCAAATACATCTGTCATTCACACTTTAGCCAGGGAAATCAAATACATCTGTCATTCACACTTTAGCCAGGGAAATCAAATACATCCGTCATTCACACTTTAGCCAGGAGAATCAAATACATCTGTCATTCACACTTTAGCCAGGGAAATCAAATACATCTGTCATTCACACTTTAGCCAGGGAAATCAAATACATCCGTCATTCACACTTTAGCCAGGAGAATCAAATACATCTGTCATTCACACTTTAGCCAGGGAAATCAAATACATCTGTCATTCACACTTTAGCCAGGAGAATCAAATACATCTGTCATTCACACTTTAGCCAGGGAAATCAAATACATCCGTCATTCACACTTTAGCCAGGGAAATCAAATACATCCGTCATTCACACTTTAGCCAGGAGAATCAAATACATCCGGCATTCACACTTTAGCCAGGAGAATCAAATACATCCGGCATTCACACTTTCAATCTACACACAATACCCCGTAATGACATCACAATACCCCATAATGACATCACAATACCCCATGATGACATCACAATACCCCATGATGACATCACAATACCCCACGGTGACATCACAATACCCCACAATAACATCACAATACCCCATAATGACATCACAATACCCCATAATGACAAAGCGAAAACACATTTTTAGACATTGTTTTAATTTAGCTCCACATTTTGCTCCACTTTTTGGTTTGCTTCCTGTCTTTAAGTTTGGTGTGGGTTTTTAACTTTGTTTGCCTCTTGGGCAAATTTACTGGGCGCTCACAGTGGGTGTCTGTTAGGTTCCAGTTGTTGTTGCTAGGCAACGTTCAGTGGACATCCCCCATGAGTGTCTTTCAGAACCCCTCCTAAACACCTGTTCAGTTTCGGCTGTTAGTTCCCCCTTCTGTTTGAGCGACACCTTTTGGTTTCTTGCTGGGGAACGTAACACAGCCCATAAATGCCTCCATTTACAGTCAACGGTGTACCAGTCAATGGTTTGGACACACCTACTAATTCCAGGGGTTTTCTTCATTTGGACTATTTTCTACATTGTAGAATAATAGTGAAGACATCAAAACTATGAAATAGCACATATGGAATAATGAAGTAAAAAAAAAATATATATATATATATTTTATATATTTGAAATTCTTCAAAGTAGCCACCCTTCGATTTAACAACAGCTTTGCACACTCTTGACATTCTCTCAACCAGCTTCACCTGTGGCTTCAGGCTATTCAGCGTGAGAGAGTAGCAACTGTGGGGACCAAGTAGGCTACACGTAGCTATGTGTGTAGAAAACGTTTCATAACAGGTAAGACATTTAACTTGTTTAGTAACCACAGTCACTACTAGCTGTATAGTCTGTCGTTGTTTAGTAACCACAGTCACTACTAGCTGTATAGTCTGTCGTTGTTTAGTAACCACAGTCACTACTAGCTGTATAGTCTGTCGTTGTTGGTCATGGCTAGATAAAATATGTACAAACTGAGTACACATTCGAGAAGTGCCCTCCGTGCTACGTTTCGCATACTTTGATTTTGGATTCATACTCCGACCCTCCTGTTCTCCATTTTGCGTGCTCGGAGCACGGTAGTACGCATCTTGAGAAACACCCAACATGGTTTTTTTTTCTATCTGCAACGAACAGACACGCACGTAACGTTACGAGGCTGCTAGCATGGTCGTGAAAAGAGGCATGAGTGAAGCTAAGTAGTGAGAACGCTCTGGTGCAGGTAATGTTGAAAAGTCATGAAAAATTTACTTTAGACATGTATTCATCTTAAACGTAGTTTTGTAATTGACAAAAAAAAAAAGCAAACCAGAAAAATGTGTTTGACAAAAGGTTGTTTTTGCTGTGAGCAAATGGGGTAACCTAGGTAAACACCGGTTGTCGTCGTCGCCCCCACCCCGGGGGGCAGGGCCGCGACGTTCCATTTAATACCGACTGGGACTTTGGAATCATTCCTCTAAAACTGTCCGGCTAGCTAACAAACATAGAACGCAGATAAATTCACACTAGCTTATAACAGCAGCACCAAACCACGGGTTGACCATCTCCCTGACGTCTCTCCCATCGTAGGAAGGTTCATGTCCACTCCAGTGTTGTCATTCCCTAATCCTATGATTACTGTACACACCTGAGGCGTTCGTCCTGAGCTGCAGCTCCCCCAGGGATAATCTTGGTGATGAAGATACTGGGGTCTTCGCCGATGTGGGGGTTATCTGTCCCCCCTGCAATACTGAAGCCCAACCCAGAGTTACCCTACAACGATGGGCAGAAGATCAAAACGGGGTTTGGTTCAGATCAACTGTTAAAGCCATATGTTCAACATACAGTATGTGGTTGCATTACAATGTTATCATGATGTGCTCTACAGTACAGCATTAAGTATACTGTTCATTAAAATATAATAATCATATATTCCATCATTTCTATTCATAATTTGATCCTGCTGTATAGCATTATGAGTACATTCCCACTTCAAATACTGACACATTCAGGCTGCATTATACTGAGTGTGTTATACTCCGTAGTTAGGACCCATTTCAATGTAAATGTCTGAGTATGGCTGGAGGGGGGGTATATGTGTAATGGGAGCTATGTATGGTTGGAGGGGGGAAGTGGCAGTGTAATGTAGTGACTATTATAGGGCCCGACTATAGAGCCTTATCTAAGGCTCAGTGTGTGCTTGTGGTTGGGGGCGGTGTGCGTGTCTCTCTGACAGAATAGTGCATTGTGTCTTAATGTAGAGTGAGTGATGCAAACGCACATAGTGGCTGAATTAGGTCAGGAAGGGAAGAGGAGAGGGAAGAGGAGAGGGAAGAGGAGAGGGAAGAGGAGAGGGAAGAGGAGAGGGAAGAGGAGAGGAAAGAGGAGAGGGAAGAGGAGAGGAAAGGGAAGAGGAGAGGGAAGAGGAGAGGAAAGAGGAGAGGAAAGAGGAGAGGGAAGAGGAGAGGTAAGAGGAGAGGGAAGAGAGAGGGAAGAGAGAGGGAAGAGAGAGAGGGAAGAGAAGAGGGAAGAGGAGAGGGAAGAGGAGAGGGAAGAGGAGAGGGAAGAGAGAGGGAAGAGAGGGAAGAGGAGAGGGAAGGGAAGAGGAAAGAGGAGAGGGAAGAGGAGAGGGAAGAGGAGAGGGAAGAGGAGAGGGAAGAGGAGAGGGAAGAGGAGAGGGAAGAGGAGAGGGAAGAGGAGAGGGAAGAGGAGACGGAAGAGGAGAGAGAAGAGAAGAGGAGAGGGAAGAGAAGACGGAAGAGAGAGGGAAGAGGAGAGGGAAGAGGAGACGGAAGAGAGAGGGAAGAGGAGAGGGAAGAGAAGACGGAAGAGAAGAGGGAAGAGGAGAGAGAAGAGAGAGGGAAGAGAGAGAGAAGAGAGAGGGAAGAGGAGAGAGAAGAGGGAAGAGAGAGGGAAGAGAAGAGGGAAGAGAGAGGGATTACATCATATAGTAAGACAGAGCCCTGCACCACTATGTAAAGAGAGAGGGATTACATCATATAGTAAGACAGAGCCCTCCACCACTATGTAAAGAGAGAGGGATTACATCATATAGTAAGACAGAGCCCTCCACCACTATGTAAAGAGAGAGGGATTACATCATATAGTAAGACAGAGCCCTGCACCACTATGTAAAGAGAGAGGGATTACATCATATAGTAAGACAGAGCCCTCCACCACTATGTAAAGAGAGAGGGATTACATCATATAGTAAAACAGAGCCCTGCACCACTATGTAAAGAGAGAGGGATTACATCATATAGTAAGACAGAGCTCTGCACCACTATGTAAAGAGAGAGGGATTACATCATATAGTAAGACAGAGCCCTGTACCACTATGTAAAGTTTATTTTTTTACATTATCAACTATAGCTGGTAGAAATAGCAATGAAATATCTTGCATGGTTTTTAACCTTTTTAAAAGTACATCTTCATTCAAATGTTAACCTTTAGATACAAATTGAAACCTTCAATTTATTTAAAAACCTAAAAGTGTAAAGGCACCTATTTAATGGAAAGGAGAACCATGGATGATGGGTTTGAAAGGAGACGTTATGTTCCCGCTTACTTACCCGTTCCAGTGTGATCTCATCATATTCATAATCAGCTTCAGATCCATTCGCCTGAAAGACAAGACATCAGCCAATCATCATCGGGGGGGGGGGGAATCATACAGAGAGCCGTCTACATCGGCCCAGGAGAGGGGGAATCATACAGAGAGCCGTCTACATCGGCCCAGGAGAGGGGGAATCATACAGAGAGCCGTCTACATCGGCCCAGGAGAGGGGGAATCATACAGAGAGCCGTCTACATCGGCCCAGGAGAGGGTGAATCATACAGAGCCGTCTACATCGGCCCAGGAGAGGGTGAATCATACAGAGCCGTCTACATCGGCCCAGGAGAGGGTGAATCATACAGAGCCGTCTACATCGGCCCAGGAGAGGGGGAATCATACAGAGAGCCGTCTACATCGGCCCAGGAGAGGGTGAATCATACAGAGAGCCGTCTACATCGGCCCAGGAGATGGTGAATCATACAGAGCCGTCTACATCGGCCCAGGAGAGGGGGAATCATACAGAGAGCAGTCTACATCCGCCCAGGAGAGGGGGAATCATACAGAGAGCCGTCTACATCCGCCCAGGAGAGGGGGAATCATACAGAGAGCCGTCTACATCCGCCCAGGAGAGGGGGAATCATACAGAGAGCCGTCTACATCCGCCCAGGAGAGGGGGAATCATACAGAGAGCCGTCTACATCCGCCCAGGAGAGGGTGCCTATACTGGAAACATGGAATCGTCACGATTGAAAGATCAAACCGTCTCTCCCACCAGATGTCTCATTTGAATGACCTATTCCTCCTCAAAACCCACACTGAAGATGTTAAAGAAAGAGGTGTGAGGGACTATACTGTATCTACAATAAACAGTGGCTGTGTGAGATCAGAGCAGAGCCCCCCCCAGTAGCAGCCTTATAAAGGGCAGCACAGGCTGGCTATCAATGTGACAATCCCCTCTGCTCTGTGGGGAATACTGCAGCAATGTGCGGCAGCAGGGCTTTCTGAGCAGAGCACAGCGCTAATGCTGTCGTCTTGTGTGGTGCGAGGGGATAATCTCCACAGGATTAGAGGTGATAGGCGTGTTGGGAGAGAGAGGATGACAGCAGGACTGCTCTGTCCCCGCCCAACACACATACAGTCCCCATAACCACCAGTGATGTAGGGGGAAAACATCGATTTCATTTTTTAAATATTAAAAGTGGGTAAACTATAAACTCTAGTTGGTGATCGAAGATAATACGAACAACCACTGATATGAACCAAAACACATGACATTTTTAAAAAACTATTATTTGATTGTATTTTCATGCAGGTTTATAGGGAAAGCCCAATGCAATTTTATGTACTTCAGAATTACACAAAACGCACATCAGATCATCCGTCCCAAAATAGTTCATTTGGACTGGACACTTTCACGTTATTTCACACAAAGCAGTTTTGAAAATAGTTGTTTTTTTTTATATACAGTGCCTTCAGAGAGGATTCATACTCCTTGATTTATTCCACATTTAGTTGTTACAGCCTGAAATTCAACATGGATTCAATATATTTCTCACCAATCTACACACAACACCACATAATGACAAAGTGAAAACATGTTTTTTGAATTTTTTTGCAAATGTACTGAAAATGAAATACAGAAATATCTCATTTACATTAGTTTTCACACCCCTGAGTCAATTACATGTTAGAATCACCTCTGGCAGCGATTACAGCTGTGAGTCTTGCTGGGTAAGTCTCTAAGAGCTTTGCACACCTGGATTGTACAATAGCGTATTTGGCCATTATTCTTTTAAAGATTCTTCCAACTCTGTCAAGTTGGTTGTTGATCATTGCTAGACAACCATTTCCAAGTCTTGCCATAGATTTTCAATTTAAGTCAAAACTAACTAGACCACTCAGGAACATTTAATGTTGTTTTGGTAAGCAACTAGTGTAGATATGGCTTTGTGTTTTAGGTTATTGTCCTGCCGAAAGGTGAATTTGTCTCCCAGTGTCTGTTGGGAAGGATTTTGCCTGTGCTTTCCTCTATTCCATTTCTTTTTATCCTAAAAAAACTCCCTAGTCGATGACAAGCATACCCATAACATGATGCAGCCACCATCATGCTTGAAAATATGAAGAGTGGCACTCAGTGAGATGTTGTCTTAGACTTGCCCCAAATACAACACTGTTTATTCAGGACATAAAAGTTCATTTCTTTGTCACATCCTTTTCACTTTTACATTAGTGCCTTATTGTAAACAGGATGCATGTTTGGTAATATGTATATTCTGTACAGGCTTCCCTCCTTTTCACTCTCAATTAGGTTAGTATCGTGGATAGGGCTGACCTCATTTAGTCGACTGGACAATTGTTTGGTCGATAGGCTGTTGGTCGACAGATTTATTCTGTAGAACAGTGGCAAATATATATATATTTTTTTAAGTATGGTACACGAGACACCAGTAGTACATTTACCGTTAATTCCCTTCATTTCTTATGTGTGTTTGTTTATGGTAATTTCTGTTAATAGATTCAATATACTATTATTACATTCTTACCGTTGTCATTGTAGGAGTGGACATGTTGTTTGCAGAGCACACCGCCAAGGCTAACTTGTTAGAAAAGGTTCATTTAATTCCATTTACGAGTTTTGTTCGTTTGGAGCGCTCCTGTCAATCTTGAGTAAGGACGCGCACTTGATAATGCGTAGAACTAGGCAAATGTAGGTCTATATAGGTGATCTGAGACTATTTCTGATTGTGGAGCATCTCAAAGTCATTTTTTATTTGCCTCAAACAGTAATTGATCAAAGTCTGGTTTTACATCCACTGAGAATGAGAATAGATCCTCATTGTAGCCAATTTGAAAAATATTTCTCGTTCTCGCCCTTTTGATAACCACTCGGCATTCAAGGGGGAAAAAAGTCATAAAATAGGCCTACCTACTTCTTATCACTTACACAACAACTAGCCTACAGCAACTAGCCTACAGCAACTAGCCTACAGCAACTAGCCTACAGCAACTAGCCTACAGCAACTAGCCTACAGCAACTAGCCTACAGCAACTAACTAGCCTACAGCAACTAACTAGCCTACAGCGACTAGCCTACAGCGACTAGCCTACAGCGACTAGCCTACAGCGACTAGCCTACAGCTGTGTGTGTCTGTCCGGAGCTCACTGGCGAGGGAAACTGAAGAAAACAGAAAACCACCACCACTACAGTGCCTTGGGAAAGTATTCAAAACCCTTGACTTTTCCCAATTTTTTTTAGGCTAGAGCCTTATTCGAAAATTGATTAAGTAAATAAAACATCTTCAGCAATATCCCATAATGACAAAGCGAAAAACTGGAAAAACAGAAATACCTTATTTACATTAAGTATTCAGACCTTTAGCTATGAGATTCAAAATTGAGCTCACGTGCATCCTGTTTCCATTGATCATCCTTAAGATGTTTCTACAAAATTGATTGTTGTCCACCTGTGGTAAATGCAATTGATTGGACATGATTTGGAAAGGCACACACCTGTCTGTAGAAGGTACCACAGTTGACAGAGCATGTCAGAGCAAAAACCAAGCCGTGAGGTCAAAGGAATAGTCTATAGAGCTCCGACACAGGATTGTGTCGAGGCACAGATCTGGGGAAGGGTACCAAACAAGGCCAAACTGAGTAATCGGGGGACCAAGAACCTGATGGTCACTGACAGAGCTCCAGAGTTCTTCTGTGGAGATGGGAGAACCTTCCAGAAGGACAACCATCCCTGCAGCACTCTACCAATCAGGCCTTTAGGGTAGAGTGGCCAGACTGAAGCCACTCCTTAGTAAAAGGCACCTAAAACGACTCTCAGACCATGAGAAATTAGATTCTCTGGTCTGATGAATCCAAGATTGAACTCTTTGGCCTGAATGCCAAGTGTCACGTCTGGAGAAAACCTGGCACCATCCCTACGATGAAGCATGGTGGTGGCAGTATCACGCTGTGGGAGTGTTTTTCAGCGGCAGTGACTAGGAGACTAGTCAGGATCGTGGGAAAGATGAACTGAGCAAAGTACAGAAAGATCCTTGATGAAAACCTGCTCCAGAGCGCTCAGGACCTCAGACTGGGGCGAAGGTTCACCTTCAAACAGGACAACGACCCTGAGCACACAACCAAGACTTCGGGACAAGTCTCTGAATGTCCTAGAGTGGCCCAGCTAGAGACCGGACCAGAACCCTGGAGAGAACTCAAAATAGCTGTGCAGCATCGCTCCCTATCCAACCTGACAGAGCTTGAGAGGATCTGCAGAGAGGAATGGGAGAAACTCCCCAAATCCAGGTGTGCAAAGCTTGTATCTTCATACCCAAGAAGATTCGAGGCTGTAATTGCTGCCAAAGGTGCTTCAACAAAGTACTGAGTAAAGGGTCTGAATACTTATGTAAATGTGATTTATATATTGTTTTTAAAATGAATTAGCAAAAAGTTATAAAAAACTGTTTTTGTTTTGTCATTAAGGAGTAGTGTGTGTAGATTGATGAGGGGAAAAAAACAACAGAAACCATTTTAGAACAAGGCTGTAACAAAATGTGGAAAAATACTACTGAATACTACTACTACCACTAATACTACTACTACCACCACTAATACTACCACCACCACCACCACTAATACTACTACTACCACCACCACCACTAATACTACTACTACCACCACTAATACTACCACCACCACCACTAATACTACTACTACCACCACCACTAATACCACTACCACCACTAATACTACCACCACCACCACCACTAATACCACCACTAATACTACTACTACCACCACCACTAATACCACCACTAATACTACTACTACCACCACCACTAATACCACTACCACCACTAATACTACCACCACCACCACTAATACTACTACCACTAATAGTACCACCACCACATCTAATACTACCACCACCACCACCACTAATACTACTACCACCACTAATACTACTACCACTAATAGTACCACCACTAATACTACTACCACCACTAATACTACTACCACCACCACCAATACTACTACCACCACCACCACTAATACTACTACCACCACCACTAATACTACTACCACCACCACTAATACTACTACCACCACCACCACTAATACTACCACCACCACTAATACTACTACCACCACCACCACTAATACTACTACCACCACCACTAATACTACTACCACCACTAATACCACTACCACCACCACTACCACCACTAATACTACTACCACTAATACTACTACCACCACCGCATCTAATACTACCACCACCACACTACCACTAATACTACTACCAATAATAGTACTACCACCGCCACCACTAATACTACCACCACCACCACTAATACTAATACCACTAATACTACCACCACCACCACCACTAATACTACTACCACCACCACCACCACTACTACCACCACTAATACTACCACCACCACCACTAATACACCACCACCACCACCACTAATACTAACACCACTACTACTACCACCACCACTAATACTAACACCACTAATACTACCACCATCACCACCACTAATACCACTAATACTACCATCACCACTAATACTACTACCACTAATACTAATACTACCACCATACTACTTCTACTAATACTACTACCCTTACCAACGGTCGTCTCAGAGATGGGTAGCCATGTTAAACTGGTCTGGCGGTCGTCTCAGAGATGGGTAGCCATGTTAAAATGGTCTGGCGGTCGTCTCAGAGATGGGTAGCCATGTTAAACTGGTCTGGCGGTAGCCATGTTAAACTGGTCTGGCGGTAGCCATGTTAAACTGGTCTGGCGGCCATGTTAAACTGGTCTGGCAGAGATGGGTAGCCATGTTAAAATGGTCTGGCGGTCGTCTCAGAGATGGGTAGCCATGTTAAAATGGTCTGGCGGTCGTCTCAGAGATGGGTAGCAATGTTAAACTGGTCTGGCGGTAGCCTTGTTAAACTGGTCTGGCGGTCGTCTCAGAGATGGGTAGCCATGTTAAACTGGTCTGGCGGTAGCCATGTTAAACTGGTCTGGCGGTCGTCTCAGAAATGGGTAGCCATGTTAAAATGGTCTAGCGGTCGTCTCAGAGATGGGTAGCCATGTTAAAATGGTCTGGCGGTAGCCATGTTAAAATGGTCTGGCGGTAGCCATGTTAAACTGGTCTGGCGGTCGTCTCAGAGATGGGTAGCCATGTTAAAATGGTCTGGCGGTCGTCTCAGAGATGGGTAGCCATGTTAAAATGGTCTGGCGGTAGCCATGTTAAAATGGTCTGGCGGTAGCCATGTTAAACTGGTCTGGCGGTAGCCATGTTAAACTGGTCTGGCGGTAGCCATGTTAAACTGGTCTGGTGGTCGTCTCAGAGATTGGTAGCCATATTAAACTGGTCTGGCGGTCGTCTCAGAGATGGGTAGCCATGTTAAAATGGTCTGGCGGTCGTCTCAGAGATGGGTAGCCATGTTAAAATGGTCTGGCGGTCGTCTCAGAGATGGGTAGCCATGTTAAAATGGTCTGGCGGTCGTCTCAGAGATGGGTAGCCATGTTAAACTGGTCTGGCGGTAGCCATGTTAAAATGGTCTGGCGGTCGTCTCAGAGATGGGTAGCCATGTTAAACTGGTCTGGCGGTCGTCTCAGAGATGGGTAGCCATGTTAAACTGGTCTGGCGGTAGCCATGTTAAAATGGTCTGGCGGTAGCCATGTTAAAATGGTCTGGCGGTAGCCATGTTAAAATGGTCTGGCGGTCGTCTCAGAGATGGGTAGCCATGTTAAACTGGTCTGGCGGTCGTCTCAGAGATGGGTAGCCATGTTAAACTGGTCTGGCGGTCGTCTCAGAGATGCGTAGCCATGTTAAAATGGTCTGTCACCTCTCTGTATCTGTGGATTAGCTTTAAGCTTAACTCCACCCCATCAGTCTTAATGATGAGTAGATCAGAATAGGTGAATCAGGTGTAATTGCGCTGGGCGTTAAAGAGACAGTATTTCTGGGACACCAGTCTCTAACTTTAGTGGTGGGATTCACAGATCTGGCATTAACCTACTGTTGGCTAACACTGCTGTGGAAAGTTCACAAGCTATGTAACAACAGTGTGTCTTCATTAAGGCAGCAGTATATTCACATTTATGTCTAATGTCTACCACAGGGGTGTCCAACCCTGTTCCTGGAGAGCTACCCTCCTGTAGGTTTTCACTACAACCCTGTTCCTGGAGAGCTACCCTCCTGTAGGTTTTCACTACAACCCTGTTCCTGGAGAGCTACCCTCCTGTAGGTTTTCACTCCAACCCTGTTCCTGGAGAGCTACCCTCCTGTAGGTTTTCACTCCAACCCTGTTCCTGGAGAGCTACCCTCCTGTAGGTTTTCACTCCAACCCTGTTCCTGGAGAGCTACCCTCCTGTAGGTTTTCACTTACAACCCTGTTCCTGGAGAGCTACCCTCCTGTAGGTTTTCACTACAACCCTGTTCCTGGAGAGCTACCCTCCTGTAGGTTTTCACTACAACCCTGTTCCTGGAGAGCTACCCTCCTGTAGGTTTTCACTCCAACCCCAGTTGTAACTAACCTGGTTTATCAACCAGCTAATTATTACAATCAGGTATGCTAGATTATGGTTGGAATGACAACCTACAGGATGGCATCTCTTCAGGAACAGGGCTGGACAGCCCTGGTCTACCATCTCTCTCTCACCTTCCTTTCTTTCCCTCTCTCTAGCTCACTCTCCCCCTCCCTCCCTCCCTCCCTCTGCCTGCCTCCCTCTCTCTATTTCTCCCCTGTCCTCTCCCTTTCTTTCCCTCTCTCTAGCTCACTCTCCCCTCCCTCCTCTGCCTGCCTCCCCCTCTCTATTTCTCCCCTGTCCTCTCCCTTTCTTTCCCTCTCTCTAGCTCACTCTCCCCTCCCTCCTCTGCCTGCCTCCCCTCTCTATTTCTCCCCTGTCCTCTCCCTTTCTTTCCCTCTCTCTAGCTCCTCTCCCCTCCCTCCTCTGCCTGCCTCCCCCTCTCTATTTCTCCCCTGTCCTCTCCCTTTCTTTCCCTCTCTCTAGCTCACTCTCCCTCCCTCCTCTGCCTGCCTCCCCTCTATTTCTCCCCTGTCCTCTCCCCTTTCTTTCCCTCTCTAGCTCACTCTCCCCTCCCTCCTCTGCCTGCCTCCCCTCTCTATTTCTCCCTGTCCTCTCCCTTTCTTTCCCTCTCTCTAGCTCACTCTCCCCTCCCTCCTCTGCCTGCCTCCCTCTCTATTTCTCCCTGTCCTCTCCTTTCTTTCCCTCTCTCTAGCTCACTCTCCCCTCCCTCCTCTGCCTGCCTCCCCTCTCTATTTCTCCCTGTCCTCTCCCTTTCTTTCCCTCTCTCTAGCTCACTCTCCCCCTCCCTCCTCTGCCTGCCTCCCCTCTCTATTTCTCCCCTGTCCTCTCCCTTTCTTTCCCTCTCTCTAGCTCACTCTCCCCCTCCCTCCTCTGCCTGCCTCCCTCTCTCTATTTCTCCCCTGTCCTCTCCCTTTCTTTCCCTCTCTCTAGCTCACTCTCCCCTCCCTCCCTCTGCCTGCCTCCCTCTCTCTATTTCTCCCTGTCCTCTCCCTTTCTTTCCCTCTCTCTAGCTCACTCTCCCTCCCTCCTCTGCCTGCCTCCCCTCTCTATTTCTCCCCTGTCCTCTCCCTTTCTTTCCCTCTCTCTAGCTCACTCTCCCCTCCCTCCTCTGCCTGCCTCCCCTCTCTATTTCTCCCCTGTCCTCTCCCTTTCTTTCCTCTCTCTAGCTCACTCTCCCCTCCCTCCTCTGCCTGCCTCCCCTCTCTATTTCTCCCTGTCCTCTCCCTTTCTTTCCCTCTCTCTAGCTCACTCTCCCTCCCTCCCTCTGCCTGCCTCCCCCTCTCTATTTCTCCCCTGTCCTCTCCCTTTCTTTCCCCTCTCTCTAGCTCACTCTCCCCTCCCTCCTCTGCCTGCCTCCCCTCTCTATTTCTCCCCTGTCCTCTCCCTTTCTTTCCCTCTCTCTAGCTCACTCTCCCCCCCTCCCTCCTCTGCCTGCCTCCCCCTCTCTATTTCTCCCCTGTCCTCTCCCTTTCTTTCCCTCTCTCTAGCTCACTCTCCCCCTCCCTCCTCTGCCTGCCTCCCTCTCTCTATTTCTCCCCTGTCCTCTCCCTTTCTTTCCTCTCTCTCTAGCTCACTCTCCCCTCCCTCCTCTGCCTGCCTCCCCTCTCTATTTCTCCCTGTCCTCTCCCTTTCTTTCCCTCTCTCTAGCTCACTCTCCCTCCCTCCTCTGCCTGCCTCCTCTCCTCCCTGTCCTCTCCCCTTTCCCCTCTCTAGCTCACTCTCCCCTCCCTCCTCTGCCTGCCTCCCCCTCTCTATTTCTCCCCTGTCCTCTCCCTTTCTTTCCCTCTCTCTAGCTCACTCTCCCCTCCCTCCTCTGCCTGCCTCCCTCTCTCTATTTCTCCCCTGTCCTCTCCCTTTCTTTCCCTCTCTCTAGCTCACTCTCCCCTCCCTCCTCTGCCTGCCTCCCCCTCTCTATTTCTCCCCTGTCCTCTCCCTTTCTTTCCCTCTCTCTAGCTCACTCTCCCCTCCCTCCTCTGCCTGCCTCCCCTCTCTATTTCTCCCCTGTCCTCTCCCTTTCTTTCCCTCTCTCTAGCTCACTCTCCCCTCCCTCCTCTGCCTGCCTCCCCCTCTCTATTTCTCCCCTGTCCTCTCCCTTTCTTTCCCTCTCTCTAGCTCACTCTCCCCTCCCTCCTCTGCCTGCCTCCCCCTCTCTCTATTTCTCCCCTGTCCTCTCCCTTTCTTTCCCTCTCTCTAGCTCACTCTCCCCCTCCCTCCTCTGCCTGCCTCCCTCTCTCTATTTCTCCCTGTCCTCTCCCTTTCTTTCCTCTCTCTAGCTCACTCTCCCCCTCCCTCCTCTGCCTGCCTCCCTCTCTCTATTTCTCCCCTGTCCTCTCCCTTTCTTTCCCTCTCTCTAGCTCACTCTCCCCTCCCTCCTCTGCCTGCCTCCCCCTCTCTATTTCTCCCCTGTCCTCTCCCCTTTCTTTCCCTCTCTCTAGCTCACTCTCCCCTCCCTCCTCTGCCTGCCTCCCCTCTCTATTTCTCCCCTGTCCTCTCCCTTTCTTTCCCTCTCTCTAGCTCACTCTCCCCTCCCTCCTCTGCCTGCCTCCCCCTCTCTATTTCTCCCCTGTCCTCTCCCTTTCTTTCCCTCTCTCTAGCTCACTCTCCCCTCCCTCCTCTGCCTGCCTCCCTCTCTCTATTTCTCCCCTGTCCTCTCCCTATCTTTCCCTCTCTCTAGCTCACTCTCCCCCTCCCTCCTCTGCCTGCCTCCCTCTCTCTATTTCTCCCCTGTCCTCTCCCTTTCTTTCCCTCTCTCTTCTCTCTCTCTTGCTCACTCTCCTCTCCCACCCTCCCTCCATGTCTCTCGCTCTCTTGACTCCCTCCTGCTCTCTCCCCCACTCCCGTCCCTCTCCCTATCTTTCCCTCTCTCTATTTCTCGCCCTCCTCTGACTCCCTCCTGCTCTCCCCTCTCCGTCTTTTTTCACTCCCCCCCAAAACTCTCCTCCGCCCCTCTCTCTCCTTCTCTCTCTCCCCCTCTCTCCCCCTCCCCTCTCCCTCTTTCTTCCTCCCCTCCACTCTCTCCCTCCACCCCTCTCTCTCCTCTCTCCCCCCTCTTTCTCCCTCTCTCCGCCCCTCTCTCTCCCTCCGCCCCTCTCTCTCCCCCCACCCCTCTCTCTCCCTCACCCCTCTCTCTCCCTCACCCCTCTCTCCCCCCACCCCTCTCTCTCCCTCACCCCTCTCTCCCCCTCTTTCTTCCTCCCCTCCACTCTCTCCCTCCACCCCTCTCTCTCCTTCTCTCTCCCCCTCTTTCTTCCTCCCCTCCACTCTCTCCCTCCACCCTCTCTCTCCTTCTCTCTCCCCCCCTTTCTCCCCCCCTCCCTCCCTCCGCCCCTCTCTCTGCCTTAAATTGACATCCACATCATTGGCGCCCGGGGAACAGTGGGTTAACTACCTTGGTCAGGGGGCAGAAGGACATTTTTACCTTCTCAGCTCAAGGACTCGATACAGCAACCTTTCGGTTACTGGTCCAACACTCTGACCACTAGGCCACCTGCGGTAGGCTGTCTTTGTAAATAAGAATTTGTTCTTAACCGACTTGCCGAGTTAAATAAATTAAATACAGACAGACAGACACAGACAGACACACACTGCTGGGGAGGGATTAGAGGTCATTAATAAAAGTTGCATTAGGAAAATAAATAGACACCCAACAATTAATCTCCAAACCAACCCCAGAATGCCAAAGTGTTACACAAGGCCCTGTCCCTGATTTGGGCTATTTGAGTGTGATCCTGTAACCCAGGCTTTAAGCTCCCTGATGGGACTCTAAGGCCTTTAAATACCAAATGCCTTCATATCCTATCACCCAGACTGACCACAGGGGCTGGCCCCCTCACTACACTACACACTGCAGTACCAGACTGACCACAGGGGCTGGCCCCCTCACTACACACTGCAGTACCAGACTGACCACAGGGGCTGGCCCCCTCACTACACTACACACTGCAGTACCAGACTGACCACAGGGGCTGGCCCCCTCACTACACTAGACACTGCAGTACCAGACTGGCCACAGGGGATGGCCCCCTCACTACACTAGACACTGTAGTACCAGACACAGATATAGGGGCTGGCCCCCTCACTACACACGGTAGTACCAGACACAGATATAGGGGCTGGCCCCCTCACTAGACACCGTAGTACCAGACACAGATATAGGGGCTGGTCCCCCTCACTACACTAGACACCGTAGTACCAGACACAGATATAGGGGCTGGCCCCCTCACTAGACACCGCAGTACCAGACACAGATATAGGGGCTGGCCCCCTCACTAGACACCGCAGTACCAGACACAGATATAGGGGCTGGCCCCCCTCACTACACTACACACTGTAGTACCAGACACAGATATAGGGGCTGGCCCCCCTCACTACACTACACACTGTAGTACCAGACACAGATATAGGGTCTGGTCCCCCTCACTACACACCGTAGTACCAGACACAGATATAGGGGCTGGCCCCCTCACTACACTACACACCGTAGTATCAGACACAGATATAGGGGCTGGCCCCCTCACTACACACTGTAGTACCAGACACAGATATAGGGGCTGGCCCCCTCACTACACACTGTAGTACCAGACACAGATATAGGGGCTGGCCCCCTCACTACACTAGTACAGACACAGATATAGGGCTGGCCCCCTCAGTACACTGTAGTACCAGACACAGATATAGGGCTGGCCCCCTCACTTGACACCGATACACATAGGGGCTGGCCCACTGTAGTACCAGACACAGATATAGGGCTGGCCCCCTCACTACACTACACACTGTAGTACCAGACACAGATATAGGGGCTGGCCCCTCACTAGACACCGTAGTACCAGACACAGATATAGGGGCTGGCCCCCTCACTACACACACACGTAGTACCAGACACAGATATAGGGGCTGGGCCCCTCACTACACTACACACTGTAGTACCAGACACAGATATAGGGCTGGCCCCACTCACTAGACAATCGTAGTACCAGACACAGATATAGGGCTGGCCCCCCACTACACACCGTAGTACCAGACACAGATATAGGGCTGGCCCCCTCACTAGACACACAGTATAGTACCAGACACAGATATAGGGGCTGGCCCCCTCACTACACTAGACACTGTAGTACCAGACACAGATATAGGGGCTGGCCCCACTCACTACACTGTAGACACAGATATAGGGCTACCAGACACACAGATATAGGGCTGGCCCCCACTACACTAGACACCGTAGTACCAGACACAGATATAGGGGCTGGCCCCCTCACCGTAGTACCAGACACACAGATATAGGGGCTGGCCCTCACACTAGACACACCGTAGTACCAGACACAGATATAGGGGCTGGCCCCCCTCACTACACTACACACTGTAGTACCAGACACAGATATAGGGGCTGGCCCCCTCACTACACACTGTAGTACCAGACACAGATATAGTAGTACCAGACACAGATATAGGGCTGGCCCCTCACTACACTAGACACCGTAGTACCAGACACAGATATAGGGCTGGCCCCTCACCGTAGTACACACAGATATAGGGCTGGCCCCCTCACTACACGTAGTACCAGACACAGATATAGGGGCACAGATAGTACCAGACACAGATATAGGGGCTGGCCCCCTCACTAGACACCGTAGTACCAGACACAGATATAGGGCTGGCCCCCTCACTACACTAGTACACACTGTAGTACCAGACACAGACACAGATATAGGGGCTGGCCCCTCACTACACTACACACTGTAGTACCAGACACAGATATAGGGGCTGGCCCCCTCACTACACACTGTAGTACAGACACAGATATAGGGGCTACCAGACACAGAGACACAGATATAGGGGCTGGCCCCTACTACACTAGACACCGTAGTACCAGACACAGATATAGGGGCTGGCCCCCTCACTACACTACACACTGTAGTACCAGACACAGATATAGGGCTGGCCCCCTCACTACACCACACTGTAGTACCAGACACAGATATAGGGGCTGGCCCCTCACTACACACAGATATAGGGGCACCCCCTAGTAGACCAGACAGACAGATATAGGGGCTGGCCCCCTCACTCACTAGACACCGTAGTACCAGACACAGATATAGGGCTGGCCCCTAGACACCGAGTACACTAGACTACACACTGTAGTACCAGACACAGATAGTACCAGACACAGGGCTGGCCCCCTCACTACACTACACCGTAGTACCAGACACAGATATAGGGCTGGCCCCACTCACTAGACACACAGATAGGGGCTGGCCCCCTCACTACAGACACAGATATAGGGCTGGCCCCCTCACTAGACACCGTAGTACCAGACACAGATATAGGGCTGTAGTACCAGACACAGATATAGGGCTGGCCCCTCACTACACTACACACCGTAGTACCAGACACAGATATAGGGGCTGGCCCCCTCACTACACTACACTGTAGTACCAGACACAGATATAGGGGCTGGCCCCCTCACTAGACACCGTAGTACCAGACACAGATATAGGGGCTGGCCCCCTCACTAGACACCGTAGTACCAGACACAGATATAGGGGCTGGCCCCCCTCACTACACTAGACACTGTAGTACCAGACACAGATATAGGGGCTGGCCCCCTCACTACACTACACACCGTAGTACCAGACACAGATATAGGGGCTGGCCCCCTCACTACACTACACACCGTAGTACCAGACACAGATATAGGGGCTGGCTGGCCCCACAGATCACTACACTACACACTGTAGTACCAGACACAGATATAGGGCTGGCCCCCTCACTAGACACCGTAGTACCAGACACAGATATAGGGGCTGGCCCCCTCACTAGACACCGTAGTACCAGACACAGATATAGGGGCTGGCCCCCTCACTACACACTGTAGTACCAGACACAGATATAGGGGCTGGCCCCCCTCACACAGATATAGGGCTGGCCTACCACTAGACACACACTGTAGTACCAGACACAGATATAGGGGGGCTGGCCCCTCACAGACACCGTACACTACACAGATATAGGGGCTGGCCCCCTCACACCAGATACAGATATAGGGCACCGTAGTACCAGACACAGATATAGGGGCTGGCCCCCCTCACTACACTAGACACCGTAGTACCAGACACAGATATAGGGGCTGGCCCCCTCACTAGACACCGTAGTACCAGACACAGATATAGGGGCTGGCCCCCCTCACTACACACTGTAGTACCAGACACAGATATAGGGGCTGGCCCCCTCACTAGACTACACACTGTAGTACCAGACACAGATATAGGGGCTGGCCCCCCTCACTACACTAGACACCGTAGTACCAGACACAGATATAGGGGCTGGCCCCCTCACTACACTAGACACCGTAGTACCAGACACAGATATAGGGGCTGGCCCCCTCACTACACTACACACCGTAGTACCAGACACAGATATAGGGGCTGGCCCCCTCACTACACTAGACACTGTAGTACCAGACACAGATATAGGGGCTGGCCCCCTCACTAGACACCGTAGTACCAGACACAGATATAGGGGCTGGCCCCCTCACTAGACACACAGAGTACCAGACACAGATATAGGGGCTGGCCCCTCACTCACCAGACACAGATACACTAGACACCGTAGTACCAGACACAGATATAGGGCTGGCCCCTCACTACACTACACACACGTAGTACCAGACACAGATATAGGGGCTGGCCCCCTCACTACACTAGACACCGTAGTACCAGACACAGATAGTACCAGACACAGATATAGGGCTGGCCCCTCACTCAGACAGTACCAGACACAGATAGGGTGTACCAGACACAGATATAGGGTACCAGACACAGGCCCCCCTCACTACACTAGACACTGTAGTACCAGACACAGATATAGGGGCTGGCCCCCTCACTAGACACCGTAGTACCAGACACAGATATAGGGGCTGGCCCCCTCACTAGACACCGTAGTACCAGACACAGATATAGGGGCTGGCCCCCTCACTACACACTGTAGTACCAGACACAGATATAGGGCTGGCCCCTCACTACACTACCGTAGTACCAGACACAGATATAGGGCTGGCCCCATCACTACACACTGTAGTACCAGACACAGATATAGGGGCTGGCCCCCTCACTACACACTGTAGTACCAGACACAGATATAGGGCTGGCCCCTCACCGTAGTACCAGACACAGATATAGGTGTGGCCCCCTCACAGACACCGTAGTACCAGACACAGATATAGGGGCTGGCCCCGTCAGACACTAGACACCGTAGTACCAGACACAGATATAGGGGCTGGCCCCCTCACTAGACACCGTAGTACCAGACACAGATATAGGGTGTGGCCCCACTCACTAGACACTGTAGTACCAGACACAGATATAGGGTCTGGCCCCTCACACTACACAGATATACTGTAGTACCAGACACAGATATAGGGGCTGGCCCCCCTCACTACACTAGACACTGTAGTACCAGACACAGATATAGGGGCTGGCCCCCTCACTACACTAGACACCGTAGTACCAGACACAGATATAGGGGCTGGCCCCCTCACTACACTACACACTGTAGTACCAGACACAGATATAGGGGCTGGCCCCCTCACTACACTACACACTGTAGTACCAGACACAGATATAGGGGCTGGCCCCCTCACTAGACACCGTAGTACCAGACACAGATATAGGGGCTGGCCCCCTCACTAGACACCGTAGTACCAGACACAGATATAGGGGCTGGCCCCCTCACTACACTAGACACCGTAGTACCAGACACAGATATAGGGGCTGGCCCCCTCACTACACTACACACCGTAGTACCAGACACAGATATAGGGGCTGGCCCCTCACTCACTACCAGACACAGATATAGGGGCTGGCCCCCCTCACTACACTAGACACTGTAGTACCAGACACAGATATAGGGGCTGGCCCCTCTCACTAGACACCGTAGTACCAGACACAGATATAGGGGCTGGCCCCCTCACTACACTACACACTGTAGTACCAGACACAGATATAGGGGCTGGCCCCCTCACTAGACACCGTAGTACCAGACACAGATATAGGGGCTGGCCCCCTCACTACACACTGTAGTACCAGACACAGATATAGGGGCTGGCCCCCTCACTAGACACCGTAGTACCAGACACAGATATAGGGGCTGGCCCCCTCACTACACACTGTAGTACCAGACACAGATATAGGGGCTGGCCCCCTCACTACACACTGTAGTACCAGACACAGATATAGGGGCTGGCCCCCCTCACTACACTAGACACCGTAGTACCAGACACAGATATAGGGGCTGGCCCCCCTCACTACACTAGACACCGTAGTACCAGACACAGATATAGGGGCTGGCCCCCTCACTAGACACCGTAGTACCAGACACAGATATAGGGTGTGGCCCCCTCACTACACACTGTAGTACCAGATACAGATATAGGGGCTGGCCCCCCTCACTACACACTGTAGTACCAGACACAGATATAGGGGCTGGCCCCCTCACTACACTAGACACTGTAGTACCAGACACAGATATAGGGGCTGGCCCCCTCACTAGACACCGTAGTACCAGACACAGATATAGGGGCTGGCCCCCTCACTACACTACACACCGTAGTACCAGACACAGATATAGGGGCTGGCCCCCCTACACTACACACTGTAGTACCAGACACAGATATAGGGGCTGGCCCCTCACTAGACAATCGTAGTACCAGACACAGATATAGGGGCTGGCCCCCACTACACACCGTAGTACCAGACACAGATATAGGGGCTGGCCCCCCTCACTACACTACACGCTGTAGTACCAGACACAGATATAGGGGCTGGCCCCATCACTAGACACCGTAGTACCAGACACAGATATAGGGTGTGGCCCCCTCACTAGACACCGTAGTACCAGACACAGATATAGGGTCTGGCCCCCTCACTAGACACCGTAGTACCAGACACAGATATAGGGTCTGGCCCCCTCACTAGACACCGTAGTACCAGACACAGATATAGGGTCTGGCCCCCTCACTAGACACCGTAGTACCAGACACAGATATAGGGTGTGGCCCCCTCACTAGACACCGTAGTACCAGACACAGATATAGGGTCTGGCCCCCTCACTAGACACCGTAGTACCAGACACAGATATAGGGTGTGGCCCCCTCACTACACTAGACACCGTAGTACCAGACACAGATATAGGGTGTGGCCCCCTCACTACACACTGTAGTACCAGACACAGATATAGGGGCTGGCCCCCCTCACTACAGTACACACTGTAGTACCAGACACAGATATAGGGGCTGGCCCCCTCACTAGACACCGTAGTACCAGACACAGATATAGGGTGTGGCCCCCTCATTAGACACCGTAGTACCAGACACAGATATAGGGTCTGGCCCCCTCACTAGACACCGTAGTACCAGACACAGATATAGGGGCTGGCCCCCCTCACTACACTACACGCTGTAGTACCAGACACAGATATAGGGGCTGGCCCCATCACTAGACACCGTAGTACCAGACACAGATATAGGGTGTGGCCCCCTCATTAGACACCGTAGTACCAGACACAGATATAGGGTCTGGCCCCCTCACTAGACACCGTAGTACCAGACACAGATATAGGGTGTGGCCCCCTCACTACACACTGTAGTACCAGACACAGATATAGGGGCTGGCCCCCTCACTACACTACACACTGTAGTACCAGACACAGATATAGGGGCTGGCCCCCTCACTAGACACCGTAGTACCAGACACAGATATAGGGTCTGGCCCCCTCACTAGACACCGTAGTACCAGACACAGATATAGGGTGTGGCCCCCTCACTACACACTGTAGTACCAGACACAGGGGCGAGAGAGGTGAGAATAGGGACAGTAAAGGTTTCCATATACTTATCGCAGTCAGATTGTTTTAGAGCAACGTTCACATGTTGGTAATTAGATACCTAGAGCTGTGGCGGTCATGAAATGTTGTCAGCTGGTGATTGTCAAGCAAATAACTGTTAATATATTAATATTATATTCATTAATATAAACACATTTAGCATCTCCTGGCTTCCACACATAGCCTACGAGGCACTGATGAACATCTACATTTTAAAAAAGTATAATAAATCCATGTAATATAGCCTACACTTTCACAATAAATCCATTCTTTATTTTAGACAGATCTAAAGAAACAGGATATGAAGAAAATGTAGTCTATTTCAGAAGAACAGAATAGCATACTCTGAGTTGTCCTCATGTTAGGTCCTGATCTGACTATGCCATATATATTACTGTGGGCAACACTAGTTCATTTAGCAGACAAGATTTGCGTAGAATTCCGTGGCATTATTTTAGAGTATGAAGAATACAATTGAACAAAGCTGAATAAAATAGAAAGGATATTTTCTCCAAACGATTTGAGGGAGTTCTCACGTGCGGCTATTCTGTGTGGAGGTTAACAAAGAAATAGGAACTGCTATAAGCTTGATTTACAGTTATTAATGAAACTTTAGTTGTTCTACAAACGTTGGGCTATATGTTTTAGATGTTTAATACATTGTAAGGCTGCATGATGAGACTCTAATGATAAATTGAAAAAAGTTACACCCCTAATAGCTTCCCACATCTTGTCAAATCGAATCCCCGAGCTGACAAAGTCCAAATCTGTCATTCTGCCCCTGAGCAAGGCAGTTAACCCACTGTTCCCAGGGCACCGAAGACATGGATGTTGATTAAGGCAGCCCCCCTCACCTCTCTGATTCAGAGGGTTAAATGAGGAAGACACATTTCAGTTGTATAACTGATTAGTTATCTCCTTTTCCCTTTACCCCGGCCAAACCCAGACAACGCTGGGCCAATTTAGCTTCCCACATCTCCAAGTTGGTTAACTTCTTATCTACAAGCTAGCTAGACTTTTAGCTTTCCACATATCCAAGTTGGTTAACTTCTTATCTACAAGCTAGCTAGCCTTTTAGCTTACCACATCTCCAAGTTTTTTAACTTCTTATCTACAAGCTAGCTAGCCTTTTAGCGTTCCACATCTCCAAGTTGGTTAACTTCTTATCTACAAGCTAGCTAGCCTTTTAGCGTTCCACATCTCCAAGTTGGTTAACTTCTTATCTACAAGCTAGCTAGCCTGTTAGCTTTCCAAATCTCCAAGTTGGTTAACTTCTTATCTACAAGCTAGCTAGCCTGTTAGCTTCCCACATCTCCAAATAGGTTAACTTCTTATCTACAAGCTAGCTAGCCTTTTAGCTTTCCAAATCTCCAAGTTCGTTAACTTCTTATCTACAAGCTAGCTAGCCTGTTAGCTTTCCACATCTCCAAGTTGGTTAAACACTACAAGCTAGCTAGCCTTTCAGCTTTCCACATCTCCAAGTTGGTTAAACACTACAAGCTAGCTAGCCTTTCAGCTTTCCACATCTCCATTTTGGTTAAACACTACAAGCTAGCTAGCCTTTTAGCTTTCCACATCTCCAAGTTGGTTAACTTCTTATCTACAAGCTAGCTAGCCTGTTAGCTTCCCACATCTCCAAGTTGGTTGAACACTACAAGCTAGCTAGCCTTTTAGCTTTCCACATCTCCAAGTTGGTTAAACATTACAAGCTAGCTAGCCTTTCAGCGTTCCACATCTCCTAGTTGGTTAAACACTACAAGCTAGCTAGCCTTTAAGCTTTCCACATCTCCAAGTTGGTTAACTTCTTATCTACAAGCTAGCTAGCCTGTTAGATTCCCACATCTCCAAGTTGGTTGAACACTTAGCTAGCCTTTTAGCCCACATCTCCAAGTTGGTTATAAAGTTGGTTAAACACTACAAGCTAGCTAGCCTTTCAGCTTTCCACGTCTCCAAGTTGGTTAAACACTACAAGCTAGCTAGCCTGTTAGCTTCCCACATCTCCAAGTTGGATAAAGTTGGTTAAACACTACAAGCTAGCTAGCCTTTCAGCTTTCCACGTCTCCAAGTTGGTTAAACACTACAAGCTAGCTAGCCTGTTAGCTTCCCACATCTCCAAGTTGGATAAAGTTGGTTAAACACTACAAGCTAGCCAGCCTTTTAGCTTTCCACATCTCCAAGTTGGTTAACTTCTTATCTACAAGCTAGCTAGCCAGTTAGCTTCCCACATCACCATGTGAAATTAAAATAATATGCCCTGGCAAATATTCATATACTTGCTGGTGTAACCTACAACATTATCCCAATTTGATATTCTGATTTAATGTATTCGCTACCATATCAGCCAAAAATAGAATGGCCTGTTTTTCTAAATCGCCTAAAATAATGTTATTACTATTAAACAAAATACCCTTTTGGGGAATTCTAATAAGTCTACAATGTTGCAGACCCTCTGCGGTATCAAGAATTGAATTGGAATTTATGAGCTGCATTGATCCTAACCCTGGTAGATACACTCAAAGACAAGCTTCAAGTTGTATTAGTGGTAAACACTGTCCAATTAAATGCTTACTTGCAGGTTCCTTCTCAACAACGCAACAAAATAAGAAGTAAGAAAAGGTAAGAATACGAAAATAAAGTAAATGGCTAACGTCCCTACAATAGTATATGTATTGGTTGCAGCTCAATGTTTTAAATTCTCCCTACCATCATAGCTAAGCCAATACGGGGCGGCAGGGTAGCCTAGTGGTTAGGGCATTGGACTAGTAACCGGAAGGTTGCAAGTTCAAACCCCCAAGCTGATAAGGTACAAATCTGTCGTTCTGCCCCTGAACAGGCAGTTAACCCACTGTTCCTAGGCCGCCATAGAAAATAAGAATTTGTTCTTAACCGACTTGCCCAGTTAAATAAAGGTATAAAAATAAATAAATAAATACGACAACAATGTCGATGAAAGTTCACAAAATCAATAAATCAAAGATCACCCCCCTACTTCCACTACTTTAATACAGTAACAAGTCCTGGTCACTGGGCTTTAGATGGATGGCTATTTACTGGGAACAGCAGTATTAGGTGTGCTATTCATTGACCATTAGATTTAGCGGTGGGCTTACATGGGATGACGAGGAATACCTTGTATATCCCCCCCCCCCAGTAGATTTATGCACAGAGACCAGACCACGCAGTGGTCTGTAATCTCAATAAACATAATCTCAATGGAAGGCATTTCCCCAGCCCAGATTAAATACACTATTCTGGTAGCTTCAGTGAGCCTGGTTAATCTAACAGAAAGTAATAATGAATGTAAAATATACAGTACAATGTTTTTGCTGCATACAAAGAGAGGTTCAGACAGACATAATAACATCTTTGATTTCTAGTTCCGGCTGGTAACACCGGTAAAAAAAGTTTTTTATTTTTTTTACATGGTATTTCACTTTAACATAAACTACGTTGTGCTATACAAATAAACACCAACAGGAGTCTACCACCAGGCCATCAGACAGCTGACCCCAGACCTGCACCTTAAGAGGTCACCTGAACCTTATAGAGGCCATCTGCACTGAGTACCCAAATATCTAACCCTTTCACACAAACTTAGAAGCGAACCCATAAAACACTCACACACACAAGGACACACACGCAAACACCCATAAACACACACAAGAACACACACGCAAACACCCATAAAACACTCACACACACAAGAACACACACGCAAACACTCATAAACACACACAAGCACTCATAAACACACACAAGCACTCATAAACACACACACACACACACACACACAAGAACACACACGCAAACACCCATAAACACACACACACACACACACCCATAAACACACACCCACACAAGGTCAACGCTGCTGTTCAATGATCTACTATTTATTGTGCTGCGTGACCAAGTCACTACCCACTTAATACAGTCCATTATTACTATACTACATCTTCTTTTACTTGCTATGTTTGACATGACTCTATTGATGTTGACTGATGTACTGCATTGTTGAGGGAGATAGCACATAAGCATTTCACTGCACCTTGTATACCTGCTGGAAACTGTGTATGTGACAAATGAAATGAGATTTATTTCATTAAATTGATTTTGATTTGAAAAGGACACTGTATTTGTAGTCTGTTACTTCCTGGTGTTTATCCTTTATTGTCATTAACACGGTGACATGATCATTACATTACAGTTCTCTAATAACCATGGTTTATTTGGGGCTCAGCTCAGTGTGTGTGTGTGTGTGTAAAGAAATGCAGACTTACATATGGGGGGCTGTCCAAGCTGTCTGTGTTGACCACCACAGGAGGTGGGTTTGCCTGCAACAGAAAAGCACAAAAATGAACTCAGTTTTGGTTCTAAAAAATATTTAATGATAAAATAAAATGTTTTTTTTCACCTCGCGATTCCCCTGTAAGTACATTACAAAAGCTAAACACAACAACAACAGAAATTACAAAGTTACAAAAAATATTAGGCAAAACAAAAACATTGTTTTGGGGTGAGACAAAAACTAATAACTTACTCTCCGCATGTTTTGGTACAACATTATGAAAGCATCGGTTAGAGATCACCACGGCAACATGACACTCTTCTATTGCAGAATATTAACTCCTGAAGCCTACAGCTGTGGCGTTGCTATGGCGTCGACCCAAACATCCCCAACTACATGGTTAATAACAGACAACTCCCTCCAGGATCCCTTGGTCTTCACTGGGCTTGTCTCTCCTCTCCTACAGGTCCTGAGGTTACAAAACAACCACCCCAACTAGCAAGTCCCTCCCTCAAAAACAAGAATCCTTTAAACTCCAGCACCAAAACAGAAGCAAAATGGGAGGTGTGTAAAAAAAAATAAAGAGGAGAGGAGGGGAAATAGGGAAGAGAGGATGACCTGTGACGTGGGTGACGCGGGTGCAGGCAGAGAGGAGGGTGGAGAGATGACAGGAGTGGTCTCGGCTGGGATGGGGATCACAGGGATTATGGGTACGGGGGGCGGGACCACCACATCTGGCTGCTAAACAATGGCAATGGAGGTCAAGGGTCAGGGTAAAACACACAGGCAAGAATACACACACTGTGCAACACAACACTGATGCAGTAACACACAATGATATATCTACATGCTGAACGGGAAGAAAGGGGGGAGGAAGGGAGAGAGAGGAGTGTGTGAGAGAGAGAGAGAGGAGTGTGTGAGAGAGAGAGAGAGAGAGAGAGAAAGAGAGAAGAGCGTGAGTAAGTGAGAGAGAAAAAGATATTGAAAGAGAACGTGAGAGAGAGGAATCGAGAAAGATTGAGTGAGAGAGAGAAAGAAAACAAGTGAGAGAGAGAAAACAAGTGAGAGAAAGCAAATATGGTAATGTTCTAAACTGAATTATGATAATGTGGTAGTGAGGGAGGATTGTCTGGCAGTGGCAGCTGCTGAGGGCTCTAATGTGTGTAGATTATAGAGAGAGGGATGAGAGGAGAAAATAGAAAGGGAGGGAGGGAGGGAGGGAGAGAGGGGGAGAGGGGAGAGAGAGAGAGAGGGAGGGAGAGAGGGGGAGAGGGAGAGAGGGAGAGGGAGGGGCTCAACCCCGCAGTATCAGAAAGGCTGTTAAAGTTTGGAGATTTGGCATGTTGCTCGTGAGACTACCCAGGCAGGATTTACTATTATGTTATTGACGGAGTACTGAGAACGATGTGAACATTCCTTTAGGGTGAAATATGCAGATCGCTTAAATGTATTTGGTTTTTGAGGAACATTTAGGTAAACAGGTTTCTCTTCTCAAGATAAAAAGGAAAAGAGATTTAGTATATTAAAACGCTAAGCCAGGACACTATGGACATACATAGATATAATTCAATTCCAGCAGATATTTAACATGTTGAGGAACAAGTCCATTAGACCTTATAGAATAGAGGTATTCAACTCTGACCCTACGAGGTATGGGCTACTGCTGGTTCTGTTATGCAGGATCATTCATTGGTTCAAATCGGTCCCTGACTAGAAAAAAGCAGTGGAACTGGCTACGAGTTCCAGAATTTAATTTGAGGGTTCTAGAACATCAACAGTCACACGTAGGAAAGCAAGAACAGACGCTCCTATATAAAAACATGGAAAACATGGCCGTTCCATCCTCAGCACTCCTACTCTGAGACGCTTTGTGAGTACGGACCCAAAGCTACCATGTGCTCCTCTCCAGCCTATCAATGTAAATAACACTCATTGACAGTTTTCCTCAGTGGACCCAATGTTAGTCTGATCTGGTGGCTCCATTGACAGAAGTGGCCGTGCTTTAGCTGTAAATTAACCCAGAATGACACTGATGAGTGGAGCTTTTAGTGTTATTCTTTACACACACACACACACACACACACACACACACACACACACACACACACACACGATCTTAATTCGAGCCAGTTTGCTACAGCAGGAAAATAATCCTGCAGCAACAGGAAATGTTAATTATTATGTGGATTATAATTAATGGACTTTCTTCTAGGGGTTGATACATTTTTCAGAAGGGAAAATCAAGTTTGAAATTTCAAAGTATAAATTATAAACTTCAGAAGCCTTTTTTGGAGTTTTACATTTCCTGCATTACAGGAAAGATTTCCTTCAACAGGGTGATCAAATTAAGATCCTACACCTTCCGTACACACACAGCACTGATATCATCCTACATCATCATCGTGGTGTAAACACTGTAGCCTTCAATTCACACATTATGTGAGGAGGGAATACAACTGAGTTGTGGTGTGATGAGGGTGAATCATGCCGCAACACAAACTGATACATGTGTTGACGGGACAATAAAACAAATCAGATTTCCATAGCAACAGAGTGCTGTCACGCCTTGGTCAATATGTTTTGTGTTTTCGTTATATATTTTGGTCAGTCCAGGGTGTGTGAATGATTAGGGGTGTGTCTAGTTAGGCTTGGCTGCCTGAGGCGGTTCTCAATCGGAGTCAGGTGATTCTCGTTGTCTCGGATTGGGAACCGTATTTAGGTAGCCTGAGTTCACTGTGTATTTCGTGGGTGATTGTTCCTGTCTTTGTGTAGTGTTCACCAGATAGGCTGTAATAGGTTTCACGTTCCGTTTGTTGTTTTCGTATTTAATAGTTATTTCATGTATCGTCATTCATTCATTAAAGAACATGAGTAACCACCACGCTGCATTTCGGTCCTCTCTTTCAACAACAGACGAACGCCGTTACAAGTGCTCCTTTTTCTCGTTGTCAAGTCCCTCAGTCGAGCACCTGATTTCCCATTGTTGTTTAACCCTTGTGTTATCTTAAGGGTCAAAAATGACCCCACACACACTATGTATAACAGCGGAGAAAACACCCTAAATTATATATTTTATGAGTTTTCCTTGAGTGACCCTAACATTAGAAAAAGTGAAACATCACCCTTGTTCATAATTCCATGAAAGCTGTACACCACCAGGGTACGAAGCTGTACACCACAAGGGTACGAAGCTGTACACCACCAGGGTACGAAGATATACAACACCAGGGTACGAAGCTATACACCACCAGGGTACGAAGCTGTACACCACCAGGGTACGAAGCTGTACACCACCAGGGTACGAAGCTGTACACCACCAGGGTACGAAGCTGTACACCACCAGGGTACGAAGCTGTACACCACCAGGGTACGAAGCTGTACACCACCAGGGTACGAAGCTGTACACCACCAGGGTACGAAGCTATACACCACCAGGGTACGAAGATATACACCACCAGGGTACGAAGATATACACCACCAGGGTACGAAGCTGTACACCACCAGGGTACGAAGATTGTCTTAGGGTCATTTTTGACCCAGCAGTTATAAAATAATTTACACACCACAAAACACACACACACACACACACACACACACACACACAAAGACACAAACACACACACACAAACAAAGAAACACACACACGAGACATTGAGATTGTGTGGTACTGATTGAACTCAGACAAAACTAAAACTTTCATGTGCAGCATCTCCCCTTCACAACTCAAGTTCACAGACAAAATAAAAACTATTTCAGACAAAATAAACATTTCTTAAAAGCATTGTTTACTAATGGGGAATGCAGTCAGAGGCTATAAAGGTGGTGCAGATGACAGTCCCCCCCCCTCTATAAAGGTGGTGCAGATGACAGTCCCCCCCCCCTCTATAAAGGTGGTGCAGATGACAGTCCCCCGCAGTTCTCTCTCTGCTGAAGCCATGAGTACACGTTTCAGTGCCCAACAGGTCGCAGATCTGATTTTTTCAGCGAACAGTGATTTAGAAGAGGAGGAGGTATCTGAAGAAGAAGATGGGGAAGAACCCAGAGCACGATGCATCATCTTCAGATGGGTTGGCGCCCCCCCTTGGGTTGTGCCGTGGCGGAGATCTTTGTGGGCTATACTCGGCCTTGTCTCAGGATGGTAAATTGGTGGTTGAAGATATCCCTCTAGTGGTGTGGGGGCTGTGCTTTGGCAAAGTGGGTGGGGTTATATCCTTCCTGTTTGGCCCTGTCCAGGGTATCATCGGATGGGGCCACAGTGTCTCCTGACCCCTCCTGTCTCAGCCTCCAGTATTTATGCTGCAGTAATTTATGTGTCGAGGGGCTAGGGTCAGTCTGTTATATCTGGAGTACTTCTCCTGTCTTATCCGGTGTCCTGTGTGAATTTAAGTATGCTCTCTCTAATTCTCTCTTTCTTTCTTTCTCTCTCTCTCGGAGGTCCTGAGCCCTAGGACCATGCCTCAGGACTACCTGGCATGATGACTCCTTGCTGTCCCAAGTCCACCTGGCCGTGCTGCTGCTCCAGTTTCAACTGTTCTGCCTTATTATTATTTGACCATGCTGGTCATTTATGAACATTTGAACATCTTGGCCATGTTCTCTCCACCCGGCACAGCCATAAGAGGACTGGCCACCCCACATAGCCTGGTTCCTCTCTAAGTTTCTTCCTAGGTTTTGGCCTTTCTAGGGAGTTTTTCCTAGCCACCGTGCTTCTACACCTGCATTGCTTGCTGTTTGGGGTTTTAGGCTGGGTTTCTGTACAGCACTTTGAGATATCAGCTGATGTACGAAGGGCTATATAAATACATTTGATTTTGATTTGAGATGAAGAATAAATCCCCCAAGCTGAAAGAGAGACATTTTTGTCAAAGAACAGCAAAAAAGAACAGCAAAATAACACCATTGTCACCATATGACAGCCAGGGCAGGATGGCAGCACAAAATGTCATAAGGATGACCCCATGACCCCCAAGACATGCAGTTGCCCATGCCCAGGACATCGCCTCAACATTCTACATATTCATCACACCAGCCATCGAAAAAATCATCCTGGAGATGACAAATTTGGAGGGTTTCCATAAATATGGAGACAACAGGAAAAGGATGTATGAGATTGACCTGCGTGCCTACATAGGGCTGCTAATCTTAGTGGGTGTGTATAGGTCCCGAAGCGAGGCTACATGTAGTCTCTGGTATGCAGAGAGTGGAAGGGGGATTTTCCGTGCCACGATGCCACTGGAAGTCTTTCACACTTTCTCAAGAATGCTACGATTTGATAACCTTGAGTCAAGACCTTCAAGACGTGTGAGAGACAAACTGGCGGCCATAAGAGAGGTCTGGGAGCAGTGGGAGGAGCATCTGACGACCATACGAGAGGTCTGGGAGTAGTGGGAGGAGCATCTGACGACCATAAGAGAGGTCTGGGGGAAGTGGGTGGAGCCATAAGAGAGGTCTGGGAGCAGTGGGTGGAGCATCTGACGACCATAAGAGAGGTCTGGGGGAAGTGGGTGGAGCATCTGACGACCATAAGAGAGGTCTGGGGGAAGTGGGTGGAGCCATAAGAGAGTTCTGGGAGAAATGGGTGGAGCATCTGACGACCATAAGATCATATCTGTAATGTAAGTGAGTTTCACTGTTCATTGTATTATGTATTGCTGTAATATCATTGATCAAGATCATTGATTTATGTGATTGTTTTTTAACACTGATACTAATTACTGATAGTAATCTCTTTTGTCAAAAGGTCGCTGTCCTTTCCGGCAGTATTTGCCCAGCAAGCCAGCAAAGTCTGGCATCCAGATATGAGTGGCCTGTGATGCACAATCCAGCTACGCTTGGAAGATGCAAGTCTACACAGGGAAGCCGACCAGTGGAGGCCCAGAGAAGAACCAGGGGATGAGGGTTGTGTTTGATGTGACAGATGGACTAAGGGGGCACAAAATCACGTGACAATTTCTTCACCTCTTATGAACTCAGCCAGCAGCTCCTGAAGAGGAAGATCACCAGGGTTGGCACAGTTAGAAAGAACAAGCCTGAGCTCCCCCCTGCACTCCTCACAACAAGGGGGAGAGAGGCCTTCTCATAAAAGGTTACCTTCACCCCCACCACCACTCTAGTTTCTTACCTCCCATAGAGGAACAAGAATGTGGTCCTCCTGAGTACACTACACAAAATGGCTGAGATCAGTGACTGAGTGTACCACAACAAAGGAGATGTGGACAACCTGGATAAGGTGATTGGAACTTAGAACTGCAGGAGGATGACTGCCCACTGGCCCCTGGTCAGCTTCCATAACATCATTGATGTGTCCTCATACAATGCCTTTGTGATATGGAACAAGATCAACCCTACCTGGATGCCTGATAAGCAGAACAAGAGGAGGGTGTTCCTAGAGCAGCTGGGAAAGGCACTTGTAACCCCACACATTCAAAGACAGGAGCACCTCCCCCACACAGCAGCCTCTGCAGCGCTTGTGAAAGCTGTTCAGGGGGCTGAATCTTGTCCGGATCCACCTGAGGCTGCAGCTGGGGCAGGCAAGAGGAGGAGATGCCAATTCTGCCCCCCAAAGGACTGTAAAACAAATACTATGTCAACCTTGTGGGTGGGGGCAATGGTTAAAAAAAAATGGGAGAAGACTAGTATTTTGAAGTTGAATTCCTCATTGTACAGTATATAAGAATATATCACTATGTTGCCAAAAAAGTTCAAGACGGTTATTATTTCCCTTCAATAAAATGCATTCAAAACTACTTTCTGCACATTTCTGCTACTTTCTTAGGCTATACAAGTGCTATCTCTTGCTAACAAAATGTATGTTTAGACCAATGCAGTAGCTTTAGCAATAATAATAATAATAAACCTCTACTTTAGTAAAGAAAACAATTATGACAGGTGTGATATAATAAAAAAACGAATGGTGTCCAATTATTAAATAGCCGTTCTGCATTGTGAAGAGGGAAAACCCAGATATTCACAAAGTTTGTGATGAATGACAGGATGTTTCTACATGCAAAATAGATTTTGGGTTTAAAATTCAATTAAGCTGCTATATTTTCGTGGTTTAGTGAAGGCGGGTCATTTTAGACCCTCAGTACAAGTGGAGTATACAGAATGTTATAAGATTACACAAGTGGAGTATACAGAATGTTATAAGACTACACAAGGGGAGTATACAGAATGTTATAAGACTACACAAGGGGAGTATACAGAATGTTATAAGACTACACAAGGGGAGTATACAGAATGTTAAGACTACACAAGGGGAGTATACAGAATGTTAAGACTACACAAGGGGAGTATACAGAATGTTATAAGACTACACAAGGGGAGTATACAGAATGTTAAGACTACACAAGGGGAGTATACAGAATGTTATAAGACTACACAAGGGGAGTATACAGAATGTTAAGACTACACAAGGGGAGTATACAGAATGTTATAAGACTACACAAGGGGAGTATACAGAATGTTATAAGACTACACAAGGGGAGTATACAATATGTTATAAGACTACACAAGGGGAGTATACAGAATGTTAAGACTACACAAGGGGAGTATACAGAATGTTATAAGACTACACAAGGGGAGTATACAGAATGTTATAAGACTACACAAGGGGAGTATACAGAATGTTATAAGACTACACAAGGGGAGTATACAGAATGTTATAAGACTACACAAGGGGAGTATACAATATGTTATAAGACTACACAAGGGGAGTATACAGAATGTTAAGACTACACAAGGGGAGTATACAGAATGTTATAAGACTACACAAGGGGAGTATACAGAATGTTATAAGACTACACAAGGGGAGTATACAGAATGTTATAAGACTACAGAGGGGTTCAGTTGGGCAGAAGCACCTTTGGGTATACCTTATTTTCCTAGTGTGTGCATGCGTGCCTTCATGAGGAGCTA
The DNA here is from genome assembly GCF_034236695.1 of Oncorhynchus nerka. Taxonomy (NCBI): domain Eukaryota; kingdom Metazoa; phylum Chordata; class Actinopteri; order Salmoniformes; family Salmonidae; genus Oncorhynchus; species Oncorhynchus nerka. The sequence goes on along the minus strand of NC_088419.1, from coordinate 89,841,638 downwards.
GTCCAGCATTGGGTCAACCCTCCCCACCCTCAGCAGAGCAGGCCAGGCTGAAGGACACTGTGTCAGCGCTCCCTGACAAAAGCCCACTGAGCCCCCCCCCGACACACTCCCCACGGCCTTGCCTCACACCCCAAAGTAAGTATGCAGACCTCTTGACTTTTTCCACAGTTTATTACGTTACAGCCTTATTCTAAAATAGAATAAATCATTTTTTACCCTCATCAATCTACACACAAGACCCCATAATGACGAAGCAAAAACAGGTTTTTAGGTTTAAGTATTCAGACCCTTTATTCAGTACTTTGTTGAAGCAGCTTTTGGCAGCGATTACAGACTCGAGTCTTCTATGTTTATGAGGCTACAAGCTTGGCACACCTGTATTTTTGGAGTTTCTCCCCATTCTTCTCTGCAGATCCTCACAAGCTCTGTCAGGTTGGATGGGGAGCTTAGCTGCACAGCTATTTTCAGTTCTCTCCAAAGACCGGGTTCAGGTCTGGTCTCTGGCTGGGCCACTCTAGAACATTCAGAGACTTGTCCTGAAGTCTTGGCTGTGTGCTCATTGTGGGACATTGTCCTGTTGGAAGGTGAACCTTCGTCCCAGTCTGAGGTCCTGAGCACTCTGGAGCAGGTTTTCATCAAGGATCTTTCTGTACTTTGCTCAGTTCAGTTTCTCTCGAGTCCCTGCCACTGAAAAACATTGCCACAGCATGATGCTGCCAGCACCATGTTTCACTGTAGGGATGGTGCCAGGTTTCCTCCAGATGGGACGCTTGGCATTCATGCCAAAGAGTTCAATTTTGGATTCATCAGACCAGGGAATCTGGTTTCTCATAGTCTGAGAGTACTTTTGATAAACTCCAAGAAGGGTGGAATGTGCCTTTTAATGAAGAGTGGCTTTCGTCTGCCCACACAAGCCTAAAGGCCTGATTTGTGGAGTGCTGCAGAGATGGTTGTCCTTCTGGAAGGTTCTCCCATCTCCACAGAGGAACTCTGGAGTTCTGTCAGAGTGACCTTCCGGTTCTTGGTCACCTCTCTGACCAAGGCTCTTCTACCCTGATTACTCAGTTTGGCCGAGTGGCCAGCTCTAGGAAGACTCTTGTTGGTTTCAAACTTTTTCCATTTAAGAATGATGGAGGCCACTGTGTTCTTGGGGACCTTCAATGCTGCAGACATTTTTTGGTACCCTTCCCAGATCTGTGCCTTGACACAATCCTGTGTCTGAGCTCTACGGACAATTCCTTCGACCTCATGGGTTGGTTTTTGCTCTGACATGCACTGTCAACTGCGGGAATTTATATAGACAGGTGTGTGCCTTTCCAAATCATGTCCAATAAATTGAGTGTACCACAGGTGGACTCCAATCAAGTTGTAGAAACATCAAGGATGATCAATGGAAACAGGATGCACCACAAGTCTCATATTAAAGGGTCTGAATACGTAAATAGGATATATATTTTTGTATTTTATACATTTGCCAAAAAATCTAAAAACCTGTTTTCGCTTTGTCATTATGGGGTATTGTGATGTCATTATGGGGTATTGTGATGTCATTATGGGGTATTATGTGTGGACTTTGAGGATTTTAATTATTGAAATACATTTTAGAACAAGGCCGTAACGTAAAAAAATACAGAAAAAGTCAAGGGGTCTGAATACTTTCCAAATGCACTGTATATCTGAGCTAGAGGTGAGGGGGCAGGGTCGCCTCATGCCCCAGAGGTTAGTGGGCAGGGTTGCCTCATCCCCCAGAGGTTAGTGGGCAGGGTCGCCTCATGCCCCAGAGGTTAGTGGGCAGGGTCGCCTCATGCCCCAGAGGTTAGGGGGCAGGGTCGCCTCATGCCCCAGAGGTTAGGGGGCAGGGTCGCCTCATGCCCCAGAGGTTAGGGGGCAGGGTCGCCTCATGCCCCAGAGGTTAGGGGGCAGGGTCGCCTCATGCCCCAGAGGTTAGGGGGCAGGGTCGCCTCATGCCCCAGAGGTTAGTGGGCAGGGTCGCCTCATGCCCCAGAGGTTAGTGGGCAGGGTCGCCTCATGCCCCAGAGGTTAGGGGGCAGGGTCGCCTCATGCCCCAGAGGTTAGGGGGCAGGGTCGCCTCATGCCCCAGAGGTTAGTGGGCAGGGTCGCCTCATGCCCCAGAGGTTAGGGGGCAGGGTCGCCTCATGCCCCAGAGGTTAGTGGGCAGGGTCGCCTCATGTCCCAGAGGTTAGTGGGCAGGGTCGCCTCATGCCCCAGAGGTTAGTGGGCAGGGTCGCCTCATGCCACAGAGGTTAGTGGGCAGGGTCGCCTCATGCCCCAGAGGTTAGTGGGCAGGGTCGCCTCATGCCCCAGAGGTTAGGGGGTAGGGTCACCTCATCCCCCAGAGGTTAGTGGGCAGGGACGCCTCATGCCCCAGAGGTTAGGGGGCAGGGTCGCCTCATCCCCCAGAGGTTAGAGGGCAGGGTCCTGTGGGTCTCTCTGGCCCCTTTGGAACACTGGCATTTTGCACCTTTTATATTAGCTACAAAATACTCTCTACACCAATGCACATCTACCTGGAGGACCTGTGCTAGCCTCAATAAAAACGTCTCAGCAACAATAGTTAAACTGACTAGGAAAATCACATTTGGTATTTTACACAAAACCCCAAAACCAAGACAACATGGAGGCCACATTCCTGCATACGTTAGCCATTAGCCAAGCCCACTTACAACTCAATATTCCCTGTTAGTTTGGCGTATATACTGTCTGCTCCCTAGACTGTAAACTAGTGTAACAGACACACAGAGGGAGATCCATAAACTAGTCCCGAGGTCGCTCCATAACACACTAGTTATGGATCTGTACTGTCACAAAACAGCCTGGCAGCCATGACAGAGCTAAAATTAGCTTGGATCATTATCTTCGATCAGGAGGCCCAGTCCAGAGTTATGGCCTCCAGCTCACACTGTCTCAACATCCCAAACAAGTTGGACTGAACTTGAAAGTTGAGTGCCTTGGATGAGAACACAAACTTAGCTGATGGTCAACTATTCTCTGTTATCAACTTCAAGACCTGGTTTACTTGCTAGAAGGTCTTTAGTAATACTATAACAGGGGTAGACAGAGGTTCAGTAATATTATAACTGGGGTAGCCAGAGGTTCAGTAATATTATAACTGGGGTATCCAGAGGTTCAGTAATATTATAACTGGGGTAGCCAGAGGTTCAGTAATATTATAACTGGGGTAGCCAGAGGTTCAGTAATATTATAACTGGGGTAGCCAGAGGTTCAGTAATATTATAACTGGGGTAGCCAGAGGTTCAGTAATATTATAACTGGGGTAGCCAGAGGTTCAGTAATACTATAACAGGGGTAGACAGAGGTTCAGTAATATTATAACAGGGGTAGACAGAGGTTCAGTAATATTATAACTGGGGTAGCCAGAGGTTCAGTAATATTATAACTGGGGTAGCCAGAGGTTCAGTAATATTATAACTGGGGTAGCCAGAGGTTCAGTAATATTATAACTGGGGTAGCCAGAGGTTCAGTAATATTATAACTGGGGTAGCCAGAGGTTCAGTAATATTATAACTGGGGTAGCCAGAGGTTCAGTAATATTATACCAGGGGTAGACAGAGGTTCAGTAATATTATAACTGGGGTAGCCAGAGGTTCAGTAATATTATAACTGGGGTAGCCAGAGGTTCAGTAATATTATAACTGGGGTAGCCAGAGGTTCAGTAATATTATAACTGGGGTAGCCAGAGGTTCAGTAATATTATAACTGGGGTAGACAGAGGTTCAGTAATATTATAACTGGGGTAGACAGGTTCAGTAATATTATAACTGGGGTAGACAGGTTCAGTAATATTATAACTGGGGTAGCCAGAGGTTCAGTAATATTATAACTGGGGTAGCCAGAGGTTCAGTAATATTATAACTGGGGTAGCCAGAGGTTCAGTAATATTATAACTGGGGTAGACAGAGGTTCAGTAATATTATAACTGGGGTAGACAGAGGTTCAGTAATATTATAACTGGGGTAGACAGAGGTTCAGTAATATTATAACTGGGGTAGACAGAGGTTCAGTAATATTATAACTGGGGTAGACAGAGGTTCAGTAATATTATAACTGGGGTAGACAGAGGTTCAGTAATATTATAACTGGGGTAGACAGAGGTTCAGTAATATTATAACTGGGGTAGACAGAGGTTCAGTAATATTATAACTGGGGTAGACAGAGGTTCAGTAATATTATAACTGGGGTAGACAGAGCTTGCCACTGATACGGACACAGGGTCAGATACCACCCACCCTAGATCTGTAATTAAAGGAAACTTCTATCTTAAGCTATAAAGCCACACATCATTGCTTTTCGTCAGCAGTCATGCATCACTCTCATAGTACGGTTTATTAGAGGAAGCATGATGTTCATTTAATATTCCAGACCTCCATGTGAATCCTATTGGCTCACTCTGACCATTACGACAACATTAACGTCAACAACAACAAAACACACTCACAACATTCTTCTTCCCGTTTCTCTCCAGAAGCTCTAACCCAGGCAGGCCTTGCCAGGCCAGCACCATGTAAACTCCAACCAACTGAGTCTCCACAAGGACTCTGTGATTTCAGCCCACAAACCTTTGCAGATATCCAGGCTTAGGTTCTCCCCTCCTCTTGGTGGTTCTATTCCCCTGTAACTCTGTAGTAGTTTCATGTTGACCTCTTCTCACAAATACCTACACCGGTTTTCAATACGATCTCCATGTTGGTCCATCCCAAAGACACCTACAAGGGTTTCTCCCAGGTCGGTCCCCTATACACTCACACATACCTGGGGTGGATTCTCCAGTGACATTGAGGCCCACGGAGAGTTGTCGGAACACCAGCCACTCTGCTTATGTGTGGCCCGGACCTTGGCCTTACTCTTGGTAGGACTCTTCTTCATGCTGTCCCTCAGGTTGGTGAACTTCACCCGGCTCTTAGACATGGAGGCGGGCAGCGTGCAGGAGCTGTAGTTCCTCTGGGGGCTCTGTAGGGGGAGCTGTGGTGAGAGCAGTGGGTGGCGGTTCAACAGAGGGGTCTGCTGCATCTGGGGAGGGGGATGATGGTGGTAGAGGTGATGTTGCTGCTGCTGCTGTAGCTGTTGGTAGTGTTGTAGTGCCTGCTGCTGGAGCTGCTGTTGGTGTTGGAGCTGCATCTGTTGGTGTTGGAGCTGCGTCTGTGGTTGTTGGAGCTGCTGTTGGTGTTGGATCTGCATCTGTTGGTGTTCGAGCTGCGTCTGTGGTTGTTGGAGCTGCATCTGTGGTTGTTGGAGCTGCTGTTGGTGTTGGATCTGCATCTGTGGTTGTTGGAGCTGCTGTTGGTGTTGGATCTGCATCTGTTGGTGTTGGAGCTGCGTCTGTGGTTGTTGGAGCTGCATCTGTGGTTGTTGGAGCTGCATCTGTGGTTGTTGGAGCTGCTGTTGGTGTTGGATCTGCATCTGTGGTTGTTGGAGCTGCTGTTGGAGCTGCTGTTGCAGGAGGTGTTGCTGCTGTCTGTGAATCAGAGGCAGCTGGATCTGGGACTGCTGGAACCGATGCCGATTCTGGGTCTGGTTCCCCAGGATCTTACCCTGCCTGGAGTCCACCACCCCAAGGCTGGGACTGCAGCCCCCGGGGCCCCCGCAGCAGTACTCATGGTTGTGGTAGTAGGTCGTCATGGCTGGGGCTTAGCCGTAGGTCCAAGAAGAGATGCAGGGTTGATTTTGATATGAAGATGAGATAGAAAGCCTGATATTCCTCTTCGGTCTCCTGTAGCAGGCTAACTAGTGGTAAGAGAGATCACACCACAGAAAAATCCAGTCTTATCCTCTGTCTGTAGTCTTACCCTCTCACCACCCTCTCTCTCACTCTTGTGCTTCCCTCTCTCAGACCGCTCAGACTGGCTCTGCCCCCCTTGTTCCCTCCCCCTTGCTCACTCTCTCGCCAATTAATGAGCTCCAGTGGGCACTGCACATGACAGCACACAGGCATGAATAATCAATGCGGAGCTGGGACTGTGATATGGGGATCAGGGCTCGTCTGTGGACGCCGGCTGGGCCTCCCTGCTTCCTATAGCGGTAGGAGGAATGTGATAGTTGCCTGTCAAACTCAAATCTACAGGCTTTGGTTACTATTTCACGACAGCATTAGTGAACGCTTCTAAATTGCGGGAAGATTAACATTGGGTGTGTGTGTGCAGTGTTGGGAAAAAATAGTTGACCAAGCTACCAATTACTTCACATTGGAAGAAGTTAAGCTACATTTAAGAAAAATGTAGTTTACTTAAACTAAAGTAACTTTGAAATGTAATAGAATATAAAATTGTAAGAACAGATCACTCTGGAGTCAGATGTTTACATAATGTGTAATTTAGCCAATTAAACACAAAAACAGTTTCAAGTGAGAATTAGGCAGGTCTGCTGACAAAAAACAAAAGGAAATTCTTGCCTACTTCACCCATATTTCCTTGTTTTTTGTGTGTAGTCCCAGTAGTTAGCTACATCGCTGTGTGTGTAGTCCCAGTAGTTAGCTACACCGCTGTGTGTAGTCCCAGTAGTTAGCTACACCGCTGTGTGTGTAGTCCCAGTAGTTAGCTACACCGCTGTGTGTGTAGTCCCAGTAGTTAGCTACACCGTTGTGTGTGTAGTCCCAGTAGTTAGCTACACCGCTGTGTGTGTAGTCCCAGTAGTTAGCTACACCGCTGTGTGTAGTCCCAGTAGTTAGCTACACCGTTGTGTGTGTAGTCCCAGTAGTTAGCTACACCGCTGTGTGTAGTCCCAGTAGTTAGCTACACCGCTGTGTGTGTAGTCCCAGTAGTTAGCTACACCGTTGTGTGTGTAGTCCCAGTAGTTAGCTACACCGCTGTGTGTGTAGTCCCAGTAGTTAGCTACACCGTTGTGTGTGTAGTCCCAGTAGTTAGCTACACCGTTGTGTGTGTAGTCCCAGTAGTTAGCTACACCGCTGGATGGCACAAATACATGAACTACTGAAAACACCACCAAGACTTGAATTTAGTTCTACTACCACCAAGCTCCTGCAAAATGTAGTTAAAGTGTGTGTGCGTGCGTAGGCGTGTACGCAAACAAGAAGAGCCTACAGGAGGGCCTAGATTCCCCAGTGTGCCTGGCCTCCTGATGCCCATACAGAGAGAGGTGTATAATTCAGGACACAACAGCTCTCCAGAGGTGACCCGTCCTGACCAGCTGTCAGTCTACTCTGGCTGTCGCCATAGAGACAACACGCCACAGCAGAGCTCAGATGTGTTATCGTGGATGTGTTATCGTGGATGTGGTACCGTCGCCATAGACACAACACGCCACAGCAGAGCTCTGATGTGTTATCGTGGATGTGGTACCGTCGCCATAGAGACAACACACCACAGCAGAGCTCAGATGTGTTATCGTGGATGTGGTACCATCGCCATAGAGACAACACGCCACAGCAGAGCTCAGATGTGTTATCGTGGATGTGGTACCGTCGCCATAGAGACAACACGCCACAGCAGAGCTCAGATGTGTTATTGTGGATGTGGTACCGTCGCCATAGAGACAACACACCACAGCAGAGCTCAGATGTGTTATCGTGGATGTGGTACCATCGCCATAGAGACAACACGCCACAGCAGAGCTCAGATGTGTTATCGTGGATGTGGTACCGTCGCCATAGAGACAACACGCCACAGCAGAGCTCAGATGTGTTATCGTCTCCATAGAGACAACACGCCACAGCAGAGCTCAGATGTGTTATCGTGGATGTGGTACCGTCGCCATAGAGACAACACGCCACAGCAGAGCTCAGACGTGTTATCGTCGCTATAGAGGCCACACCAGAGCTCAGACGTGTTATCGTCGCTATAGAGACAACACGCCACAGCAGAGCTCAGACGTGTTATCGTCGCTATAGAGACAACACGCCACAGCAGAGCTCAGATGTGTTATTGTGGATGTGGTACCGTCGCCATAGAGACAACATGCCTCTACAGCGTACACCACTATACACATTGGGATACATATCTCTACAGAGTACACCATTATACACATTGGGATACATATCTCTACAGAGTACACCATTATACACATTGGGATACATATCTCTACAGAGTACACCATTATACACATTGGGTTACATATCTCTACAGAGTACACCATTATACACATTGGGATACATATCTCTACAGAGTACACCATTATACACATTGGGATACATATCTCTACAGAGTACACCACTATACACATGGCATGGTACCTTGGTACAATTCCTCAGAGTGAGTTTGATATTTGTAAAAGTCACCAGCATCAAAGGAACAAACAATCCCTTGGGTCATATGACCAAAGCAAAAGCCATAAGCATGCCATTTCATGTTTATTAAAATGATATATGTACTGCATCCTTCTAGCAGCCATGAGATAAAACTGTATAGGGCTCCAAGGCAGGTGGCATTAATGTGTCATGGCTAGCCCTCACCAGAGAAATGTTCACCGTTCACTTCTTCCATTGTAACACACAGAGAGACACACAGAGAGACACACAGAGAGACAGGCTAGTATATGAGAGCCTTTATAAAGAGCTACCACCACCGCTGAGGGCACTGAGAAAGAAAGAAACATCAAGGGAAAGAGGACAGAGAGAGAGAGAGAGGAGAGAGAGAGAGGAGAGAGAGAGAGAGAGAGAGAGAGAGAGAGAGGAGAGAGAGAGCAAGGGAAAGAGGAGGACTGTGAGAGAGAGAGGAGAGAGAGAGAGGAGAGAGAGAGGAGAGATGGAGAGAGAGAGAGAGAGAGAGAGACAGCAAGGGAAAGAGGAGGACAGAGAGAGAGAGAGGAGAGAGAGGAGAGAGAGAGAGAGAGAGAGGAGAGAGAGAGGAGAGAGAGAGAGACAGCAAGGGAAAGAGGAGGACTGTGAGAGAGAGAGAGAGAGAGAGAGAGAGAGGAGAGAGAGGAGAGAGAGAGAGAGCAAGGGAAAGAGGAGGACTGAGAGAGAGAGAGGAGAGAGAGAGACAGCAAGGGAAAGAGGAGGACTGAGAGAGAGAGAGAGAGAGAGAGAGGAGAGAGAGAGAGGACAGCAAGGGAAGAGGAGGACAGAGAGAGAGAGAGAGAGAGAGAGAGAGAGAGAGAGAGGAGAGAGAGAGAGAGAGAGAGAGAGACACAGAGACAGAGAGAGACAAAAGAAAGAGAGGAGACACAAAGAGAGAGAGAGGGAGAGAGAGAGAGAGACACAAAAGGGAAAGAGGAGGAGAGGAGAGAGAGAGAGAGAGAGAGAGACAGCAAGGGAAAGAGGACTGTGAGAGAGAGAGAGAGAGAGAGAGAGAGAGAGAGAGAGAGAGGAGAGAGAGAGAGACAGCAAGGGAAAGAGGAGGACAGAGAGAGAGAGAGAGAGAGAGAGAGAGAGAGAGAGAGGAGAGAGAGAGAGACAGCAAGGGAAAGAGGAGGACAGAGAGAGAGAGAGAGAGAGAGAGACAGAGAGAGAGAGAGAGGAGAGGAGAGAGAGAGAGACAGCAAGAGAGACACAGAGACAGAGAGAGACACAAAGAGAGAGAGAGAGACACAAGAGAGAGAGGGAGAGACAGAAGAGAGAGACACAAAGAGGAGAGAGGAGAGGAGAGAGAGTGAGAGGAGAGAGAGAGACAGCAAGGGAAAGAGGAGGACAGAGAGAGGAGAGAGAGCGAGAGAGAGAGAGAGAGAGAGAGACAGCAAGGGAAAGAGGAGGACTGAGAGAGAGAGAGAGAGAGAGAGAGAGAGAGAGAGAGAGAGACAGCAAGGGAAAGAGGAGGACTGAGGGAGAGAGAGAGAGAGAGAGAGAGAGAGACAGCAAGAGAGACACAGAGACAGAGAGAGACACAAAGAGACAGAGAGAGAGAGAGAGAGAGAGAGAGAGAGAGAGAGAGAGAGAGGAGAGACAGCAAGAGAGACGCAGAGACAGAGAGATACACAAAGACAGAGAGAGAGAGAGAGAGAGCAAGAGAGATACAGAGACAGAGGCACTACATTGCTGCCTGCCATACGATGAGGGACAGTGTCTGACAGACCAGCCAACCTGCACATGTCCTCTATGCTTACTGTTATTGTTCAAAGTATGGTTATTGTTGTTACTGTTGACAATATTGATTATTATTATTAATTATGTTCATATTGTAAATCTCCAAAGTAAGAGTTTGGCAATATGTACATTGCTACGTCATGCCAATAAAGCAAATTGAATTGAGAGAGATAAGTGAGAAAGCTGAGAGAGATGAGAGAGAGATAAGTGAGAAAGATGAGAGAGATAAGTGAGAGATGAGAGAGAGGTGAGAGAGAGATGAGAGAAGTGAGAGATTGAGAGATTGAGAGAGAGAGATAATAGAAGGAGAGAGAGATGAGAAATGAGAGATAAGAGAAGGGAGAGATAGATGAGAGAAGTGAGAGAGAGAGATGAGACGAGATAAATGAGAAAGATTAGAGATAAGTGAGAGAGAGAGAGAAGATAAGTGAGAGAAAGAAGAGATAAGTGAGAGAGATGAGAGAAAGAAGAGATAAGTGAGAGAGATGAGCGATAGAGAGAGATAAGGGAGAGAGGTGAGATAAGTGAGAGAAATTGAGAGAGAGATAAGGGAGGAAGATATGAGATAGGGGAGAGAGAGATGAGAGCGAGAGAAGAGATAAGTGAGAGAGATGAGATAAGGGAGAGGGAGAAGAGATAAGTGAGAGAGAAGTCGCTCTGGATAAGAGCGTCTGCTAAATGACTTAAATGTAAATGTAAATGTAATGAGATAAGTGAGAGAGAGCAAAGATTAGGGAGAGAGAGCAAAGGGAGAGAGATAAGGGAGAGAGAGAAGAGATGAGAGAGTGAGAAGAGATAAGTGAGAGAGATGAGATAAGGGAGAGGGAGATGAGAGAGAAACAGACCAGGCAAAGGGGAGGACTGAAAATCAGGGTGAGATTGAGAGAGATCCAGCGAGAAAGAGCGCAAAATAGAGAGAAAATAGAGAGAGAAATAGAGAGAGAAATAGAGAAATAGAGAGAGAAATGGAGAGAGAAATAGAGAAATAGAGAGAGAAATAGAGAGAGAAATAGAGAGAGGGGGAAGAGCAAGATAGATGTCTCCACTGTAGGGCTTCTATGTCTAGTAATACCAACCCTAGAGGCTATGTTATTCCGCCAGTCAGAGTGGCTACCAAGAATAGGTGAGCATCTCCCCGCTAAAAACACCACTCTCACCAAGGACAGCCCCACAACACCACTCTCACCAAGGACAGCCCCACAACACCACTCTCACCAAGGACAGCCCCACAACACCACTCTCACCAAGGACAGCCCCACAACACCACTCTCACCAAGGACAGCCCCACAACACCACTCTCACCAAGGACAGCCCCACAACACCACTCTCACCAAGGACAGCCCCACAACACCACTCTCACCAAGGACAGCCCCACAACACCACTCTCACCAAGGACAGCCCCACAACACCAGTAATTAAACAGAAAGGGAGAGGGGAGAAAAAGATGTACAAAGTGGGTCGTACTATTACAGAAGCCCTTCAAATACAGTGACTGAATAGAACCTCTACTGTGTAATTACTAGCCAGGGAGACACTCAACCACTTACTACAGGAACGGGTGATAACAAATAATGGACTGCATTTTCACCTCAGGTCTCAAAGCCCCCGGTACAGTATGGAGATAACAACCACCACCCCCCCTGTACAGTATGGAGATAACAACCACCCTGTACAGTATGGAGATAACAACCACCACCCCCTGTACAGTATGGAGAAAACAACCCCCCTGTACAGTATGGAGATAACAACCCCCCTGTACAGTATGGAGATAACAACCCCCCTGTACAGTATGGAGATAACAACCCCCCTGTACAGTATGGAGATAACAACCCCCCTGTACAGTATGGAGATAACAACCCCCTGTACAGTATGGAGATAACCCCCTGTACAGTATGGAGATAACAACCCCCCTGTACAGTATGGAGATAACAACCCCCCTGTACAGTATGGAGATAACAACCCCCTGTACAGTATGGAGATAACAACCCCTGTACAGTATGGAGATAACAACCCCCTGTACAGTATGGAGATACAACCCCTGTGTACAGTATGTATGGATGGAGATAACAACCCCCTGTACAGTATGGAGATAACAACCCCCTGTACAGTATGGAGATATGGACAACCCCCTGTACAGTATGGAGATAACAACCCCCTGTACAGTATGGAGATAACAACCCCCTGTACAGTATGGAGATAACAACCCCCCTGTACAGTATGGAGATAACAACCCCCCTGTACAGTATGGAGATAACAACCACCCTGTACAGTATGGAGATAACCACCACCCTGTACAGTATGGAGATAACAACCACCCTGTACAGTATGGAGATAACACCCCCCGTACAGTATAGAGATAAACCCCCCGTACAGTATAGAGATAAACACCCCCAGTACAGTATGGAGATAAACACCCCCGTACAGTATAGAGATAACCCCCCGTACAGTATAGAGATAAACCCCCCCGTACAGTATAGAGATAAACACCCCCCGTACAGTATGGTCTTCAGCACTTCATACAACGTCATGTATCGGAGGCTGGGCTTTAATGGTTTCAAACTGATATGCACCGTGCCCCATCTTGGGCCTTTCAGATTGTCTTGTGACCTACACAATAAACCAACCCAGCATTACTGGCCCTGTGCAGCATTAAGCTGTGGCCATAAAGTATCTGCGGAGACTCTCCTTTGGGATACACTGCAGTAAAGGCCCTTCCATTAGCTGTGACTGGAGAAAACATAGCAGTGGTAATACCAAGACTGAACACCAGGGGGCTCTACAGGCCCACGGGGACTGGCACTCACACTGACCTATAAGGATGAAGCTTCTCATAGACACTGATGTAAAGATGCGTGTTTCCCTGCCTAATGGTTAGGCTTAGGATTCAGAGAGAGTAAGCTGATCCAAGATCCTACAGGCAACTTCTACCCAGAGCTGGCAATAATCATCAGGGCGTCTCAGAGTAGGAGAGCTGATCTAGAATCTGTCCATATAAATCTGATTTATGATGATCTACAAGGCTAAACTGATCCTAGATCATCTCTCCTACTCTGAGATGCTTTGTGTATACAGGGGCCAGGTCTCCTTACAAGGCCACAGACAGAGAGCCTGAGGGTACTAGGGATGTAGACAGACTGATAGGTACAGACAGGGTCTTAAATCGGGCGCGAGCTCAATCCTAACTGTCTGTGGTGTATATGGAAATCACTGAGATTACTACAAACACACACTTTGCAGGACTTGGCTGTGATGCACTGTGATCCATGGAATGGTAGACAGGAAATCTTCTCAAATGCTAATCAAGATTATATTACATTCCATTAGCACCTGCATCAAGGTGATCAACTAGGGCTGGGTCATTTCTGCTACCCGAGGATTTATTTCCATTATTTATTGAACCTTTATTTAACTAGGCAAGTCAGTTAAGAACAAATTCTTATTTACGATGACTGCCTACCCCGGCCAAACCTGGACGACTTTATGGAACTCCCGGCTGGTTATGGAACTCCCGGCTGACCCTGGAATCGAACCAGGGTCTGTAGTGACGCCTCTAGCACCGAGATGCAGTGCCTTAGACAGCTGCGCCACTTGGGAGTCCTAATCAGTTTCCTCAGTTCCAAAAAGATTGAATCTTAGGAGCTGATTCAGAGAGGAATCAAATCTTAACACTCAGAAATGGGAATCGACGTGCAAGGAGTCGAGGAATCAATTATCTTCTAGTTGACTCTCCACCATCGTCATTATGCGTTGTATAAATGGCAGAGAAAGGCAAGCGACAGCAGCAAAGTCCCGTATGGCAATACTTTGAGAAGTCAACTGAGAAGGTGATGAAATGCTAACATTATGGGGTGGAATTGAGGACCAGTAATGGTAGCAATGCTTCACCATCTGAAAGGGATGAGGACCAGTAATGGTAGCAATGCTTCACCATCTGAAAGGGATGAGGACCAGTAATGGTAGTAATGCTTCACCATCTGAAAGGGATGAGGACAAGTAATGGTAGCAATGCTTCACCATCTGAAAGGGATGAGGACAAGTAATGGTAGCAATGCTTCACCATCTGAAAGGGATGAGGACCAATAATGGTAGCAATGCTTCACCATCTGAAAGGGATGAGGACCAGTAATGGTAGCAATGCTTCACCATCTTAAAGGGATGAGGACCAGTAATGGTAGCAATGCTTCACCATCTGAAAGGGATGAGGACCAGTAATGGTAGCAATGCTTCACCATCTGAAAGGGATGAGGACCAGTAATGGTAGCAATGCTTGACCATCTGAAAGGGATGAGGACCAGTAATGGTAGCAATGCTTCACCATCTGAAAGGGATGAGGAACAGTAATGGTAGCAATGCTTCACCATCAGAAAGAGACGCAACGCAAGACACAAACGGTTGCTGGCAGCAGCACATCTGCATTGTGAATTCACATGGAATTTTATGATTTTTTCTTATTTGTTTTAATGGAAAACTGATTTTTTAAAGTCTGTTTAAATGTAATTTAAAAAATGTATTTATCACACCCCTAACCCAGGCCTGTCAAGACAAGGACACACCCCTAACCCAGGCCTGTCAAGACAAGGACACACCCCTAACCCAGGCCTGTCAAGACAAGGACACATTGCTAACCCAGGCCTGTCAAGACAAGGACACACCCCTAACCCAGGCCTGTCAAGACAAGGACACACCCCTAACCCAGGCCTGTCAAGACAAGGACACACCCCTAACCCAGGCCTGTCAAGACAAGGACACACCCCTAACCCAGGCCTGTCAAGACAAGGACACACCCTAACCCAGGCCTGTCAAGACAAGGACACACCCCTAACCCAGGCCTGTCAAGACAAGGACACACCCTAACCCAGGCCTGTCAAGACAAGGACACATTGCTAACCCAGGCCTGTCAAGACAAGGACACACCCCTAACCCAGGCCTGTCAAGACAAGGACACACCCCTAACCCAGGCCTGTCAAGACAAGGACACACCCCTAACCCAGGCCTGTCAAGACCAGGACACATTGCTAACCCAGGCCTGTCAAGACAAGGACACACCCCTAACCCAGGCCTGTCAAGACAAGGACACATTGCTAACCCAGGCCTGTCAAGACAAGGACACATTGCTAACCCAGGCCTGTCAAGACAAGGGCAAAGGGACTCTCTTTTGGGTATGAGAGGAAGACATCTTACCAAGCAACTTGGTATTGAGAATTGAAGGAGATGGTTCCGGTTAACTTGGTATTGAGAATTGAAGGAGATGGTTCCGGATAGAGAGAGCATGTGTACGTATGTGATGCGTGTGGAAGATGTGATCTGCGTGGCAGAGTGAGTCTCCGTCCCACACACTGAACGTGATGCAACACTAATTCACCCTTTTCCATCTGTAATGACCTTCCCTTTATTGTGGATCACATTTCTCTTCACTGTCGTGAGGAGAGCTCGCAAGGAGACATTTAATTGTACCGTTAACACCCCCGCTGTTTTCTGTGAATATCACAAATAAACACTCGTTTGATTTGAGCCAAAACTGTGAGTGTGTGTGACGTGTCTAAGCGTGTGTGTGTGACGTGTCTAAGCGTGTGTGTGTGACGTGTCTAAGCGTGTGTGTGTGACGTGTCTAAGCGTGTGTGTGTGTGACGTGTCTAAGCGTGTGTGTGTGACGTGTCTAAGCGTGTGTGTGTGACGTGTCTAAGCGTGTGTGTCTGAATGTGAGTGTGTGTGACGTGTCTAAGCGTGTGTGTGTGACGTGTCTAAGCGTGTGTGTGTGACGTGTCTAAGCGTGTGTGTGTGTGACGTGTCTAAGCGTGTGTGTGACGTGTCTAAGCGTGTGTGTGTGACGTGTCTAAGCGTGTGTGTGACGTGTATAAGCGTGTGTGTGACGTGTCTAAGCGTGTGTGTGACGTGTCTAAGCGTGTGTGTGACGTGTCTAAGCGTGTGTGTGACGTGTCTAAGCGTGTGTGTGACGTGTCTAAGCGTGTGTGTGTCGTGTCTAAGCGTGTGTGTGTCGTGTCTAAGCGTGTGACGTGTCTAAGCGTGTGACGTGTCTAAGCGTGTGACGTGTCTAAGCGTGTGTGTGACGTGTCTAAGCGTGTGTGATGTGTCTAAGCATGTGTGTGACGTGTCTAAGCGTGTGTGTGTCGTGTCTAAGCATGTGTGTGTCGTGTCTAAGCGTGTGAGTGTCGTGTCTAAGCGTGTGACGTGTCTAAGCGTGTGACGTGTCTAAGCGTGTGTGTGTGACGTGTCTAAGCGTGTGTGTGTGACGTGTCTAAGCGTGTGTGTGACGTGTCTAAGCGTGTGTGTGTGACGTGTCTAAGCATGTGTGTCTGAATGTGAGTGTGTGTGACGTGTCTAAGCGTGTGTGTGTGACGTGTCGAAGCATGTGTGTCTGAATGTGAGTGTGTGTGACGTGTCTAAGCGTGTGTGTGTGACGTGTCTAAGCGTGTGTGTGACGTGTCTAAGCGTGTGTGTGACGTGTCTAAGCGTGTGTGTGACGTGTCTAAGCGTGTGTGTGACGTGTCTAAGCGTGTGTGTGACGTGTCTAAGCGTGTGACGTGTCTAAGCGTGTGTGTGTGACGTGTCTAAGCATGTGTGTGTGACGTGTCTAAGCATGTGTGTGTGACGTGTCTAAGCGTGTGTGTGTGACGTGTCTAAGCGTGTGTGTGTGACGTGTCTAAGCGTGTGTGTGTGACGTGTCTAAGCGTGTGTGTCTGAATGTGAGTGTGTGTGACGTGTCTAAGCGTGTGTTACTAGCCCTTTCAAGCTTAACATCCTTATCATTTATCGCCCTCCAGGTTCCCTCGGAGAGTTCATCAATGAGCTTGATGCCTTGATAAGCTCCTTTCCTGAGGACGGCTCACCTCTCACAGTTCTGGGCGACTTTAACCTCCCCACCTCTACCTTTGACTCATTCCTCTCTGCCTCCTTCTTTCCACTCCTCTCCTCTTTTGACCTCACCCTCTCACCTTCCCCCCCTACTCACAAGGCAGGCAATACGCTCAACCCTCCTCTCCTCCCTTTCTGCATCCTTTGACTCTCTATGTCCCCTATCCTCCAGGCCGGCTCGGTCCTCCCCTCCCGCTCCGTGGCTCGACGACTCATTGCGAGCTCACAGAACAGGGCTCCGGGCAGCCGAGCGGAAATGGAGGAAAACTCGCCTCCCTGCGGACCTGGCATCCTTTCACTCCCTCTCTACATTTTCCTCCTCTGTCTCTGCTGCTAAAGCCACTTTCTACCACTCTAAATTCCAAGCATCTGCCTCTAACCCTAGGAAGCTCTTTGCCACCTTCTCCTCCCTCTTGAATCCTCCTCCCCTCCCCCTCCTCCCTCTCTGCAGATGACTTTGTCAACCATTTTGAAAAGAAGGTCGACGACATCCGATCCTCGTTTGCTAAGTCAAACGACACCGCTGGTTCTGCTCACACTGCCCTACCCTGTGCTCTGACCTCTTTCTCCCCTCTCTCTCCAGATGACATCTCGCGTCTTGTGACGGCCGGCCGCCCAACAACCTGCCCGCTTGACCCTATCCCCTCCTCTCTTCTCCAGACCATCTCCGGTGACCTTCTCCCTTACCTCACCTCGCTCATCAACTCATCCCTGACCGCTGGCTACGTCCCTCCTGTCTTCAAGAGAGCGAGAGTTGCACCCCTTCTGAAAAAACCTACACTCGATCCCTCCGATGTCAACAACTACAGACCAGTATCCCTTCTTTCTTTTCTCTCCAAAACTCTTGAACGTGCCGTCCTTGGCCAGCTCTCCCGCTATCTCTCTCAGAATGACCTTCTTGGTCCAAATCAGTCAGGTTTCAAGACTAGTCATTCAACTGAGACTGCTCTTCTCTGTATCACGGAGGCGCTCCGCACTGCTAAAGCTAACTCTCTCTCCTCTGCTCTCATCCTTCTAGACCTATCGGCTGCCTTCGATACTGTGAACCATCAGATCCTCCTCTCCACCCTCTCCGAGTTGGGCATCTCCGGCGCGGCCCACGCTTGGATTGCGTCCTACCTGACAGGTCGCTCCTACCAGGTGGCGTGGCGAGAATCCGTCTCCTCACCACGTGCTCTCACCACTGGTGTCCCCAGGGCTCTGTTCTAGGCCCTCTCCTATTCTCGCTATACACCAAGTCACTTGGCTCTGTCATAACCTCACATGGTCTCTCCTATCATTGCTATGCAGACGACACACAATTAATCTTCTCCTTTCCCCCTTCTGACGACCAGGTGGCGAATCGCATCTCTGCATGTCTGGCAGACATATCAGTGTGGATGACGGATCATCACCTCAAGCTGAACCTCGGCAAGACGGAGCTGCTCTTCCTCCCGGGGAAGGACTGCCCGTTCCATGATCTCGCCATCACGGTTGACAACTCCATTGTGTCCTCCTCCCAGAGCGCTAAGAACCTTGGCGTGATCCTGGACAACACCCTGTCGTTCTCAAATAACATCAAGGCGGTGGCCCGTTCCTGTAGGTTCATGCTCTACAACATCCGCAGAGTACGACCCTGCCTCACACAGGAAGCGGCGCAGGTCCTAATCCAGGCACTTGTCATCTCCCGTCTGGATTACTGCAACTCGCTGTTGGCTGGGCTCCCTGCCTGTGGCACTAAACCCCTACAACTCATCCAGAACGCCGCAGCCCGTCTGGTGTTCAACCTTCCCAAGTTCCCTCACGTCACCCCGCTCCTCCGCTCTCTCCACTGGCTTCCAGTTGAAGCTCGCATCCGCTACAAGACCATGGTGCTTGCCTACGGAGCTGTGAGGGGAACGGCACCTCGGTACCTCCAGGCTCTGATCAGGCCCTACACCCAAACAAGGGCACTGCGTTCATCCACCTCTGGCCTGCTCGCCTCCCTACCACTGAGGAAGTACAGTTCCCGCTCAGCCCAGTCAAAACTGTTCGCTGCTCTGGCCCCCCAATGGTGGAACAAACTCCCTCACGACGCCAGGACAGCGGAGTCAATCACCACCTTCCGGAGACACCTGAAACCCCACCTCTTTAAGGAATACCTAGGATAGGATAAAGTAATCCTCTCCCCCCCTCCCTCCCCCTTAAAAGACCTAGATGCACTATTGTAAAGTGGCTGTTCCACTGGATGTCATAAGGTGAAAGCACCAATTTGTAAGTCGCTCTGGATAAGAGCGTCTGCTAAATGACTTAAATGTAAAATGTAATGTAAATGTGTGTGTGACGTGTCTAAGCGTGTGTGTGTGGCATGTCTAAGCGTGTGTGTGACGTGTCTAAGCGTGTGTGTGACGTGTCTAAGCGTGTGTGTGATGTGTCTAAGCATGTGTGTCTGAATGTGAGTGTGAGACATGTCTAAGCGTGTCTGTCTGAATGTGAGTGTGTGTGATGTGTCTAAGCGTGTCTGTCTGAATGTGTGTGTGTGTGTGTGTGACGTGTCTAAGCGTGTCTGTCTGAATGTGTGTGTCTGTGTGTGTGTGTGTGTGTGTGTGTGAGTGATACAGGGCAGATGGCTGGCAGAGAGTAGAGAGAACAGAACAGGGCTATTATTTGGTTGAGGTGAGCTGCCTGCTGAACACCTGAATACCTGCTGCTGGTTACAGCAACACTGCCTAGCCATCCAAAATGCACCACTGTGTGTGTGTGTGTGTGTGTGTGCGTACGCACCAGCATAACCCACAGCTAGCGGAGTCAAAATAAATAAACAAATAATACGACACGTGACGCCAAGAAACACTCCTCGCTTCATTTGACGATCACCATGGAAACGCAACCATGGCAACGGACAAAGCCGGCGCATTGGAGGAGAGGAGCAGAGAGACCTTCTGGTCTTGACGACGGCTACAATGCGAGGTTATTTGTGGTCTCTGTTGGCTGGCGCTACACTCCTCTGATAGAACAGGCCAGGCACATTAAGGATTACACAGAGAAATATATATGTGTGAGTGAGTGAGAGACATACAGTAGATGGTGAAAGTAAGACAGAGATGGTGAGGGAGAGTAAGACAGATGGTGAGAGAGAGTGAGACAGAGATGGTGAGAGAGTGAGACAGAGATGGTGAGAGAGTGAGACAGATGGTGAGAGAGTGAGACAGATGGTGAGAGAGTGAGACAGATGGTGAGAGTGAGACAGATGGTGAGAGTGAGACAGATGGTGAGAGAGTGAGACAGATGGTGAGAGAGTGAGAAAGAGATGGTGAGAGAGTGAGAGAGAAATAGATGGTGAGAGAGAAAGAGATGGAGAGAGAGAGAGATGGAGAGAGAGAGAGATGGTGAGAGAGAGAGAGAGAGAGAGAGAGAGAGAGATGGTGAGAGAGAGAGAGATGGTGAGCGAGAGAGAGATGGTGAGCGAGAGAGAGATGGTGAGAGAGAGAGATGGTGAGAGAGAGAGATGGTGAGAGAGAGAGAGAGAGAGAGAGGTGAGAGAGAGAGAGAGATGGTGAGAGAGAGATGGTGAGAGAGAGATGGTGAGAGAGAGATGGTGAGAGAGAGATGAGAGAGGAGAGAGAGAGAGAGAGAGAGAGAGAGAGAGAGAGAGAGATGGTGAGAGAGAGAGAGATGGTGAGAGAGAGAGAGATGGTGAGAGAGAGAGAGAGAGATGGTGAGAGAGAGAGAGAGAGAGAGAGGTGAGAGAGAGAGAGATGGTGAGAGAGAGAGAGATGGTGAGAGAGAGAGAGATGGTGAGAGAGAGAGAGATGGTGAGAGAGAGAGATGGTGAGAAAGAGATGCTGAGAGAGAGAGAGATGGTGAGAGAGAGAGAGAGATGGTGAGAGAGAGAGAGAGATGGTGAGAAAGAGATGCTGAGAGAGTGAGACAGAGATGTGAGAGAGTGAGACAGAGATGTGAGAGAAAGAGAGAGAGAGGTGAGAGAGAGATGGTGAGAGAGAGAGAGAGAGATGGTGAGAAAGAGATGCTGAGAGAGTGAGACAGAGAGCGAGTGTGTGAATGAGAGCTGTTGTAACCAGAGCAGGTGAGGAGAGGAGCTGCTGTCACCTGAACTTAATGGATGGGGGGGGGGCTGAAAGGAGCTCACAAAGACCAAGGCTTTACTCATTTAAAACTACAAATGACTTGTAAATTAGCTGCCATCCATTCACAGAGACTCTGTCAACGCTGGCACTGCCAGTGGAGCGATATGGTGACGAACAGCAGAGTGGACACACGCCAACACGCGCGGGCGCACACGGAGTACAAACAGAAGGTCATTTATTCCTTCAGGTACGCTACACACTAGACTCGTGGCCTAATGAAGGGACAGGGGAACAAAGGAGATTCCTTCTGGGACAGAGAGAAAGAGGAGAAAGACACACAACCAGGAAGAGAAGACTCTCTCTTTCCACCAGGTTCATAGTCCAGGATCCTTACATCCCAGAAATCAACAACACCTACAGTGAATTAGGATAGAATTCAGACCCCTGGACTTTTTCAAAATGTACATTACAGGCTTATTCGAAAATTCATTAAATAGTCGTTGTTTTTTCATCAATCTACACACAATATCCCATAATGACAAAACAACAACTGTTTTGGGGAAATGTTTGCTCATTTATTAAAAATAATAAACTGAAATATTACATTTATACCACGTTGCTGCACAGCTATTTTCAGGTCTCTCCAGAGATGTTCGATCAGGTTCAAGTCCGGGCTCTGGCTCAAGGACATTAAGAGACTTGTCCCGAAGCCAATTCTGCGTTGTCTTGGCTGTGCGCTTAGGTTTGGTGTCCTATTGGAAAGTGAACCACTCTGGAGCATGTTTTCATCAAGGATCTCTCTGTACTTTGCTCCGTTCATCTTTGCCTTAATCCTGATTAGTCTCCCAGTCCCTGCCGCTGAAAATCATCCCCACAGCATGATGCTGCCACCACCAGGCTTCACCGTAGGGATGGTGCCACCACCGGGCTTCACCGTAGGGATGCTGCCACCACCATGCTTCACCGTAGGGATGGTGCCACCACCGGGCTTCACCGTAGGGATGCTGCCACCACCGGGCTTCACCGTAGGGATGCTGCCACCACCATGCTTCACCGTAGGGATGGTATTGGCCAGGTGATGATCGGTGTCAGGATTCCTCCAGAAGTGACGCTTGGTATTCAAATCAAAATCAAATGTATTTATATAGCCCTTCGTACATCAGCTGATATCTCAAAGTGCTGTACAGAAACCCAACCTAAAACCCCAAACAGCAAGCAATGCAGGTGTAGAAGCACGGTGGCTAGGAAAAACTCCCTAGAAAGGCCAAAACCTAGGAAGAAACCTAGAGAGGAACCAGGCTATGTGGGGTGGACAGTCCTCTTCTGGCTGTGCTGTATTCAGGCCAGGGTGTTCAATCTTGATTTCGTCAGACCAGATAATCTTGTTTCTCATAGTCAGAGAGTCACAGTCTTTAGGTGCCTTTTGGCAAACTCCAAGTGGGCTGTCATGTGGCTTTTCTTGAGGAATGGCTTCTGTCTGGCCACTCTACCATAAAGGCCTGATTGGTAGAGTGCTGCAGAGATGGTTGTCCTTCTGGAAGGTTCTCCCATCTCCACAGAGGACCTCTGGAGCTCTGTCAGAGTGACCATCGGATTCTTGGTCACCTCTCTGACCAAGGCCCTTCTCCTCCCCTGAATGCCCAGTTTGTCCGGGCTGCCAGCTCTAGGAACAGTCTTGGTGGTTCCAAACGTATTCCATTTAAGAATAATGGAGGCCACGGGGTTCTTATGAAACCTTCAATGCTGCTGAAATGTTTTGGTTCCCCAAATCTGTGCCTCGACACAATCCTGTCTCGAAGTTGTACGGACAATTCCTTCAACCTCATGGGTTGGATTTTGCTCTGACATGCACTGTCAACCGTGGGACCTTTATATAGACAGGTGTGTGCCTTCCCAAATCATGTCCAATAAATAGAATTTACTACAGGTGGACTCCAATCAAGCTGTACAAAGCATTTCAAGGATGATCAATAGAAACAGGATGCACCTGAACTCAATTTCGAGTCTCATAGCAAAGGATCTGTACTTACAGTTGAAGTCAGAAGTTTACATTCACTTAGGTTGGAGTCATTAAAACTCGCTTTGCAACCACTCCACAAATTTCTTGTTAACAAACTATAGTTTTGTCAAGTCGGTTAGGACATCTAATTTGTGCATGACACAAGTAATTTTTCCAACAATTGTTTAAAGACAGATTATTTCACTTATAATTCACTGTATCACAATTCCAGTGGGTCAGAAGTTTACATACACTAAGTTGACTGTGCCTTTAAACAGCTTGGAAAATTCCAGAAAATGATGTCATGGCTTCAGAAGCTTCTGGTAGGCTAATTGACATCATTTGAGTCAATTGGAGGTGTACCTGTGGATGTATTTCAAGGCCTACCTCCAAACTCAGTGCCTCTTTGCTTGACATCATGGGAAATCCAAATAAATCAGCCAAGACCCCAGGAAAAAAATTGTAGACCTCCACAAGTCTGGTTCATCCTTGGGAGCAATTTCCAAATGCCTGAAGGTACCACGTTCATCTGTACAAACAATAGTACGCAAGTATAAACACCATGGGACCATGCAGCCTTCATACCGCTCAGGAAGGAGACCCGTTCTGTCTCCTAGAGATGAACGTACTTTGGTGCGAAAAGTGCAAATCAATCCCAGAACAGCAAAGGACCTTGTGAAGATGCTGGAAAAACAGGTACAAAAGTATCTATATCCACAGCAAAACGAGTCCTATATCAACATAACCTGAAAGGCCACTCAGCAAGGAAGAAGCCACTGCTCCAAAACCACCATAAAAAAAGCAGACTGCGGTTTGGAAATGCACATGGGGACAAAGATTGTACTTTTTGGAGAAATGTCCTCTGGTCTGATGAAACAAAAATAGAACTGTTTGACAATAATGACTATTGTTATGTTTGGAGGAAAAAGGGGGACGCTTGCAAGCCAAAGAACACCATCCCAACCGTGAAGCACGGGGGTGGCAGCATCATGTTGTGGGGGTGCTTTGCTGCAGGAGGGATGGTGCGCTTCACAAAATAGATGGCATCATGAGGGAGGAATATTATGTGAATATATTGAAGCAACATCTCAAGACATCAGTCAGGAAGTTAAAGCTTGGTCGCAAATGGGTCTTCCAAATTGACAATGACCCCAAGCATACTTCCAAAGTTGTGGCAAAATGGCTTAAGGACAACAAAGTCAAGGTTTTGGAGTGGCCATCACAAAGCCCTGACCTCAATCCCATAGAAAATTTGTGGGAAGAACTGAAAAGGCGTGTGCGAGCAAGGAGGCCTACAAACCTGACTCAGTTACACCAGCTCTGTCAGGAGGAATGGGCCAATATTCACCCAACTTATTGTGGGAAGCTTGTGGAAGGCTACCCGAAACGTTTAACCCAAGTTAAACAATTTAAAGGCAATGCTACCAAATACTAATTGAGTGTATGTAAACTTCTGACCCACTGGGAATGTGATGAAAGAAATACAAGTTGAAATAAATAATTCTCTCTACTATTATTCTGATATTTCACATTCTTAAAATAAAGTGGTGATCCTAACTGACTTAAGACAGGGAATTGTTACTAGGATTAAATGTCAGGAATTGTGAAAAACTGAGTTTAAATTTATTTGGCTAATGTGCAAGTAAACTTCCGACTTCAACTGTATGTACCATTATATATATATATATTTATGTATATATTTTTTTTTTTACATACATATGCAAAAATTTAAAATAAATGTGTTTTTGCTTTGTCATTATGGGGTATTGTGTATAGATTGATGAGGAAAATGTTTTATTTAATCAATTTTAGAAGGCCCAGTATATCCCATACATTCAAGGACCCCTACAGTATATCCCATACATTCAAGGATCCCTACAGTATATCCCATACATTCAAGGACCCCTACAGTATATCCCATACATTCAAGGACCCCTACAGTATATCCCATACATTCAAGGACCCCTACAGTATATCCCATACATTCAAGGACCCCTACAGTATATCCCATACATTCAAGGACCCCTACAGTATATCCCATACATTCAAGGACCCCTACAGTATATCCCCATACATTCAAGGATCCCTACAGTATATCCCATACATTCAAGGACCCCTACAGTATATCCCATACATTCAAGGACCCCTACAGTATATCCCATACATTCAAGGACCCCTACAGTATATCCCATACATTCAAGGATCCCTACAGTATATCCCATACATTCAAGGACCCCTACAGTATATCCCATACATTCAATGACCCCTACAGTATATCCCATACATTCAAGGATCCCTACAGTATATCCCATACATTCAAGGACCCCTACAGTATATCCCATACATTCAATGACCCCTACAGTATATCCCATACATTCAAGGACCCCTACAGTATATCCCATACATTCAAGGACCCCTACAGTATATCCCCATACATTCAAGGACCCCTACAGTATATCCCATACATTCAAGGATCCCTACAGTATATCCCATACATTCAAGGATCCCTACAGTATATCCCATACATTCAAGGACCCCTACAGTATATCCCCATACATTCAAGGACCCCTACAGTATATCCCATACATTCAAGGATCCCTACAGTATATCCCATACATTCAAGGATCCCTACAGTATATCCCATACATTCAAGGATCCCTACAGTATATCCCCATACATTCAAGGACCCCTACAGTATATCCCATACATTCAAGGATCCCTACAGTATATCCCATACATTCAAGGACCCCTACAGTATATCCCATACATTCAAGGACCCCTACAGTATATCCCATACATTCAAGGATCCCTACAGTATATCCCATACATTCAAGGACCCCTACAGTATATCCCCATACATTCAAGGACCCCTACAGTATATCCCATACATTCAAGGATCCCTACAGTATATCCCATACATTCAAGGATCCCTACAGTATATCCCATACATTCAAGGATCCCTACAGTATATCCCATACATTCAAGGACCCCTACAGTATATCCCATACATTCAAGGATCCCTACAGTATATCCCATACATTCAAGGATCCCTACAGTATATCCCATACATTCAAGGATCCCTTTATCCTTAATATTCAAGACCCTTCCATGTTTGGATCCACCGATCCTCCTGTGTCCCCCGCCTCCGTTTTACACAATCGTCTGTTAAGAAAAGCTCTGTAGTTTGTGTACAAGTTCCCTCCCCAGCGACTCTAACCTCCGCATCAATTATTACAGAGACATAGCAAAACCTCTCTGCTTCTTACCATTACAGCACTCCAGTCCACTCCTAGAGAGATATAAACCTCCAACACAACAATCCATGCTACCCGAGAAAGTTCTAGAACATCCGACCACAACAGAAGACATGCACTAATTACACAAATCAACTAGGTTTCGAGTTTGACACAATTAACATACATCAGGTTCATTCATTACTGCGTGCCCATACAGATAGGTACATTATATATTCCTGTATCTACAGGAAGTATCGGGACTCAGCCCTTACACCCCTAAAAATCGACTGAACATATCCGTAACAATTTCTCCGGATTTTAATCCTTGATTTGCTATACGGACCCAAAGCCTTCTGATCTGAACCTTAAACGGGTCTTGAACTCAGACCCTAGAGGACGCCAGAGAAGGTGTGTCTTAATGACCAGGAGGCCGTGGCGTGAGAACGTACTGTATGTTCGGGTGTTTGTGGGTAAAAAGGCTCATGAAAGAAAGATGAAGTGGTTGTTGTGAGTACTACAGAAAATACTTCTTCCCATCCGTCCTTCTCCATCCATCTCCATCTCCCCTTCTCCAACTGTCCTTCTCCATCCATCCGTCCATCTCCATCCCATCCATCCATCTCCATCCATCCATCCGTCCTTCTCCATCCATCCGTCCTTCTCCATCCATCTCCATCCGTCCTTCTCCAACTGTCCTTCTCCATCCATCCGTCCATCTCCATCCATCCATCTCCATCCATCCATCCGTCCTTCTCCATCCATCCGTCCTTTTCCAACTGTCCTTCTCCATCCATCCGTCCTTCTCCATCCCCATCCGTCCTTCTCCATCCATCCATCTCCATCCGTCCTTCTCCATCCATCCGTCCATCTCCATCCCCATCCATCCATCCGTCCATCTCCATCCCCATCCATCAATCTCCATCCATCCATCGCCATCTCCATCCGTCCTTCTCCAACCATCCGTCCATCTCCATCCCCATCCATCCATCTCCATCCCCATCCATCCGTCCTTCTCCATCCATCTCCGTCCTTCTCCATCCATCTCCGTCCTTCTCCATCCGTGTCCATCTCCATCCATCCATCCATCCATCCATCTCCATCCATCCATCCATCCATCTCCATCCATCTCCAACCGTCCATCTCCATCCCCATCCATCCATCTCCATCCGTCCATCTCCATCCCCATCCATCCATCCTTCTCCAACCGTCCATCTCCATCCCCATCCATCCATCTCCATCCATCCATCCATCCATCTCCATCCATCCATCTCCATCCGTCCTTCCTTTTTTTTTTTTTATCTTTCAAAAATCTCCATCCGTCCATCTCCATCCTTCCCTTTTTTTCAATCTTTCAAAAGTGTCCATCCATCCATCTCCATTTCTTCTTCTTCCCTCAGTAAAAGACAGGATGAATTGATATAAAAGTGATGGCACCTCACAGTGCAGCAGCAGATGTAATGGGCCATTAGTCCTCCACTAAGTGCTCTGGACAACACCTTGGGAAGAAGCTCTAGCCCCAGTCCAATCTGATTACAGTTTATAACTCAGAAAACAATAGAGCACTGAGTGCTTCTGGCGCCAGCTGCCTACCCCACAGACAGCAGTCCCTGGACATCAGGGTACAGACAGACAGCAGTCCCTGGACATCAGGGTACAGACAGACAGCAGTCCCTGGACATCAGGGTACAGACAGACAGCAGTCCCTGGACATCAGGGTACAGACAGACAGCAGTCCCTGGACATCAGGGTACAGACAGACAGCAGTCCCTGGGCATCAGGGTACAGACAGACAGCAGGCCCTGTTGATTTACTACAACACAGGACTGGATGGGAACACAAGCCCCACTTGGTCATGATGTCACTGATCAAGTTCAGCTCACTAGTGAGCCTCTTCTTGAACAAGCATCTTTACACCAACAATTTGCTCAACAGATTTTCATGAGGGTTTGCCAAAACATTAAAAGACAAATTAAACCTGTGGTTAATCGTGCTCTTGTCTTGTCCTTTCGTCTGTTATGGTTCCATCAGTATGTAATGGATGATAATTATCAGAGGTGAAAGTTGAGCCTCCAGTACAGTAGTGACCATGAGCCCTCCTGCCTCACCAGACACAGAGAATAACCAACCAGCCCTGATCTCTCCTCCACTCCCAACTCCCGATGGTTGACAAGACAGGAAGACATGACTGAGACAGCACTATGTGAGGACAGTAGCCAGGTTAGTTCAACTTGGTCCAGGAATAAATGATTGACTTGATGCGTTAAGGAGAAGCAGGACATCTAACGCACCAGAGAGGTATTAGGAGGTGGCTCGGTGCCAAGGGGACTAGGGATTGGTCTAACGCACCAGAGAGGTATTAGGAGGTGGCTCGGTGCCAAGGGGACTAGGGATTGGTCTAACGCACCAGAGAGGTATTAGGAGGTGGCTCGGTGCCAAGGGGACTAGGGATTGGTCTAACGCACCAGAGGTATTAGGAGGTGGCTCGGTGCCAAGGGGACTAGGGATTGGTCTCGGTAAACACTTCAGGTTCTACAGTACACTGCCAGGAGACTGGCGGACAGCTCTGCACCTCTCCACAAGGCCGAGGAAACACGCATCTCAGTTTACACTTTCAATGCTGAGCTTTCTGGGAACCTTCTGCATCTTCTGCCTACATGCTTAGAGACATCGTAGAGCAACAGTAGCTGCCATAGTAACCTTGAGGAATATAAATAGAAACATTGTTTGCCACACAAGTATCAGAGGCTACAGTCTACACGGGCAAATATCAAGCCCAAACAATTGAACAATACAGAATTGTTCCTTGCCCTGTCCACAAACACACACAGAGTATTACCAGGCAATAAAAGCAGGAACTCCGCAGTGTGAGCACATTTACAGTACACCTGTTGGTACTACAGACGTGTGATCTGGAATTACCTGAGTGGCTCCGGCTGTGATGCAGTCACTAAAGGCGTTTCTCTTCGAGAAGAAGGTGATGAGCTGCTGCCAGTGAGAGGAGGAAGAGGAGGAGGAGGAGGAAGGTGAGCCCGTATGATGTCCCGAGGACAGTTCCTCTGAGGCGCCTCTCTTGGGCCCCTGTTTCTGTTTCTGGGGCCCCCCATGCCCTTGGCCCCCGCCTCCACCGCTCCGCCCACCTCGTGGGAACTGAGTATTGTTGCCGAAGATGAAATTCATCTCAGGAGCAAGGGACCAGAGGAGGGAAGAGAAATAACTATCCCCTCTTCTCTTCCTTTAGGGCCGGGAAACGAGAGAACAGTTGGCCTGCAGGGCGATTGAACTGGCAGCCACAGAGGAGAGGAGAGGAATATAAGGTGGAGGAGTTGGAGTGGTGTGCTGGCACGGGTTAGGTTACTCACTGCATCCTATTGAGCAGTAAGAGGGACCAAAAGTAAGTCCATTAAGATGGTGAAAGACAGACAGACAGACAGACAGACAGACCCGTCTGCATCCTCCGTTCCCTAACCAGGGGGACACACCAGAGGCAGCATGGTCAACAGCTGGGAAGACAGTTAGGACGGAGAGACACAGATGGCACCGCCAGCAACTCCCCAGCAGTAGTCTCTCTGGATCACTGGGACTCTTCTCTCTCTCCTTGTTCTCTTCTCTTTCAAGAACGACAGAACGGGGAGAGGGGGGGGTCGAAAGGCAGGAAATGGGCTTGATTACCTGACGAGTCTTGGAGACATCAGAAGAAGGGAGCTCTGTTTCTTTCTGTCTCTCCCTTGCTTCCAGGTTGTAAGTGGACCTCCAGTGAAGTGCAGTCAAATGATCAGGGCTCAATCACAGTACATTCTTAACAGGAGAACAGCTCAGAGACCCCCCCCCCCTCTAAACCTCCACACTCACATTAAATATAGATGGAGAGAAGATCCATCCTGAGCTCTGATCTGGTGTGGTCTTCCTCCTCCTCCTCCTCCTCTCTTCCACTCCTTTCCTCTCCACCCTCCTCCCCCTCACTCAGTCCCAGAAGAGTTGAACTCTATTGAAAGTCATCAGAAACCTCTGTGGCCACAGGAAATCTTCCACAGAGTGGTGTTACTGATTAGTCCTGCCACTCCAGAGCCATTGTCCAGGCGTAGAAACCCTTTCGTCACCAGATATGATTATGGACGCTGTTGACGCCCCTGCCAGCCGAACATAAAACAAACTCAGAGCCTCTCTCTAAAAGGTGCTCGCAGGTCCAGAAGGAGCAGACAAGAGGAGAAAGGAATAAGAAAATGCCCAAAAAGCGTTTGAGAACAAGATGAGTGTGAGACGCCACAGATGCACTTCACAGATGAGTGTGTAAAATCCATGAAGGAAGTATTAGCCGTTAGCCAGTTCAGTCGAGTAAACGTCGGCTTCTGGTGCTGCGTGATGGTGACTGTGTGTGTGTGTGTGTGTGTAAATGTGTGTTCTCCTCCTCGGGTGTTTTCAGACACTGCAGCTCGCTGATCTCCTACACATACTGCCGCCACCGATCCACAGTGGAATAACAACAGCCTGTGCCCATCAGAGGGGGGAAAAAAGGAACAGGATCCTGGTTTGTGTGAACGCCTGTTGATTCTCTTGTCTCCTCCTCCTCATCTTCCTCTCACACTGAAATAGTAGAAGCATCCTCCTCCTCCTCCATCCAGAGCCAGCCTATAGCTGAGCCAGAGTCACAGGTGTCAACGAGGTAAGAGCCATTGTCACAGCTCGTGCTCCTACTCTGTGGGGACCGGCACCATGGCAACAGCTTTCACATCAAATAGAGCTGCAACCCCATCAACCAAGCTCCTCCCTCCCTCGCTGCTCCTACAACTCCAAAGATATTCTCCAGAGACAGAGAGAAATGACAGGACTCCTCGTCCACATATCATCGCTGCGGTGTCTGTGTCCACATATCATCGCTGCGGTGTCTGTGTCCACATATCATCGCTGCGGTGTCTGTGTCCACATATCATCGCTGCGGTGTCTGTGTCCACATATCATCGCTGCGGTGTCTGTGTCCACATATCATCGCTGCTGTCTGTGTGTCTGTGTCTGTCACATATCATCTGTGTCCACATATCATCGCTGCGGTGTCTGTGTCCACATATCATCGCTGCGGTGTCTGTGTCCACATATCATCGCTGCGGTGTCTGTGTCCACATATCATCGCTGCGGTGTCTGGATCCACATATCATCGCTGCGGTGTCTGGATCCACATATCATCGCTGCGGTGTCTGGGTCCACATATCATCGCTGCGGTGTCTGTGTCCACATATCATCGCTGCGGTGTCTGTGTCCACATATCATCGCTGCGGTGTCTGGGTCCACATATCATCGCTGCGGTGTCTGGGTCCACATATCATCGCTGCGGTGTCTGGGTCCACATATCATCGCTGCGGTGTCTGTGTCCACATATCATCGCTGCGGTGTCTGTGTCCACATATCATCGCTGCGGTGTCTGTGTCCACATATCATCGTGTGTCTGTGTCCACATATCATCGCTGCGGTGTCTGTGTCATATCATCGTCTGTGTCCACATATCATCGCTGCGGTGTCTGTGTCCACATATCATCTGTCTGTGTCCACATATCATCGCTGTGGTGTCTGTGTCCACATATCATCGCTGTGGTGTCTGTGTCCACATATCATCGCTGTGGTGTCTGTGTCCACATATCATCGCTGTGGTGTCTGTGTCCACATATCATCGCTGTGGTGTCTGTGTCCACATATCATCGCTGTGGTGTCTGTGTCCACATATCATCGCTGTGGTGTCTGTGTCCACATATCATCGCTGCGGTGTCTGTGTCCACATATCATCGCTGCGGTGTCTGGATCCACATATCATCGCTGCGGTGTCTGTGTCGCCATATCATCGCTGTGGTGTCTGTGTCCACATATCATCGCTGTGGTGTCTGTGTCCACATATCATCGCTGTGGTGTCTGGTCCACATATCATCGCTGTGGTGTCTGGATCCACATATCATCGCTGTGGTGTCTGGATCCACAGGCACCTACAGTCAGGTGCTGATAGGATCAGCCTCACTGTAGCTAGGAGAAAGAAATAGCATCTACCTCTAGGTAGCACTACAGCTAGGGAAATGGCGGGGATATTTATTTTCAGGGAGTAAAATCATATTTTACTACTGTGTATAGTGCTGTGGTTAGCTGGGGAAATGGCAGGGACATTTTCAAGGAGTAAAAATAATACTGTTGGTATGCACTTAGATTATGGTGATTTTATGCACAAGTATTCAGCACAATTGATGCTTCTGCCATGATATAGAAAAACAGTTGGTTCCATCACTGCTGCAAGGAGATGTGTTAGTAATTTAACTAGCTGATGTTCTCCAACAATGTTATTAACCCATGCATAACCACAGCTACAGGTAGGTAAGTTCCACCCAGGTGTCTCACTATGTTACAGGAGGCTCTTCCTGAGACCTTTCACGCCCACACACACCCACCCACTCACCCCACCCACCCACGAACTACATCCACCCACTCCACTCATCCACCCATACTCACCCACTCACTCACCCACTCCACCCACCCGACCACCACTCACTCACTCACTCCACCCACCCACCCACTCACACCCCACAGTAAATGAGATATCCAAACACCACCTGCCCATCTATGCCAAGAACCGAACACATGTGAATGACACACTCATACAAGCCGTTAGCCTTTCTTGTACCTGCTTGATCACTTCCAGTGTACTCAGGCAGACAGCGCGGCTGTCAAACCTCTGTCTGCATCCTCATCCTCAGTCCAACGTGACCTTATACATGTAGGAGCAGCTCAATAATGCATTGCCAATTAAAAAAGTACCCGGGACATGTATATTTGATGAGAGTGGTGCTGCGGACCCCTGAGTGTGTTCCACAGAGTTAAAAGTATTTATCTCAGCTCAGCTCTCCCCTGGAAACACTGACAGAGACACAGTGCATTGGGAAAGTATTCAGACACCTAGACCTTTTCCACATGTTGTTACGTTACAGCCTAATTCTAAAATGGATTAAATAAAAAACGCCCCTCATCAATCTACACACAATACCCTATAATGACATCACAATACCCCATAATGACATCACAATACCCCATAATGACATCACAATACCCAATAATGACATCACAATACCCCATAATGACATCACAATACCCAATAATGACATCACAATACCCAATAATGACATCACAATACCCCATAATGACATCACAATACCCCATAATGACATCACAATACCCAATAATGACATCACAATACCCCATAATGACATCACAATACCCAATAATGACATCACAATACCCCATAATGACATCACAATACCCCATAATGACATCACAATACCCCATAATGACATCACAATACCCCATAATGACATCACAATACCCAATAATGACATCACAATACCCAATAATGACATCCAATAATAATGACATCACAATACCCAATAATGACATCACAATACCCCATAATGACATCACAATACCCAATAATGACATCACAATACCCCATAATGACGTCACAATACCCCATAATGACGTCACAATACCCCATAATGACAAAGTGGAAACAGGTTTTTAGAAATGTGTGCAAATGTACTAAAACATTGATACCTTATTTACATAAGTATTCAGTCTAATTTGCTATGAGACCAGAAATTGAGCTCAGGTGCATCCTGTTTCATTGATCACCCTTGAGATGTTTCTACAACTTGATTGGAGTCCACCTGTGGTAAATTCAGTTGATTGGACATGATTTGGAAAGGCAAACACCCGTCTTATATAGGTCCCACAGTTGACAGTCCATCTGGGGAAGGGTACCCAAACATTTCTGCAGCATTGAAGCTCCCCAAGAACACAGTGGCCTCCATTCTTAAATGGAGGAAGTTTGGAACCACCAAGACTCTTCCTAGAGCTGGCCACAAGGCCAAACTAAGCAATCGGGGGAGAAGGGCCTTGGTCAGGGAGGTGAACAAGAACACAGTGGCCTCCATTCTTAAATGGAGGAAGTGTGGAACCACCAAGACTCTTCCTAGAGCTGGCCACAAGGCCAAACTGAGCAATCGGGGGAGAAGGGCCTTGGTCAGGGAGGTGACCAAGAACCCGACGGTCACTCTAACAGAGCTCCAGAGTTCCTCTGTGGAGATGGGAGAACCTTCCAGAAGGACAACCATCTCTGTAGCACTCCACCAATCAGGCCTTTAGGGTAGAGTGAGCAGACAGAAGTAACTCCTAAATAGTTTGCCAAAAGGCACATAAAGGACTCTCAGACCATGAGAAACAAGATTCTCTGGTCTGATGAAACCAAGATTGAACTCTTTGGCCTGAATGCCAAGCGTTACGTCTGGAGGAAACCTGGCACCATCCCTACAGTGAAACATGGTGGTGGCAGCATCATACTGTGGTGATGTTTTTCAGCGGCAGGGACTGAGAGACTAGTCAGGATAGAGGGAAAGATGAACGAAGCAAAGTACAGAAAGATCCTTGATGAAAACCTTCTCCAGAGCGCTCAGGACCTCAGACTGGGGTGAAGGTTCACCTTCCAACAGGACAACGACCCTAAGCACACAGCCAATACAACGGAAGAGTGGCTTCGGGACAAGACTCTGAATGTCCATGAATTGCCCAGCCACAGCCCGGACTTGAACCCGATCTAACATCTCTGGAGAGACCTGAAAATAGCTGTGCAGCGATGCTCCCCATCCAACCTGACAGAGGTTGACAGGATCTGCAGAGAAGAATGGGAGAAACTCCCCAAATACAGGTGTGCCAAGCTTGTAGCGTCATACCCAAGAAGACTCAACGCTGTAATCGCTGCCAAAGGTGCTTCAATAAAGTACTGAGTAAATGTGATGTTTCAGTTTTTATCAATGTATAAAACATAAACACCTGTTTTTACTTTGTCATTATGGGGTATTGTGTGTAGATTGATGAGGGTGAAAAACAATTGAATACATTTTAGAATAAGGCTGTAACGTAACAAAATGAAAAAGTCAAGGGGAATAGTTTCCAAATGAGCTGTATATGCAAAGTTCAACAAACTACAGTACCCTCCTTACTCAAATGAACAAACTACAGTACCCTCCTTACTCAAATTAACAAACTACAGTACCCTCCTTACTCAAATTAACAAACTACAGTACCCTCCTTACTCAAATGAACAAACTACAGTACCCTCCTTACTCAAATGAACAAACTACAGTACCCTCCTTACTCAAATGAACAAACTACAGTACCCTCCTTACTCAAATGAACAAACTACAGTACCCTCCCTACTCAAATGAACAAACTACAGTACCCTCCCTACTCAAATGAACAAACTACAGTACCCTCCCTACTCAAATGAACAAACTACAGTACCCTCCCTACTCAAATGAACAAACTACAGTACCCTCCCTACTCAAATGAACAAACTACAGTACCCTCCCTAATCAAATGAACAAACTACAGTACCCTCCCTACTCAAATGAAGAAACTACAGTACCCTCTTTACTCAAATGAACAAACTACAGTACCCTCCTTACTCAAATGAACAAACTACAGTACCCTCCCTACTCAAATGAACAAACTACAGTACCCTCCCTAATCAAATGAACAAACTACAGTACCCTCCCTACTCAAATGAACAAACTACAGTACCCTCCCTAATCAAATGAACAAACTACAGTACCCTCCCTACTCAAATGAACAAACTACAGTACCCTCTTTACTCAAATGAACAAACTACAGTACCCTCCCTACTCAAATGAACAAACTACAGTACCCTCCCTACTCAAATGAACAAACTACAGTACCCTCCCTACTCAAATGAACAAACTACAGTACCCTCCCTACTCAAATGAACAAACTACAGTACCCTCCCTACTCAAATGAACAAACTACAGTACCCTCCCTAATCAAATGAACAAACTACAGTACCCTCCCTACTCAAATGAAGAAACTACAGTACCCTCCCTACTCAAATGAACAAACTACAGTACCCTCCCTACTCAAATGAACAAACTACAGTACCCTCCCTACTCAAATGAACAAACTACAGTACCCTCCCTACTCAAATGAACAAACTACAGTACCCTCCCTACTCAAATGAACAAACTACAGTACCCTCCCTACTCAAATGAACAAACTACAGTACCCTCCCTAATCAAATGAACAAACTACAGTACCCTCCCTACTCAAATGAACAAACTACAGTACCCTCCCTACTCAAATGAACAAACTACAGTACCCTCTCTCCCTACTCAAATGAACAAACTACAGTACCCTCCCTTACTCAAATGAACAAACTACAGTACCCTCTTACTCAAATGAACAAACTACAGTACCCTCCCTACTCAAATGAACAAACTACAGTACCCTCCCTACTCAAATGAACAAACTACAGTACAAATGAACAAACTACAGTACCCTCCCTACTCAAATGAACAAACTACAGTACCCTCCCTACTCAAATGAACAAACTACAGTACCCTCCCTACTCAAATGAACAAACTACAGTACCCTCCCTAATCAAATGAACAAACTACAGTACCCTCCTTACTCAAATGAACATTCCATGATATTAGCACTTGAGTTGTAGAACTAGCATGTACATTTTCCAACGTTTTTGAGCTGATCCATGGTGCAGATACAAAATAATAAAAAGGAAACTACTCAAATGACGTTTCAAATGAATGACCAGTGTAGAGTCACGGTGTATGTATCCCAGGTAAACTGTTATCCAGGTAAACTGTATCCCAGGTAAACTGTATCCCAGGTAAACTGTATCCCAGGTAAACTGTATCCCAGGTAAACTGTATCCCAGGTAAACTGTATAACTACATTGTCTCTGCACTACCAAGACGGTACCATTGTGAATAAATGAACATGTTTTCACTGTAACCAGTAGCTTTAGGATACATTTTGGTCAGGCTCGTTGGAAATACCAACAAGAGACATCTGTACTCCAGTCCGGTACAGTGCACCTGTAGGATGACCCTTGACCCTTCCACTCTCCTGTTGCATGTAACCCAGCACTACCACTGCAGCCTGCCTGGTGAACAGTCTCCTCTAAAGTCTACAGACTAATGGGTTCTTAAATGGTCCACTTTACCCGGACACTGTAGATCACGGAAGAGTCCTTTTGACCCTAATGGCTGTAATCACAGTTCAAAAGACCAGCGACAGGAGGGGAGGATGGCCTGAGTTTAGGGCTGGGCTAGTCAATAAGGGGAGGATGGCCTGAGTTTAGGTCTGGGCTAGTCATTAAGGGGAGAGGAGGATGTCCTGAGTTTAGGGCTGGGCTAGTCATTAAGGGGAGGATGGCCTGAGTTTAGGTCTGGGCTAGTCATTAAGGGGATGGCCTGAGGAGGGGAGGAAACTGAGTTTAGGGCTGGGCTAGTCATTAAGGGGAGGATGGCCTGAGTTTAGGTCTGGGCTAATCATTAAGGGGAGGATGGCCTGAGTTTAGGGCTGGGCTAGTCAATAAGGGGAGGATGGCCTGAGTTTAGGGCTGGGCTAGTCATTACGGGGAGGATGGCCTGAGTTTAGGTCTGGGCTAGTCATTAAGGGGAGGATGTCCTGAGTTTAGGGCTGGGCTAGTCAATAAGGGGAGGATGGCCTGAGTTTAGGTCTGGGCTAGTCATTAAGGGGAGAGGAGGATGTCCTGAGTTTAGGGCTGGGCTAGTCATTAAGGGGAGGATGGCCTGAGTTTAGGGCTGGGCTAGTCAATAAGGGGAGGATGGCCTGAGTTTAGGGCTGGGCTAGTCAATAAGGGGAGGATGGCCTGAGTTTAGGGCTGGGCTAGTCATTAAGGGGAGAGGAGGATGTCCTGAGTTTAGGGCTGGGCTAGTCATTAAGGGGAGAGGAGGATGTCCTGAGTTTAGGGCTGGGCTAGTCATTAAGGGGAGGATGGCCTGAGTTTAGGGCTGGGCTAGTCATTAAGGGGAGGATGGCCTGAGTTTAGGGCTGGGCTAGTCAATAAGGGGAGGATGGCCTGAGTTTAGGGCTGGGCTAGTCAATAAGGGGAGGATGGCCTGAGTTTAGGGCTGGGCTAGTCATTAAGGGGAGGATGGCCTGAGTTTAGGGCTGGGCTAGTCATTAAGGGGAGGATGGCCTGAGTTTAGGGCTGGGCTAGTCAATAAGGGGAGGATGGCCTGAGTTTAGGGCTGGGCTAGTCATTAAGGGGAGAGGAGGATGTCCTGAGTTTAGGGCTGGGCTAGTCATTAAGGGGAGGATGGCCTGAGTTTAGGGCTGGGCTAGTCATTAAGGGGAGGATGGCCTGAGTTTAGGGCTGGGCTAGTCATTAAGGGGAGGGATGGCCTGAGTTTAGGGCTGGGCTAGTCATGGGGAGAGGAGGATGGCCTGAGTTTAGGGCTGGGCTAGTCATTAAGGGAGGATGGCCTGAGTTTAGGGCTGGGCTAGTCATTAAGGGGAGGGATGGCCTGAGTTTAGGGCTGGGCTAGTCATTAAGGGGAGGATGGCCTGAGTTTAGGGCTGGGCTAGTCATTAAGGGGAGGATGGCCTGAGTTTAGGGCTGGGCTAGTCATTAAGGGGAGAGGAGGATGTCCTGAGTTTAGGGCTGGGCTAGTCATTAAGGGGAGGATGGCCTGAGTTTAGGGCTGGGCTAGTCATTAAGGGGAGAGGAGGATGTCCTGAGTTTAGGGCTGGGCTAGTCATTAAGGGGAGGATGGCCTGAGTTTAGGGCTGGGCTAGTCATTAAGGGGAGAGGAGGATGTCCTGAGTTTAGGGCTGGGCTAGTCAATAAGGGAGGGCCTGAGTTTAGATAGTCATCCCTGAGTTTAGGCTGGGCTTGTCATTAGGAGGATGGCCTGAGTTTAGGGCTGGGCTAGTCAATAAGGGGAGGATGGCCTGAGTTTAGGGCTGGGCTAGTCATTAAGGGGAGAGGAGGATGTCCTGAGTTTAGGGCTGGGCTTGTCATTAAGGGGAGGATGGCCTGAGTTTAGGGCTGGGCTAGTCAATAAGGGGAGGATGGCCTGAGTTTAGGGCTGGGCTAGTCATTAAGGGGAGAGGAGGATGTCCTGAGTTTAGGGCTGGGCTTGTCATTAAGGGGAGGATGGCCTGAGTTTAGGGCTGGGCTAGTCATTAAGGGGAGAGGAGGATGTCCTGAGTTTAGGGCTGGGCTAGTCATTAAGGGGAGAGGAGGATGTCCTGAGTTTAGGGCTGGGCTAGTCAATAAGGGGAGGATGGCCTGAGTTTAGGGCTGGGCTAGTCAATAAGGGGAGGATGTCCTGAGTTTAGGGCTGGGCTAGTCAATAAGGGGAGAGGAGGATGTCCTGAGTTTAGGGCTGGGCTAGTCATTAAGGGGAGGATGGCCTGAGTTTAGGGCTGGGCTAGTCAATAAGGGGAGGATGGCCTGAGTTTAGGGCTGGGCTAGTCATTAAGGGGAGGATGGCCTGAGTTTAGGGCTGGGCTAGTCATTAAGGGGAGGATGGCCTGAGTTTAGGGCTGGGCTAGTCAATAAGGGGAGGATGGCCTGAGTTTAGGGCTGGGCTAGTCATTAAGGGGAGAGGAGGATGTCCTGAGTTTAGGGCTGGGCTAGTCATTAAGGGGAGGATGATCCTGAGTTTAGGGCTGGGCTTGTCATTAAGGGGAGGATGGCCTGAGTTTAGTGAAAACAGACCACAGAAAACAGCAGAGCACATTAAGAGCCAGGCCCAGATCACAGAAAAGCAGATTAAGGATGAGTTTGAGATGATTCACCAGTTTCTGCGAGATGAAGAGGCAGCCAAAATAACTTCTCTAAGGGAGGAAGAGGAGCACAACAATCAGATGAAGAAAGAGATATCATCCCTTTCACACACAATTCAGTGCCGCAGAGGAGGACCTGAAAACATCAAATGTCTACAGAACTACAAGGCCACTGTTGGAAGAGCCAAGTGCACACTGCCAGATCCAGAGAGAGTCTCAGGAGCGCTGGTAGACGTGGCCAAACACCCGGGCAACCTGAAGTTGGGAGTCTGGGGAAAAAGATGCAGGTTCAGTAACCTGCATCTTTTTGGACCTCAACAAGGCATCCCCCACATCTCACCCTGTCTGATGATCTGACCAGTGTGAGAACCTGTTCGACACAACAGTTTCCTGACAACCCCAGAGACGTTTGATAACTGTCATTTTGTTTCCCGGGATCAGAAGGATTTAACTCACAAACACATCGCTGGGACGTTGAGGTCGGAGACTGGAGGATTTATCTCAGTCTGTCTCCAGGATGATAGGGGGTTTCTATGGTAGAATGTGGGCAACACAGTGTTGTGTTGGTAAATACAAAAACACACCTGTCAATCATTCTCCTCTAAAGTGAGACGGAAAGCCAAGAGGATCAGAGTGCAGCTGGACTGGAACAGAGAAAGGCTGTCATTCTCTGACCCTGATAACAACATACATATATACACTGATACACACACTTTCACTGGACGGAGTATCTCCATTCATTTACAATATTGATACTTCAGCTAATCTGAAGAGCTTAACAATGAAAGTATCTGTAACAGTGGATCAGCACAGTAACAGCTGATACCACCTCTGTCTAACAGTGGAACAGCTGATACCACCTCTGTCTAACAGCTGATACCACCTCTGTCTAACAGCTGATACCACCTCTGTCTAACAGCTGATACCACCTCTGTCTAACAGTGGAACAGCTGATACCACCTCTGTCTAACAGCTGATACCACCTCTGTCTAACAGCTGATACCACCTCTGTCTAACAGCTGATACCACCTCTGTCTAACAGCTGATACCACCTCTGTCTAACAGCTGATACCACCTCTGTCTAACAGCTGATACCACCTCTGTCTAACAGCTGATACCACCCCTGTCTAACAGTGGAACAGCCGATACCACCCCTGTCTAACAGTGGAACAGCCGATACCACCCCTGTCTAACAGTGGAACAGCCGATACCACCCATGTCTAACAGTGGAACAGCCGATACCACCTCTGTCTAACAGTGGAACAGCCGATACCACCTCTGTCTAACAGCTGATACCACCTCTGTCTAACAGTGGAACAGCCGATACCACCTCTGTCTAACAGTGGAACAGCCGATACCACCTCTGTCTAACAGTGGAACAGCCGATACCACCTCTGTCTAACAGTGGAACCGATACCACCTCTGTCTAACAGCCGATACCACCTCTGTCTAACAGCCGATACCACCTCTGTCTAACAGCCGATACCACCTCTGTCTAACAGCCGATACCACCTCTGTCTAGCCGATACCACCTCTGCTAACAGCCGATACCACCTCTGTCTAACAGCCGATACCACCTCTGTCTAACAGCCGATACCACCTCTGTCTAACAGTGGAACAGCTGATACCACCTCTGTCTAACAGTGGAACAGCCGATACCACCTCTGTCTAACAGTGGAACAGCTGATACCACCTCTGTCTAACAGCTGATACCACCTCTGTCTAACAGCTGATACCACCTCTGTCTAACAGCTGATACCACCTCTGTCTAACAGCTGATACCACCTCTGTCTAACAGCTGATACCACCTCTGTCTAACAGCTGATACCACCTCTGTCTAACAGTGGAACAGCCGATACCACCTCTGTCTAACAGCTGATACCACCTCTGTCTAACAGCCGATACCACCTCTGTCTAACAGCCGATACCACCTCTGTCTAACAGCCGATACCACCTCTGTCTAACAGCTGATACCACCTCTGTCTAACAGCTGATACCACCTCTGTCTAACAGTGGAACAGCCGATACCACCTCTGTCTAACAGTGGAACAGCCGATACCACCCCTGTCTAACAGTGGAACAGCCGATACCACCTCTGTCTAACAGTGGAACAGCCGATACCACCTCTGTCTAACAGTGGAACAGCCGATACCACCTCTGTCTAACAGTGGAACAGCCGATACCACCTCTGTCTAACAGCCGATACCACCTCTGTCTAACAGCCGATACCACCTCTGTCTAACAGCCGATACCACCTCTGTCTAACAGCCGATACCACCTCTGTCTAACAGCCGATACCACCTCTGTCTAACAGCCGATACCACCTCTGTCTAACAGCCGATACCACCTCTGTCTAACAGCCGATACCACCTCTGTCTAACAGTGGAACAGCCGATACCACCTCTGTCTAACAGCCGATACCACCTCTGTCTAACAGCCGATACCACCTCTGTCTAACAGCCGATACCACCTCTGTCTAACAGTGGAACAGCCCACCTCTGAACAGCCGATACCACCTCTGTCTAACAGTGGAACAGCCGATACCACCTCTGTCTAACAGTGGAACAGCCGATACCACCTCTGTCTAACAGTGGAACAGCCGATACCACCTCTGTCTAACAGTGGAACAGCCGATACCACCTCTGTCTAACAGCCGATACCACCTCTGTCTAACAGCCGATACCACCTCTGTCTAACAGCCGATACCACCTCTGTCTAACAGCCGATACCACCTCTGTCTAACAGCCGATACCACCTCTGTCTAACAGCCGATACCACCTCTGTCTAACAGTGGAACAGCTGATACCACCTCTGTCTAACAGTGGAACAGCTGATACCACCTCTGTCTAACAGTGGAACAGCTGATACCACCTCTGTCTAACAGCTGATACCACCTCTGTCTAACAGCTGATACCACCTCTGTCTAACAGCTGATACCACCTCTGTCTAACAGCTGATACCACCTCTGTCTAACAGCTGATACCACCTCTGTCTAACAGCTGATACCACCTCTGTCTAACAGCTGATACCACCTCTGTCTAACAGCTGATACCACCTCTGTCTAACAGCTGATACCACCTCTGTCTAACAGCCGATACCACCTCTGTCTAACAGCCGATACCACCTCTGTCTAACAGCCGATACCACCTCTGTCTAACAGCCGATACCACCTCTGTCTAACAGCCGATACCACCTCTGTCTAACAGCCGATACCACCTCTGTCTAACAGCCGATACCACCTCTGTCTAACAGCCGATACCACCTCTGTCTAACAGCCGATACCACCTCTGTCTAACAGTGGAACAGCCGATACCACCCCTGTCTAACAGTGGAACAGCCGATACCACCTCTGTCTAACAGTGGAACAGCCGATACCACCTCTGTCTAACAGTGGAACAGCCGATACCACCTCTGTCTAACAGCCGATACCACCTCTGTCTAACAGCCGATACCACCTCTGTCTAACAGCCGATACCACCTCTGTCTAACAGCCGATACCACCTCTGTCTAACAGCCGATACCACCTCTGTCTAACAGCCGATACCACCTCTGTCTAACAGTGATACCACCTCTGCTAACAGATACCACCTCTGTCTAACAGCCGATACCACCTCTGTCTAACAGCCGATACCACCTCTGTCTAACAGCCGATACCACCTCTGTCTAACAGTGGAACAGCTGATACCACCTCTGTCTAACAGCCGATACCACCTCTGTCTAACAGCCGATACCACCTCTGTCTAACAGCTGATACCACCTCTGTCTAACAGCCGATACCACCTCTGTCTAACAGCTGATACCACCTCTGTCTAACAGCCGATACCACCTCTGTCTAACAGTGGAACAGCCGATACCACCTCTGTCTAACAGCTGATACCACCTCTGTCTAACAGCCGATACCACCTCTGTCTAACAGCTGATACCACCTCTGTCTAACAGTGGAACAGCCGATACCACCTCTGTCTAACAGCTGATACCACCTCTGTCTAACAGTGGAACAGCTGATACCACCTCTGTCTAACAGTGGAACAGCTGATACCACCTCTGTCTAACAGTGGAACAGCCGATACCACCAGTCTGTCTAACAGTGGAACAGCCGATACCACCTCTGTCTAACAGTGATACCACCTCTGAACAGCTGATACCACCTCTGTCTAACAGTGATACCACCTCTGTCTAACAGCTGATACCACCTCTGTCTAACAGCTGATACCACCTCTGTCTAACAGCTGATACCACCTCTGTCTAACAGCAGATACCACCTCTGTCTAACAGCCGATACCACCTCTGTCTAACAGCCGATACCACCTCTGTCTAACAGCCGATACCACCTCTGTCTAACAGCCGATACCACCTCTGTCTAACAGCCGATACCACCTCTGTCTAACAGCCGATACCACCTCTGTCTAACAGCCGATACCACCTCTGTCTAACAGCCGATACCACCTCTGTCTAACAGTGGAACAGCAGATACCACCTCTGTCTAACAGCTGATACCACCTCTGTCTAACAGCTGATACCACCTCTGTCTAACAGCCGATACCACCTCTGTCTAACAGTGGAACAGCCGATACCACCTCTGTCTAACAGCCGATACCACCTCTGTCTAACAGCCGATACCACCTCTGTCTAACAGTGGAACAGCCGATACCACCTCTGTCTAACAGTGGAACAGCCGATACCACCTCTGTCTAACAGTGGAACAGCTGATACCACCTCTGTCTAACAGCCGATACCACCTCTGTCTAACAGCCGA
Organism: Oncorhynchus nerka; assembly: GCF_034236695.1. NCBI lineage: Eukaryota > Metazoa > Chordata > Actinopteri > Salmoniformes > Salmonidae > Oncorhynchus > Oncorhynchus nerka. Next base: position 89,797,066 of record NC_088419.1, on the reverse strand, counting down.
TACCACCTCTGTCTAACAGCCGATACCACCTCTGTCTAACAGCCGATACCACCTCTGTCTAACAGCCGATACCACCTCTGTCTAACAGCAGATACCACCTCTGTCTAACAGCAGATACCACCTCTGTCTAACAGCCGATACCACCTCTGTCTAACAGCTGATACCACCTCTGTCTAACAGCTGATACCACCTCTGTCTAACAGCTGATACCACCTCTGTCTAACAGCTGATACCACCTCTGTCTAACAGCTGATCTGTCTAACCACCTCTGTCTAACAGCTGATACCACCTCTGTCTAACAGCAGCTGATACCACCTCTGTCTAACAGCTGATACCACCTCTGTCTAACAGCTGATACCACCTCTGTCTAACAGCTGATACCACCTCTGTCTAACAGCTGATACCACCTCTGTCTAACAGTGGAACAGCCGATACCACCTCTGTCTAACAGTGGAACAGCCGATACCACCTCTGTCTAACAGTGGAACAGCCGATACCACCTCTGTCTAACAGTGGAACAGCCGATACCACCTCTGTCTAACAGTGGAACAGCCGATACCACCTCTGTCTAACAGTGGAACAGCCGATACCACCTCTGTCTAACAGCTGATACCACCTCTGTCTAACAGTGGAACAGCTGATACCACCTCTGTCTAACAGCTGATACCACCTCTGTCTAACAGCTGATACCACCTCTGTCTAACAGCTGATACCACCTCTGTCTAACAGCTGATACCACCTCTGTCTAACAGCTGATACCACCTCTGCTGATACCACCTAACAGTGGAAGAGCACCCTCTGTCTAACAGTGGAACAGCCGATACCACCCTGTCTAACAGTGGAACAGCCGATACCACCTCTGTCTAACAGTGGAACAGCCGATACCACCTCTGTCTAACAGTGGAACAGCCGATACCACCTCTGTCTAACAGCTGGAACAGCTGATACCACCTCTGTCTAACAGTGGAACAGCTGATACCACCTCTGTCTAACAGTGGAACAGCTGATACCACCTCTGTCTAACAGTGGAACAGCCGACCACCTCTGTCTGTGGAACAGCCGATACCACCTCTGTCTAACAGTGGAACAGCCGATACCACCTCTGTCTAACAGTGGAACAGCCGATACCACCTCTGTCTAACAGCCGATACCACCTCTGTCTAACAGCCGATACCACCTCTGTCTAACAGCCGATACCACCTCTGTCTAACAGCCGATACCACCTCTGTCTAACAGCCGATACCACCTCTGTCTAACAGCCGATACCACCTCTGTCTAACAGCCGATACCACCTCTGTCTAACAGCCGAACAGCTCTGATACCACCACCTCTGTCTAACAGCCGATACCACCTCTGTCTAACAGCCAGCCGATACCACCTCTGTCTAACAGCCGATACCACCTCTGTCTAACAGCTGATACCACCTCTGTCTAACAGCTGATACCACCTCTGTCTAACAGCCGATACCACCTCTGTCTAACAGTGGAACAGCCGATACCACCTCTGTCTAACAGCCGATACCACCTCTGTCTAACAGCCGATACCACCTCTGTCTAACAGTGGAACAGCTGATACCACCTCTGTCTAACAGCTGATACCACCTCTGTCTAACAGTGGAACAGCTGATACCACCTCTGTCTAACAGCCGATACCACCTCTGTCTAACAGCCGATACCACCTCTGTCTAACAGCCGATACCACCTCTGTCTAACAGCTGATACCACCTCTGTCTAACAGTGGAACAGCCGATACCACCTCTGTCTAACAGCCGATACCACCTCTGTCTAACAGTGGAACAGCTGATACCACCTCTGTCTAACAGCAGCCGATACCACCTCTGTCTAACAGCTGATACCACCTCTGTCTAACAGCAGATACCACCTCTGTCTAACAGCAGCTGATACCACCTCTGTCTAACAGCTGATACCACCTCTGTCTAACAGCTGATACCACCTACCACCTACCACCTCTGTCTAACAGCTGATACCACCTCTGTCTACAGCTGATACCACCTCTGTCTAACAGCTGATACCACCTCTGTCTAACAGCTGATACCACCTCTGTCTAACAGCCGATACCACCTCTGTCTAACAGCCGATACCAACAGCTGATACCACCTCTGTCTAACAGTGGAACAGCCGATACCACCTCTGTCTAACAGTGGAACAGCCGATACCACCTCTGTCTAACAGTGGAACAGCCGATACCACCTCTGTCTAACAGTGGAACAGCCGATACCACCTCTGTCTAACAGTGGAACAGCCGATACCACCTCTGTCTAACAGCTGATACCACCTCTGTCTAACAGTGGAACAGATACCACCTCTGTCTAACAGCTGATACCACCTCTGTCTAACAGCTGATACCACCTCTGTCTAACAGCTGATACCACCTCTGTCTAACAGCTGATACCACCTCTGTCTAACAGCTGATACCACCTCTGTCTAACAGTGGAAGAGCCGATACCACCTCTGTCTAACAGTGGAACAGCCGATACCACCTCTGTCTAACAGCTGATACCACCTCTGTCTAACAGTGGAACAGCCGATACCACCTCTGTCTAACAGCTGATACCACCTCTGCCGATACCACCTCTGTCTAACAGTGGAACAGCTGATACCACCTCTGTCTAACAGCTGATACCACCTCTGTCTAACAGCTGATACCACCTCTGTCTAACAGCTGATACCACCTCTGTCTAACAGTGGAAGAGTACCACCTCTGTCTAACAGTGGAAGAGCCGATACCTCTGTCTAACAGTGGAACAGCCGATACCACCTCTGTCTAACAGTGGAACAGCCGATACCACCTCTGTCTAACAGCCGATACCACCTCTGTCTAACAGCCGATACCACCTCTGTCTAACAGCCGATACCACCTCTGTCTAACAGCCGATACCACCTCTGTCTAACAGCCGATACCACCTCTGTCTAACAGCCGATACCACCCGATCTGTCTAACAGCCCACCTCTGTCTACCACCTCTGTCTAACAGCCGATACCACCTCTGTCTAACAGCCGATACCAACAGCTACCACCTCTGTCTAACAGCCGATACCACCTCTGTCTAACAGCCGATACCACCTCTGTCTAACAGCCGATACCACCTCTGTCTAACAGTGGAACAGCTGATACCACCTCTGTCTAACAGCCGATACCACCTCTGTCTAACAGCCGATACCACCTCTGTCTAACAGCCGATACCACCTCTGTCTAACAGTGGAACAGCCGATACCACCTCTGTCTAACAGCAGCCGATACCACCTCTGTCTAACAGTGGAACAGCCGATACCACCTCTGTCTAACAGTGAAACAGCCGATACCACCTCTGTCTAACAGCTGATACCACCTCTGTCTAACAGCTGATACCACCTCTGTCTAACAGCTGATACCACCTCTGTCTAACAGCTGATACCACCTCTGTCTAACAGCTGATACCACCTCTGTCTAACAGCTGATACCACCTCTGTCTAACAGCTGATACCACCTCTGTCTAACAGCTGATACCACCTCTGTCTAACAGCTGATACCACCTCTGTCTAACAGCTGATACCACCTCTGTCTAACAGCTGATACCACCTCTGTCTAACAGCTGATACCACCTCTGTCTAACAGCTGATACCACCTCTGTCTAACAGCTGATAGCACCTCTGTCTAACAGTGGAACAACAGGGACAAATAGATTAAAGACGGATGACTAATAATATACTGTAATGTAAAGCCTTAATACTGTAAATATACTGGATAATAATATACTATAAAGCCTTAATACAGTAAATATACTAATAATATACTATAATGTAAAGCCTTAATACTGTAAATATACTGGATAATAATATACTGTAATGTAAAGCCTTAATACTGTAAATATACTGGATAATAATATACTGTAATGTAAAGCCTTAATACTGTAAATATACTGGATAATAATATACTGTAAAGCCTTAATACAGTAAATATACTAATATTATACTGTAATGTAAAGCATTAATACTGTAAATATACTAATATTATACTGTAATGTAAAGCCTTAATACAGTAAATATACTAATATTATACTGTAATGTAAAGCCTTAATACATTATATATACTAATATTATACTGTAATGTAAAGCCTTAATACATTATATATACTAATATTATACTGTAATGTAAAGCCTTAATACATTATATATACTAATATTATACTGTAAAGCCTGTTGTACTCAGACAGGACAAACCGACTCCCAATAAACTGAACCTACATTTTGGCTAAAATAACCAAAGCACCACTCCATCCAATCAATGCAGACATAAATTGAGCACGTAAAACGTGACGTGGCTCAATGACATCTGCCTCACGTCTAATCAATCACCATTTGAAACATGACATCATCGTTGGCACAACCACCGAAGCACAGGAACACAATCCATCTCCATTCAAGCCCCTCTTCCTGCTGCTGCTACTGGTTAATTATCATCAACACGCATCTCTCAGAGACGCACAGCGTAACGGCGGACAGAGACAGACAGGGACACTGAAAAGGGTTAATTTGTCTCTCGTTCTGCTCTAAAAGTCACTCAGAGGGCAATTTGCTTACTAACTTACTGCAGCTCAGCTCACGTAGCATTGCAGCACAGCACTGGTCAGGTCTGTCTGTCCAGCGGCATCACACCCACGGTAAGGAGTAGGCTGAGATCTCTGTGCTGTGGGAGCAATGTGTTACTGTGGAATGGAGTGGGATGTGTGTGTAAAGTCAGAGTGTAGTGCTACTCCTGGGATTTAATGTAGGTGTGTGCTGTTACAACAACAGAGAGTTCCTGTTGTCGGAGGTGAGAGCAGGAAAGGGAGCTAAAACAATGCATCGTCATGACGACAAAACAAATCTGCTTTACATTTAGAAAGGGCATTGTCTTTCCTGTAAGACTACAACACCAAGAAACAGGCTTTCTAAAGGGCATTGTCATTCCTGTAAGACTACAACACCAAGACACAGGCTTTCTAAAGGGCATTGTCATTCCTGTAAGACTACAACACCAAGAAACAGGCTTTCTAAAGGGCATTGTCATTCCTGTAAGACTACAACACCAAGAAACAGGCTTTCTAAAGGGCATTGTCATTCCTGTAAGACTACAACACCAAGACACAGGCTTTCTAAAGGGCATTGTCATTCCTGTAAGACTACAACACCAAGAAACAGGCTTTCTAAAGGGCATTGTCATTCCTGTAAGACTACAACACCAAGACACAGGCTTTCTAAAGGGCATTGTCATTCCTGTAAGACTACAACACCAAGACACAGGCTTTCTAAAGGGCATTGTCATTCCTGTAAGACTACAACACCAAGAAACAGGCTTTCTAAAGGGCATTGTCATTCCTGTAAGACTACAACACCAAGACAACAGGCTTTCTAAAGGGCATTGTCATTCCTGTAAGACTACAACACCAAGAAACAGGCTTTCTAAAGGGCATTGTCATTCCTGTAAGACTACAACACCAAGAAACAGGCTTTCTAAAGGGCATTGTCATTCCTGTAAGACTACAACACCAAGAAACAGGCTTTCTAAAGGGCATTGTCATTCCTGTAAGACTACAACACCAAGAAGCAGGCTTTCTAAAGGGCATTGTCATTCCTGTAAGACTACAACACCAAGAAACAGGCTTTCTAAAGGGCATTGTCATTCCTGTAAGACTACAACACCAAGACACAGGCTTTCTAAAGGGCATTGTCATTCCTGTAAGACTACAACACCAAGACACAGGCTTTCTAAAGGGCATTGTCATTCCTGTAAGACTACAACACCAAGAAACAGGCTTTCTAAAGGGCATTGTCATTCCTGTAAGACTACAACACCAAGAAACAGGCTTTCTAAAGGGCATTGTCATTCCTGTAAGACTACAACACCAAGAAACAGGCTTTCTAAAGGGCATTGTCATTCCTGTAAGACTACAACACCAAGAAACAGGCTTTCTAAAGGGCATTGTCATTCCTGTAAGACTACAACACCAAGAAACAGGCTTTCTAAAGGGCATTGTCATTCCTGTAAGACTACAACACCAAGAAACAGGCTTTCTAAAGGGCATTGTCATTACTGTAAGACTACAACACCAAGAAACAGGCTTTCTAAAGGGCATTGTCATTCCTGTAGGACTACAACACCAAGAAACAGGCTTTCTAAAGGGCATTGTCATTCCTGTAAGACTACAACACCAAGAAACAGGCTTTCTAAAGGGCATTGTCATTCCTGTAAGACTACAACACCAAGAAACAGGCTTTCTAAAGGCATTGTCATTACTGTAAATACTACAACACCAAGACACAGGCTTTCTAAAGGGCATTGTCATTCCTGTAAGACTACAACACCAAGAAACAGGCTTTCTAAAGGGCATTGTCATTCCTGTAAGACTACAACACCAAGACACAGGCTTTCTAAAGGGCATTGTCATTCCTGTAAGACTACAACACCAAGAAACAGGCTTTCTAAAGGGCATTGTCATTCCTGTAAGACTACAACACCAAGAAACAGGCTTTCTAAAGGGCATTGTCATTCCTGTAAGACTACAACACCAAGACACAGGCTTTCTAAAGGGCATTGTCATTCCTGTAAGACTACAACACCAAGAAACAGGCTTTCTAAAGGGCATTGTCATTCCTGTAAGACTAAACACCAAGAAACAGGCTTTCTAAAGGGCATTGTCATTCCTGTAAGACTACAACACCAAGACACAGGCTTTCTAAAGGGCATTGTCATTCCTGTAAGACTACAACACCAAGAAACAGGCTTTCTAAAGGGCATTGTCATTCCTGTAAGACACAACACCAAGAAACAGGCTTTCTAAAGGGCATTGTCATTCCTGTAAGACTACAACACCAAGACACAGGCTTTCTAAAGGGCATTGTCATTCCTGTAAGACTACAACACCAAGAAACAGGGTTTCTAAAGGGCATTGTCATTCCTGTAAGACTACAACACCAAGAAACAGGGTTTCTAAAGGGCATTGTCATTCCTGTAAGACTACAACACCAAGAAACAGGCTTTCTAAAGGGCATTGTCATTCCTGTAAGACTACAACACCAAGACACAGGCTTTCTAAAGGGCATTGTCATTCCTGTAAGACTACAACACCAAGACACAGGCTTTCTAAAGGGCATTGTCATTCCTGTAAGACTACAACACCAAGACACAGGCTTTCTAAAGGGCATTGTCATTCCTGTAAGACTACAACACCAAGAAACAGGCTTTCTAAAGGGCATTGTCATTCCTGTAAGACTACAACACCAAGACACAGGCTTTCTAAAGGGCATTGTCATTCCTGTAAGACTACAACACCAAGAAACAGGCTTTCTAAAGGGCATTGTCATTCCTGTAAGACTACAACACCAAGAAACAGGCTTTCTAAAGGGCATTGTCATTCCTGTAAGACTACAACACCAAGACACAGGCTTTCTAAAGGGCATTGTCATTCCTGTAAGACTACAACACCAAGAAACAGGGTTTCTAAAGGGCATTGTCATTCCTGTAAGACTACAACACCAAGAAACAGGCTTTCTAAAGGGCATTGTCATTCCTGTAAGACTACAACACCAAGAAACAGGCTTTCTAAAGGGCATTGTCATTCCTGTAAGACTACAACACCAAGAAACAGGCTTTCTAAAACTGCCCCACATAAACACTAAACAAATCAACAACCCTGATCAATGTCTCCAAATCAACTCCATACTAAACAAATCAACAAACCTGATCAATGTCTCCAAATCAACTCCATACAATGTTGTTAATAATATACTGTAATGTAAAGCCTTAATACTGTAAATATACTAATAATATACTATAATGTAAAGCCTTAATACTGTAAATATACTAATAATATACTATAATGTCTCCAAATCAACTCCATACTAAACAAATCAACAAACCTGATCAATGTCTCCAAATCAACTCCATACTAAACAAATCAACAAACCTGATCAATGTCTCCAAATCAACTCCATACTAAACAAATCAACAAACCTGATCAATGTCTCCAAATCAACTCCATACTAAACAAATCAACAAACCTGATCAATGTCTCCAAATCAACTCCATACTAAACAAATCAACAAACCTGATCAATGTCTCCAAATCAACTCCATACTAAACAAATCAACAAACCTGATCAATGCCTCCAAATCAACTCCATACTAAACAAATCAACAAACCTGATCAATGTCTCCAAATCAACTCCATACTAAACAAATCAACAAACCTGATCAATGTCTCCAAATCAACTCCATACTAAACAAATCAACAAACCTGATCAATGTCTCCAAATCAACTCCATACTAAACAAATCAACAAACCTGATCAATGTCTCCAAATCAACTCCATACTAAACAAATCAACAAACCTAGCTTCATATATAAAACAGTAACCAAATCCTACAAACTACCTAAAAACCAACTTCACAGTTGTTAGTTCTCATTCACAGTGGTTGAAAACACAGACAGAAGTCTGGTCTGGAAATGTTCACTGCATAGAGTGAGAGAGCAGTGGAGAGTTCATCAGCTTACAGTATCAGTCAATGACAGACCCTATGACACCTACCCACAATTAATGAGGGTAGATACATCCCCCCCTACCTACCAGTAAGGTCTGCTGCAGTCCCTTGGTTCTCCTCATGGTCTTGATTAGGCGCCAGCCTATCTTTTTGGCGTACCACACTGAGGCCAACATGTCCCCCTCTGGTACGGCTCGCGCTAACACACACACACACACCTCCTGATCGTGGGTCTGTCTGTGGGGACCTGAAAGGGGTCTGTCGAGGAGCAGAGCTCAGGAGATGCTAACTTGTCCCCCTGCGTTGCACAACACAGCCAGCATGTCACCACCAAGCAGAACGCTGAGCCACAAGCCCGGAGTGTGTGTGTGTGTGTGTGTGTGTGTGTGTGTGTGGCGGGTACGAGATAAGGAACCGCTGCTCTGTCTGCTTCCAGCGGCACACACACACACACACACACACACACACACACACACACACACACAGGACGCTAAGGGACAGTGATGAGAGACGAGTGGTTGGCATGGGAGGGAGACAGCAGGTTTAGAGGACTCTAAATTTCCGTCTGCTGAATCATTCACTTAGAGAGAGAGAGGGGAGAGAGAGAAGGGGAGGGGAGAGGGGAAGGCGGAGGTGGATCATTTCTCACCGTTGTCTCACTCTTCCCCCTCCCCATCCCTCTTCCCAGCCCCATCACCACATTCTGTCCCCCCTCCTCTCCCCTCCCCTCTCAGGCAGGAGAGCCCCTCTACTAAGCCATACTAGAGAGCCCCTCCACTAAGTCATACTAGAGAGCCCCTCCACTAAGTCATACTAGAGAGCCCCTCCACTAAGTCATACTAGAGAGCCCCTCCACTAAGCCATACTAGAGAGCCCCTCCACTAAGTCATACTAGAGAGCCCCTCCGCTAAGTCATACTAGAGAGCCCCTCCGCTAAGTCATACTAGAGAGCCCCTCCGCTAAGTCATACTAGAGAGCCCCTCCGCTAAGTCATACTAGAGAGCCCCTCCACTAAGTCATACTAGAGAGCCCCTCCACTAAGTCATACTAGAGAGCCCCTCCACTAAGTCATACTAGAGAGCCCCTCCACTAAGTCATACTAGAGAGCCCCTCCACTAAGTCATACCAGAGAGCCCCTCCACTAAGTCATACTAGAGAGCCCCTCCACTATAGCCAACAACTTTAGATAACACGCAGAGCTCCACCACAGCAGGTTGAGTCTCCGACCAGCCAATCACTCATTCACTTCCATCCCTCCATATCTCTCTGAGGGCAGAAGTTGGCACTTCTCATAGTCTACCCTAATATAGTACATTAGCTTAATGACACAGAGAGGTACTGGCCTGCGATCACTAAGGCTTCATTCACACAGGCAACCCAATTCAGATATGTTTTTCTCAAAAAAGATCTGATGTGATTGGTCAAAAGACCAATTAGTGAAAAAACATATATCTGAATTAGGCTGCCTGTGTGAACTTTCTCTAGGTGTGTCCACACTGCAACTCAGCCCTGGGATAAGAGATTTTATCCCGGGGATAACATAGTATTCACACTTACACATTCTAGTGGGCTAGCACCAACCTTAACCCAGGGCTAGCTGGTCCTGCTCCGGAGCAGGGGTAACGTCAACTTTACGGGGTTAGCCCCAGAAACACGGTGAAACAGGGTCAAGAACAACGCCTAGAATGCTCACTGTCCAATCACAAAAGCTGCACTATCACTTAATTGACATATGCTTGTGATGCCTGTAATGTGTTCTGTATGTATATCGATAAGTAACATTTCCCTGTAATGTGTTCTGTATGTTATATTGGTAAGTTACATTTCCCTGTAATGTGTTCTGTATGTTATATTGATAAGTAACATTTCCCTGTAATGTGTTCTGTATGTTATATTGATAAGTAACATTTCCCTGTAATGTGTTCTGTATGTTATATTGGTAAGTAACATTTCCCTGTAATGTGTTCTGTATGTTATATTGATAAGTAACATTTCCCTGTAATGTGTTCTGTATGTTATATTGATAAGTAACATTTCCCTGTAATGTGTTCTGTATGTTATATTGATAAGTAACATTTCCCTGTAATGTGTTCTGTATGTTATATTGGTAAGTAACATTTCCCTGTAATGTGTTCTGTATGTTATATTGGTAAGTTACAGAACACATTACAGGGAAATGTATGTTATATTGATAAGTAACATTTCCTCCACACAGCTGAGTGCAAAAAGCCTCAATTCTTTCATCTAGGCAAAAGCATTGGTTGCTAATGCTGAACAAAATGGTTTGCTTTGCAGGCTGGCTAATGTCTTCTCACTCTACAGCTGAAAGGGCAGCAAACCCTCCATTTTCATCTGTTTTCTATTGACATTTAGTTGGATAAATCCATGACAATAATATTGTCTGATGTATGTATGATTTCACCAGGGTCAGAAAAGTTGATGTCTCGTTCGTGCACAACATTCTCTGTACAGGGGTAAGATAGCATTTAAAAAATGAAACATTGTTGCTGAGGTCCGACAAACCATCAGTGTTGGAAATCAAATGCTTGGCTAGAATTTAGAGCAAAACATGTGGTAATAAATGTCTTATTGTTTACATTGTTGGTCTCGTGTCAGAGATGGAATGTTGGTCTCGTGTCAGAGATGGAATGTTGGTCTCGTGTCAGAGATGGAATGTTGGTCTCGTGTCAGAGATGGAATGTTGGTCTCGTGTCAGAGATGGAATGTTGGTCTCGTGTCAGAGATGGAATGTTGGTCTCGTGTCAGAGATGGAATGTTGGTCTCGTGTCAGAGATGGAATGTTGGTCTCGTGTCAGAGATGGAATGTTGGTCTCGTGTCAGAGATGGAATGTTGGTCTCGTGTCAGAGATGGAATGTTGGTCTCGTGTCAGAGATGGAATGTTGGTCTCGTGTCAGAGATGGAATGTTGGTCTCGTGTCAGAGATGGAATGTTGGTCTCGTGTCAGAGATGGAATGTTGGTCTCGTGTCAGAGATAGAATGTTGGTCTCGTGTCAGAGATAGAATGTTGGTCTCGTGTCAGAGATAGAATGTTGGTCTCGTGTCAGAGATAGAATGTTGGTCTCATGTCAGAGATAGAATGTTGGTCTCGTGTCAGAGATAGAATGTTGGTCTCGTGTCAGAGATAGAATGTTGGTCTCGTGTCAGAGATGGAATGTTGGTCGCGTGTCAGAGATAGAATGTTGGTCTCGTGTCAGAGATAGAATGTTGGTCTCGTGTCAGAGATGGAATGTTGGTCTCGTGTCAGAGATAGAATGTTGGTCTCGTGTCAGAGATCGAATGTTGGTCGCGTGTCAGAGATCGAATGTTGGTCGCGTGTCAGAGATCGAATGTTGGTTGCGTGTCAGAGATCGAATGGAGGTCCATGTTGTGTTTGTCCATTAGCCCAGGGCTTTGGAATACAACTGTGAATACTTAGCCCAGGGTTAACAAATGCTTGTGTGAACACAGGATAAGCTAGTCCAGGGCCAGTCTAGCCTGGGGCTAAGAACAACGCAGTGTAAAAAAGGCATTCTCTGCCCATCAGTACCACCTATCTGTACTCTGTATGGCACCAGGCCCATCAGTATATTAGAGGTTGACCGATTATGATATTTTGACGCCGATACCGATTATTGGAGGACCCGAAAAGCCGATACCGATTAATCGGATGATTTTTTTTTTTTGTAATAATGACAATTACAACAATACTGAATGAACACTTATTTTAACTTAATATAATACATCAATAAAATCTATTTAGCCTCAAATAAATAATGAAATATGTTCAATTTGGTTTAAATCATGCAAAAACAAAGTGTTGGAGAAGAATGTAAAAGTGTAATATGTGCCGTGTAAGAAAGATAACATTTCAGTTCCTTGCTCAGAACATGAGAACATATGAAAGCTGGTGGTTCCTTTTAACATGAGTCTTCAATATTCCAAGGTAAGAGGTTTTAGGTTGTAGTTATTATAGTATTGATAGGACTATTTCCCTCTATACCATTTGTATTTCATATACCTTTGACTATTGGATGTTCTTATAGGCACTTTAGTATTGCCAGTGTAACAGTATAGCTTCCGTCCCTCTAGTTAGCGCGCGCTAACTAGCTAGCCATTTCACTTCGGTTACACAAGCCTCATCTCGGGAGTTGATAGGCTTGAAGTCATAAACAGCGCAATGCTTGACGCACAACGAAGAGCTGCTGGCAAAACGCACCAAAGGACTGTTTGAATGTTTACGCTCCTGCTTCTGCCTACAGTCAGTATGCTCAGTCAGATACTTGTATGCTCAGTCAGATACTTGTATGCTCAGTCAGATACTTGTATGCTCAGTCAGATACTTGTATGCTCAGTCAGATACTTGTATGCTCAGTCAGATACTTGTATGCTCAGTCAGATACTTGTATGCTCAGTCAGATACTTGTATGCTCAGTCAGATTCTTGTATGCTCAGTCAGATTCTTGTATGCTCAGTCAGATAATTGTATGCTCAGTCAGATTCTTGTATGCTCAGTCAGATAATTGTATGCTCGTATGCTCAGTCAGATTATATGCAACGCAAGACACGCTAGATAAACTAGTAATATCATCAACCATGTGTAGTTAACTAGTGATTATGATTGTTTTTTATAAGATAAGTTTAATGCTAGATAGCAACTTACCTTGGCTTACTGCATTCGCGTAACATCCCCGAGCTGACACGGTGAAAATTTGTCGTTCTGCCCCTGAACAAGGCAGTTAACCCACCATTCCTAGGCCGTCATTGAAAATAAGAATGTGTTCTTAACTGACTTGCCTAGTTAAATAAAGGTATATAAAAAAATAAGAGGGAAAAAAAACCTTTATTTATTTTTTAAATATTTTTATAAATACCGGCAAATTGGCGCCCAAAAATACCGATTTCCGATTGTTATGAAAACTTGAATTCGGCCTCAATTAATCGACCATTCCGATTAAATCGGTCAACCTCTAATCTATATGTACTGTGCATGGCACCAGGCCCATCAGTACTCTGTATGGCACCAGGCCCATCAGTACTCTGTATGGCACCAGGCCCATCAGTACTCTGTATGGCACCAGGCCCATCAGTACTCTGTATGGAACCAGGCCCATCAGTACTCTGTATAGCACCAGGCCCATCAGTACTCTGTATGGAACCAGGCCCATCAGTACTCTGTATGGCACCAGGCCCATCAGTACTCTGTATGGAACCAGGCCCATCAGTACTCTGTATGGCACCAGGTCCATCAGTACTCTGTATGGCACCAGGTCCATCAGTACCGTCTATCTGTACTCTGTATGGCACCAGGTCCATCAGTACCATCTATCTGTACTCTGTATGGCACCAGGTCCATCAGTACCGTCTATCTGTACTCTGTATGGCACCAGGTCCATCAGTACCATCTATCTGTACTCTGTATGGCACCAGGTCCATCAGTACCATCTATCTGTACTCTGTATGGCACCAGGTCCATCAGTACCGTCTATCTGTACTCTGTATGGCACCAGGTCCATCAGTACCATCTATCTGTATCTATCCATCAGTACTCTGTATGGGCACCAGGTCCATCAGTACCATCTATCTGTACTCTGTATGGCACCAGGTCCATCAGTACCGCCTATCTGTACTCTGTATGGCACCAGGTCCATCAGTACCGTCTATCTGTACTCTGTATGGCACCAGGTCAGGTCCATCCAGTACCGTCTATCTGTACTCTGTATGGCACCAGGTCCATCAGTACCGTCTATCTGTACTCTGTATGGCACCAGGTCCATCAGTACCATCTATTTGTACTCTGTATGGCACCAGGCCCATCAGTACCGTCTATCTGTACTCTGTATGGCACCAGGCCCATCAGTACCATCTATCTGTACTCTGTATGGCACCAGGCCCATCAGTACCATCTATCTGTACTCTGTATGGCACCAGGCCCATCAGTACCGTCTATCTGTACTCTGTATGGCACCAGGTCCATCAGTACCGTCTATCTGTACTCTGTATGGCACCAGGCCAATCTCCTTGCCCAGACCGGAATTAAATGGAGCAGTTGAAGATAGCTCATGCACTTATTGGCCTGAAGGAGCAGTCCACATATCACAGCATGGACTCAACTCTGCTCCTATAAACACTAGGTTCACTGGACAGGAGATGGCTACTGAGGGGAAGGAGACGTACAAAACAAAATGAAATCTGACAGGATGGTTGAAACCATAACCATTAGCCAAACATTTTTTAACGGTCTATTTCCCAGAAGGCCATTTTTCGTGGACATAAAGCTTACTTCCTCAATGAAAATGAGCTGAATACTAAACAAATGTATATGCCAACAGTTGATCAAATCAAGATGTTATTGGTCACATACACATGGTTAGCAGATGTTATTGGTCACATACACATGGTTAGCAGATGTTATTGGTCACATACACATGGTTAGCAGATGTTATTTGCGACAGCAGAGCCAGCTACAAGATCACAAAGACACACAAATGAGCCCTTTTGCAATCCAAAGCTATGACATCCATGTAAACAGAAAAGACAAAACAACGTTGCTCTAGCCATCTCAAAGCTGGCAAGCTCTCTATGGGTAATGGTGCCACCTAGGGCTGGCAACGTGTTACTGCAACACTGGCAGAAATACTGACAATGTAAGAGATATAGAAGTGTTATCAACAAATGAAATAACTAAAGAGCAACAACAAAAAAGCTTGGGCAGCGAGGTGGTCAGAGTGGGCAGCGATGTGGTCAGAGTGGGCAGCGATGTGGTCAGAGAGGTGGTCAGAGTGGGCAGCGAGGTGGTCAGAGAGGTGGTCAGAGTGGGCAGCGAGGTGGTCAGAGTGGGCAGAGAGGTGGTCAGAGAGGTGGTCAGAGTGGGCAGCGAGGTGGTCAGAGTGGGCAGCGAGGTGGTCAGAGAGGTGGTCAGAGTGGGCAGCGAGGTGGTCAGAGAGGTGGTCAGAGTGGGCAGCGAGGTGGTCAGAGTGGGCAGAGAGGTGGTCAGAGTGGGCAGAGAGGTGGTCAGAGTGGGCAGCGAGGTGGTCAGAGTGGGCAGCGAGGTGGTCAGAGTGGGCAGCGAGGTGGTCAGAGTGGGCAGAGAGGTGGTCAGAGTGGGCAGAGAGGTGGTCAGAGTGGGCAGCGATGTGGTCAGAGTGGTCAGCGAGGTGGTCAGAGTGGGCAGCGAGGTGGTCAGAGTGGGCAGCGATGTGGTCAGAGTGGGCAGCGATGTGGTCAGAGTGGGCAGAGAGGTGGTCAGAGTGGGCAGCGATGTGGTCAGTGGGCAGCGAGGTGGTCAGCGAGGTGGTCAGCGAGGTGGTCAGAGTGGTCAGCGAGGTGGTCAGAGTGGTCAGCGAGGTGGTCAGAGTGGTCAGCGAGGTGGTCAGAGTAGGCAGCGAGGTGGTCAGAGTGGGCAGCGAGGTGGTCAGAGTGGGCAGCGAGGTGGTCAGAGTGGGCAGCGATGTGGTCAGAATAGAAAGCCATGTGGTCAGAATGGGAAGCGATGTGGTCAGAATGGAAAGCGATGTGGTCAGAATGGGAAGCGAGGTAGTCAGAATGAGAAGCGAGGTGGTCAGAATGGGAAGCGAGGTGGTCAGAGTGGGCAGCGAGGTGGTCAGAGTGGGCAGCGAGGTGGTCAGAGTGGGCAGCGAGGTGGTCAGAGAGGTGGTCAGAGTGGGCAGCGAGGTGGTCAGAGTGGTCAGAGAGGTGGTCAGAGAGGTGGTCAGAGTGGTCAGCGAGGTGGTCAGAGTGGGCAGAGAGGTGGTCAGAGAGGTGGTCAGAGTGGGCAGCGAGGTGGTCAGAGTGGGCAGCGATGTGGTCAGAGTGGGCAGAGAGGTGGTCAGAGTGGGCAGCGATGTGGTCAGAATGGAAAGCGATGTGGTCAGAGTGGGAAGCGATGTGGTCAGAGATGTGGTCAGAATGGGAAGCGATGTGGTCAGAATGGAAAGCGATGTGGTCAGAATGGGAAGCGATGTGGTCAGAGTGGGCAGCGATGTGGTCAGAATGGAAAGCGATGTGGTCAGAATGGAAAGCGATGTGGTCAGAGTGGGCAGCGATGTGGTCAGAGTGGAAAGCGATGTGGTCAGAATGGAAAGCGATGTGGTCAGAATGGAAAGCGATGTGGTCAGAATGGAAAGCGATGTGGTCAGAATGGGCAGCGATGTGGTCAGAATGGGCAGCGATGTGGTCAGAATGGGCAGCGATGTGGTCAGAATGGAAAGCGATGTGGTCAGAATGGAAAGCGATGTGGTCAGAATGGAAAGCGATGTGGTCATTCCGAGGCGACATAACGGAGCGTGACACAGCAGGTGGTTGGGTCAGTTGGTGTTACCTGTAGAAGGGCGTGGTGGGTAGCATACAGCGTAGAGAAGTCAGGAACAGGAACGTCCTCATAGCCTACAGGCGAGCCAGCGTCGAAGATACACTCCAACGACTCTACCTACAGTACAGAGGACAGGGACTCAGCATGTTACTACAAGGTGTACACACACACACACACACACACACACACACACACACACACACACACATCATTTGGAAAGTATTCAGACCCCTTGACTTTCTACACATTTTGTTACGTTACAGCCTTATTCTAAAATGGATTAAATTGTCCCCCCCCCCCTCAATCTACCCACAATAGCCCATAATGACGAAGCAAAAACATGTTCCGTTTTCAGACCCTTTATTCAGTACTTTGTTGAAGCACCTTTGGCAGCGATTACAGCCTCGACTCTTCTTGGGTTTGACGCTACAAGCTTGGCACACCTGTCTTTTTGGACTTCTTACAGGTTGGATGGGGAGCGTCGCTGCACAGCTATTTTCAGGTCTCTCCAGCGATGTCCGGGCTCTGGCTGGGCCACTCAAGGACATTCAGAGATTTGTTCCGAATCCACTCCTAGGCTGTCTTGGCTGTGTGCTTAGGGTTGTTGTCCTGTTGGAAGGTGAACCTTCGCCCCAGTCTGAGGTCCTGAGCACTCTGGAGCAGGTTTTCATCAAGGATCTCTCTGTACTTCGCTCCGTTCATCTTTATCGCGATCCTGACTAGTCTCCCAGTCTCTGTCGCTGAAAAACATCCCCACAGTATGATGCTGCCACCACCATGTTTCACTGTAGGTACCAGGTTTCCTCCAGACGTAACGCTTGGTATTCAGGCCAGGGTGAATGTTTGTTTCATCAGACCAGAGAATCTTGTTTCTCATAATCAGAGATTTTAGGTGCCTTTTAGCAAACTCCAAGTGGGCTGTCATGTGGCTTTGACTGAGGAGTGGCTTCACCGATTACTCACTTTGGCTGGGCGGCCAGCTCTAGGAAGAGTCTTGGTGGTTCCAAACTTCCTCCATTTAAGAATGGAGGCCACTGTGTTCTTGGGGAGCTTCAATGGTGCAGATTTGTTGGGTACCCTTCCCCAGATGGACTGTCAACTGTGGGACCTTATATAGACAGGTGTGTGCCTTTTCAAATCATGTCCAATCAACTGAATTTTCTACAACTCCAGTTGTAGAAACATCAAGGATGATAAATGGAAACAGGATGCACATGAGCTCAATTTAGAGTCTCATAACAAAAGGGTCTGAATACGTATGTAAAGAAAGTATTTCTGTTTTTTGCAAAACTTCCTAAAAACCTGTTTTTGCTTTGTCATTATGGGGTATTGTGATGTCATAATGGGGTATTGTGATGTCATTGTGGGGTATTGTGATGTCATTGTGATGTCATTATGGGGTAATGTGTTTACATTAATGAGGATATTTTTTTATTTATGTAAATACGTTACTTCTGTAAAAAAATGTAAATGTGCTAAAAATGTATAAAACCTGTTTTTGCTTTGTCATTATGGGGTATTGTGATGTCACAATGGGATATTGTGATGTCATTATGGGGTATTGTGATGTCATTATGGGGTATTGTGTGTAGGTTGATGAGGGGGGAAAAAACGATTTAATACATTTTAGAATAAGACTGAAATGTAACAAAATCTGGAAAAGGGGAAGGGGTCTGAATATTTCCCGAATGCACTGTGTACATACAATGTACATACACAACTGAGAGACACTGAAATGTGTTCACACGCAGTAATGAGGTAGGATCAGTATAATGAGATGATATCAAAATCGGCCAGGATGCTGTCTGCTCAGATGGATACTGTAGCCCCCTCAAACTCTGGACCTCGAAGCCAGTTCCAAATCAAACCTAATTGTATTGGTCACATACACATATCCACTGCATGTTATTGTTCCCCTCTAATCAGGGACTGATTTAGACCTGGGACACCTGGTGGGTGCAATTAATTATCAGGGAGAACAGAAAACCAGCAGCACTCTGGCAGCTCGTATGGTCAGAGTTGAAAACCCCTGCTGTAGCCTATACTACGAACGCAACACTAAGAGAAGCCAAAGTTCCCCTGCTGAAGAGAACGCCAAGCTCACAGAGACCATTTAAACTCCACATACAAACACAGACTGATCTCCATGCAAAAATGTTCTTCAAGATGAACAGAGATGATGTGACTGCTGAATGGAAGATGACCGTGACGGCATGAAAAGCCCCCCCCCCCCCCCCAAGTCATGGCGATGCAGAGCTTTGAAAACAGAAACGTGCGTTTGTGCAGCCAGCAAGACGAATGTGTGAGCTGTACGTACATCCCAATGAAAATGCACTACGAGTATCCACACATTCACACATTCCACAACAACCACTTCCTACTAAAACGTTAGTGATACACTTTATAAAACAACAAAACACGCCCAGTAAATATGACACTACACAGTGAGGGTGAACTTTAATGTGTGAGTGTGGAGAGGTATGGCGGTGTGGCGTGTGTCATAAAAGTATGCTGCTGTGTGTACTGTTGTTCTGGCCAGTACATAAGGTCATGAGGGACAGTGCAGTTAGGTGCAGGCTGGCCCAGCCCCCACAGCCCTGAGGGACCGGAGTCCTGGAGAGAAACAAGATGGCTGCTCCATCTGTCAGGGCCTACAGAGCCAAGCAGCCCAATGGGATGCTACTGTGAGGCTACGCAAACACCCCGCACGGGGCACCACCAAAATAACCACACAGAGACACACAGACCACACACTGAACTAACAAACAAAAACACTAGTCACAACAAATCTTTAAAAAGAGTCAAAGGCATCACTGAAAACTGTACTTGGGTTTAGTAAATTAGCTTTATGACTTAGCTCTAGTAAAGAAGTTGCAATATGTCAATGTTCATTGTCTGTGTCAATAGTTAAATACAATTCAGAAGGCAGGGTGGAGCTATTGCCATATTGTCTTTACATATCCAACCCTGTCTGAGCTAATACAGGTCCTAGAGGTGGTCAATATATGATTGGGCCAAAAAATGTAGTTGCAGAGAAGTGGTGTCCTACCAGCTGCAGTGACAAGAATAATCCACTAGGTGGCGGAATAGAGCCATTATGAACAATGACCGTGACATCCCACAAGTTCCATTTAAACTGGTGTACACAACAAGATTTTGGCCTCGATGAAGCTTTCCCAGACAAGCTTTAGAGATCAGAGACTAAATCCCTATGTTGTTGCCTTCCTCGGGGCACACGGCCGCCACGGAAGCTCATTAAATGTGAGCGGGTCAGAGACGCAATCTGAAGGCTACTGATCCCGTCTGAGCAGTCCCAGACGTCCCGATATTTTCTTACATGTTTGATTTTATGGGCACAAAGTCTGCAATCCTCTTGTAGTGTGAGATGGTCAACGACAAGTTCTGAGAACCGTGATTAACAATAGCCAATGAGAGCTCGCCAGAGAATAAGGCAGTGGGTTAATGCTCACTACTATTATGAGTTTGTAGTTGCCTTTAAAAGGTGCAATATACTGGAATCACTCAGTCTAATTTCAGTTTGTGACACAAAACAAGCACTCAGAATGTTCAGAATCATTGTACCATCTAAACCGCTGTGAAATATATTTTATATAACATTGTATTTTCAGCTGTTTGAAGCTGGTGTAAGAAACCGAAAGTAAAAGACGCAACAACAAAAAACCTAAAGGTAAGAACGGGAAGCATAGAAATACTGCCTGTCTTAACCGGTGTACGGTCATCATCCAAGTAAGCCGATTCAAACACCTGATTTTCTGAGTCATCTTTAGAATGACTACGACATGTAAACCGTTTAAATGGGTTTTCCAGGGGAGTATCTGATCGGAACATGTGCCATCGCAATCCTTAGCTCTTTTGAGCGTGTGAAGTGAGTTCAGAAAAACGAAAAGTATTAATCTTAGAAATAGTTTACACAATAAATAAGAATTTGTTCTTAACTGACTTGCCTAGTTAAATAAAGGTTCAATTTAAAAAAAAATACAAACTTTATATGTCCGAACTCAGAATAATGGTTGTTGTGGTAGAATATTAATTTTGATGAGCAATTTTCTGCATTTATCAAAGTCCCATCAGATTGATTTAGCTTGATTTCAGATGTGTCCATGTAAACAGGATTATTAGCTAAACTGTTATTCTCGCAAAGCATGTCAACGTTTAAATCCAACTACTATATTAATCAGATTATTCACACTAATCCTATTATGTACTGTAACCAGACAGCAGGTATGGAGAATCCTCACGAGCCCCCCACGCCACATCGTTTAGTGACCTCACCACAACGTTGGCAAGACAACCAACTACAGGACAGAAATGGTTCCATGTGAGAGGCTCAGCATTGTTAGGACTTTGATGGTCTCGTTGTAGTGTTCACCCAGCATGACTGTAGCCTGTCTGGCTTGAAGACTGATTGAGAAACATCTGAACTGTTCTTAATGTCACATGATTAGTGATCATCTAGAAACAACACGGTAGCACCATATCTAGAGACAACACGGCAGCACCATATCTAGAGACAACACGGCAGCACCATATCTAGAAACAACACGGTAGCACCATATCTAGAAACAACACGGTAGCACCATATCTAGAAACAACACGGTAGCACCATATCTAGAGACAACACTGCAGCACCATATCTAGAAACACGGTAGCACCATATCTAGAGACAACACGGTAGCACCATATCTAGAGACAACACGGTAGCACCATATCTAGAGACAACACGGCAGCACCATATCTAGAAACAACACGGTAGCACCATATCTAGAAACAACACGGCAGCACCATATCTAGAAACAACACGGCAGCACCATATCTAGAAACAACACGGCAGCACCATATCTAGAAACAACACGGTAGCACCATATCTAGAGACAACACGGCAGCACCATATCTAGAAACAACACTGCAGCACCATATCTAGAAACACGGTAGCACCATATCTAGAGACAACACGGTAGCACCATATCTAGAAACAACACGGTAGCACCATATCTAGAGACAACACGGTAGCACCATATCTAGAAACAACACGGCAGCACCATATCTAGAGACAACACGGCAGCACCATATCTAGAGACAACACGGCAGCACCATATCTAGAAACAACACGGCAGCACCATATCTAGAAACACGGCAGCACCATATCTAGAAACAACACGGCAGCACCATATCTAGAAACACGGAAGCACCATATCTAGAAACACGGAAGCACCATATCTAGAAACACGGTAGCACCATATCTAGAAACACGGTAGCACCATATCTAGAAACAACACGGCAGCACCATATCTAGAAACAACACGGCAGCACCATATCTAGAGACAACACGGTAGCACCATATCTAGAAACAACACGGTAGCACCATATCTAGAAACAACACGGTAGCACCATATCTAGAGACAACACGGCAGCACCATATCTAGAAACAACACGGCAGCACCATATCTAGAAACAACACGGCAGCACCATATCTAGAAACACGGTAGCACCATATCTAGAAACACGGTAGCACCATATCTAGAAAAACGGTAGCACCATATCTAGAAACACGGTAGCACCATATCTAGAAACACGGTAGCACCATACACAGAGACAACACGGCAGCACCATATCTAGAAACAACACGGTAGCACCATATCTAGAAACAACACGGTAGCACCATATCTAGAAACAACACGGTAGCACCATACACAGAGACAACACGGCAGCACCATATCTAGAAACAACACGGTAGCACCATATCTAGAAACAACACGGTAGCACCATACACAGAGACAACACGGTAGCACCATATCTAGAAACACGGTAGCACCATATCTAGAAACAACACGGCAGCACCATATCTAGAAACAACACGGCAGCACCATATCTAGAAACAACACGGCAGCACCATCTCTAGAGACAACACGGTAGCACCATATCTAGAAACAACACGGTAGCACCATATCTAGAGACAACACGGTAGCACCATATCTAGAGACAACACGGTAGCACCATATCTAGAGACAACACGGTAGCACCATATCTAGAGACAACACGGTAGCACCATATCTAGAGACAACACGGTAGCACCATATCTAGAGACAACACGGTAGCACCATATCTAGAAACAACACGGCAGCACCATATCTAGAAACAACACGGCAGCACCATCTCTAGAGACAACACGGTAGCACCATATCTAGAGACAACACGGTAGCACCATATCTAGAGACAACACGGCAGCACCATCTCTAGAGACAACACGGCAGCACCATCTCTAGTGACAACACGGCAGCACCATATCTAGAGACAACACGGCAGCACCATACACAGAGACAACACGGTAGCACCATACACAGAGACAACATGGTAGCACCATACAGAGATAACATGGTAACACCATACAGTCTATGGTAAAGACACACGCTAGCCAACTGCTTGTGCGTATCTCTGGTTCTTACCATGGCTATGCCAACATTGAGATATGCAGGCCTTTTGAAACAGCCCTGGAGGAGTTTCTCCTTCTTCCAATGCTTTGTGTGTTGATGCAAGCACTAAAGGGGCTTCTATTATGGTATCGTGTACAAGCGTGTTAAAAGGTAGGTGTATAAATAGGAAAGTATAAAGCAGATAAAGATATTTTTAAAAACAAGTGGAGGGAGGGAGGGAGGGAGGGAGGGAGGGAGGGAGGGAGGGAGGGAGGGAGGGAGGGAGGGGAATATATCAACCGTTCACTTTCATGTGCATGCAACCATATACCGTATGTCTGTCAACACCATGTACCGTATGTGTGTCTGTCAACATCGTGTACCGTATGTTTGTCTGTCAACATCATGTACCGTATGTGTGTCTGTCAACACCATGTACCGTATGTTTGTCTGTGTTAACATCATGTACGTGTTAACATCATGCACCGTATGCTTGTCTGTGTTAACATCATGCACCGTATGCTTGTCTGTGTTAACATCATGCACCGTATGTTTGTCTGTCAACATCATGTACCGTATGTTTGTCTGTGTTAACATCAGGTACCGTATGTTTGTCTGTGTTAACATCATGTACCGTATGTTTGTCTGTGTTAACATCATGCACCGTATGCTTGTCTGTGTTAACACCATGTACCGTATGTTTGTCTGTGTTAACATCATGTACCGTATGTTTGTCTGTGTTAACATCATGCACCGTATGCTTGTCTGTGTTAACATCATGCACCGTATGTTTGTCTGTGTTAACATCATGTACCGTATGTTTGTCTGTGTTAACATCATGCACCGTATGTTTGTCTGTCAACATCATGTACCGTATGTTTGTCTGTGTTAACATCATGCACTGTATGTTTGTCTGTGTTAACATCATGTACCGTATGTTTGTCTGTCAACATCGTGTACCGTATGTTTGTCTGTCAACATCATGTACCGTACGTTTGTCTGTGTTAACATCAGGTACCGTACGTTTGTCTGTGTTAACATCAGGTACCGTACGTTTGTCTGTGTTAACATCATGTACCGTACGTTTGTCTGTCAACACTGTGTACCGTATGTTTGTCTGTGTTATCATGTACCGTATGTTTGTCTGTGTCAACACCATGTACATATATGCAGTGTCCTACCTTCATAGGGGAGATGTGTGCGTGGGAGACATATCCATGGACGTTCTCTATCTGAGACAGGTTTTTCTCCGCTACCTGGACCAGCTCTGGCCGTCCCTCCCCCCTGCCCTCTCTCTCTCCCCTGCTGTGGTGGTACCCGTCCAGGGTTCCTCCTCCATGGTGGCTGCGGAGGGTCCCGTGATGGCTCCCTGGCAGCTCCCGCTCTCTGCCTCTCTCCTCCAGGCTGGGGTAGGGGTGCTGGGGACAGGCCTGAGATGGACCCTGGTCCTGCTGGGGGGTAGAACCATCCTCATCCTGAATCCTGTACTTCTGTAGAGGGAAGAGGGGGGGTTGTTAGTTTTGAGGTCACCGTGGAAGAGGACTAAGCACTTCTCAGAGAGAACTGTCTGAAGACCAAACAGACTGTGTGCCATCACACTGTGTGTGTTTGCGTGTGCGTGCGTGTGAATGTGTTTATGCTATAGTGCGTGTATGTGTGTGTCTAGCTGTAGATCAGGCCAGGTGTTGGCCCGGCGTGGAACTAATAGCTTTAGGAGTGTGTCCCATCGTTCCATGATGATATAGCCACAATAAAAAACAATAACATAATGTTGCTGAGACATACACAGCATGATCACATCTCTCTTCCACTGTGACTCCTGCCTCTGACAACACAGACCCACCCAATCAACCAGCAGAGCACTGCTACAGGGCAGGACGTCAGGACGTTGTTAATCTGGACCACTAGCAGAGCACTGCTACAGGGCTGGACGTCAGGACGTTGTTAATCTGAGCCACTAGCAGAGCACTGCTACAGGGCTGGACGTCAGGACGTTGTTAATCTGAGCCACTAGCAGAGCACTGCTACAGGGCTGGACGTCAGGACGTTGTTAATCTGAGCCACTAGCAGAGCACTGCTACAGGGCTGGACGTCAGGACGTTGTTAATCTGAGCCACTAGCAGAGCACTGCTACAGGGCAGGACGTCAGGACGTTGTTAATCTGAGCCACTAGCAGAGCACTGCTACAGGGCTGGACGTCAGGACGTTGTTAATCTGAGCCACTAGCAGAGCACTGCTACAGGGCAGGACGTCAGGACGTTGTTAATCTGAGCCACTAGCAGAGCACTGCTACAGGGCAGGACGTCAGGACGTTGTTAATCTGAGCCACTAGCAGAGCACTGCTACAGGGCAGGACGTCAGGACGTTGTTAATCTGGGCCACTAGCAGACAGGTTGTGGTACTAATTCAGACCAGATGATTGGACTCTCTGGGCAATCAGTGACATTACCCAATCAATGAACTACCAGGGGGAAACAAACAATATTGCAATTCTTGAGGCAGTGGTTTACTTTGGGAGTGTACTGGACTAGACTGGTTTGAAGAGCCCTGGCCTCCTTTGGGAGTGGACTGGACTGGTTTGAAGAACCCTGGCTTGCTGTGGGAGTGGACTAGACTGGTTTGAAGAACCCTGGCTTGCTGTGGGAGTGGACTGGACTGGTTTGAAGAACCCTGGCTTGCTGTGGGAGTGGACTAGACTGGTTTGAAGAACCCTGGCTTGCGATGGGACTAGACTGGTTTGAAGAACCCTGGATTGCTTAGGGACTGGACTGGTTTGAAGAGCCCAGGCTTGCTGTGGGAGTGGACTGGTTTGAAGAACCCTGGCTTGCTGTGGGAGTGGACTGGACTGGTTTGAAGAACCCTGGCTTGCTGTGGGAGTGGACTAGACTGGTTTGAAGAACCCTGGCTTGCGATGGGACAAGACTGGTTTGAAGAACCCTGGCTTGCTGTGGGAGTGGACTGGTTTGAAGAGCCCTGGCTTGCTGTGGGAGTGGACTAGACTGGTTTGAAGAACCCTGGCTTGCTGTGGGACTAGACTGGTTTGAAGAACCCTGGCTTGCTGTGGGAGTGGACTGGACTGGTTTGAAGAACCCTGGCTTGCTGTGGGACTAGACTGGTTTGAAGAACCCTGGCTTGCTGTGGGAGTGGACTGGTTTGAAGAGCCCTGGCTTGCTGTGGGAGTGGACTGGACTGGTTTGAAGAACCCTGGCTTGCTGTGGGACTAGACTGGTTTGAATAACCCTGGCTTGCTGTGGGAGTGGACTGGACTGGTTTGAAGAACCCTGGCTTGCTGTGGGAGTGGACTGGACTGGTTTGAAGAACCCTGGCTTGCGATGGGACAAGACTGGTTTGAAGAACCCTGGCTTGCTGTGGGAGTGGACTGGTTTGAAGAGCCCTGGCTTGCTGTGGGAGTGGACTAGACTGGTTTGAAGAACCCTGGCTTGCTGTGGGAGTGGACTGGACTGGTTTGAAGAACCCTGGCTTGCTGTGGGACTAGACTGGTTTGAAGAACCCTGGCTTGCTGTGGGAGTGGACTGGACTGGTTTGAAGAACCCTGGCTTGCTGTGGGACTAGACTGGTTTGAAGAACCCTGGCTTGCTGTGAGACTAGACTGGTTTGAAGAA
This sequence comes from Oncorhynchus nerka, assembly GCF_034236695.1. NCBI lineage: Eukaryota > Metazoa > Chordata > Actinopteri > Salmoniformes > Salmonidae > Oncorhynchus > Oncorhynchus nerka. The sequence goes on along the minus strand of NC_088419.1, from coordinate 89,770,186 downwards.
CCCTGGCTTGCTGTGGGACTAGACTGGTTTGAAGAACCCTGGCTTGCTGTGGGAGTGGACTGGACTGGTTTGAAGAACCCTGGCTTGCTGTGGGAGTGGACTGGACTGGTTTGAAGAACCCTGGCTTGCTGTGGGAGTGGACTGGACTGGTTTGAAGAACCCTGGCTTGCTGTGGGAGTGGACTGGAAGAGCCGCCGCATCACTTAAGGCATTTAGCTGAAAGAGAAAGAAGGAAGTATTCTAACTCCTGTCTAATGTGAGTCTGCAGGCGTAGCTGAATGAGGACACTGGCTGTCCCCAAGGAGAGAAGAAGAGAGAATATGAGCGCAAAGAGAGGGAGAGAAGAAGAAAAGAGAGAAAAGGTGGAAATGGAGAAAAAGAACACGAGTAGAGAGAGGGAGAATAGAGAGGAGAGGAGGACCTCCTGAAATAAACCTGATGACACAGGTACTGTAGGTGTGTCCTAACAAGACCACACCCTCCCTCTCCTCCCCCTCTCTCTACCTCCCTTTCTCTACCTCCCTCTCTCCCCCTCCCATTCTCTCTCTCCCTCCCTCCCTCCCTCCCTCTCTCCCCCTCCCTTCCTCTCCCCTCCCTCTCTTTCTCTCTCGCTCTCTCCATCCCTCCCTCTCTCTCTCCCTGGGCCATCACACTGACACCAATAGTTCTCCATTGAAACCAGGCTGGGGAGGGTACTGGTGTTGGGCTGCTCAACACACTAACAGTTTCCTCCCTCCCTGTTTTACATCCATCTTTTAACACCTTGGAGAAACATGTGAACAATGTTCCAGGAACATAGAAGAATCAGCAACTCGTGACACACATACAGTCTAATCTAGTCAGTTTACAGCTGCTGTGCCAACTCAGCTGCCAGCCTCAGGGAGTATATGCCACCCCATCTCTCATCACCGGCCATACTGCGGTTTGTCCACTCTGTCTGACCTTTAACCTCCGGACCCCCTCAGAAGGCTGCTCTGGCTTCTTGAGGGTCAAGGGGTCAGCAAAGGGCGATCAACACCAACTGTGCTAGACCGACCACAGTCACAGAGACACAGTTACTGTACAAATTATCTGCGCACAATCAGACCACTTTTGGCAATTTAAAATAAAAAGACGCCGTTAGAGCAAAGAGATGGAGGAAGTAGAAGTATTGTCAGGATTAGCTCCCTGTGTCGACCCGATACAGTTTCCTCTACTCCCGGTCGTGGAAGTCACACAAATAAGACACTAATCTGGTTTAGAGCAGAGGCCCCTGTGTTCACACACACCACAAAGACACAATACAGCCAGGTCTGTCTGTAGTTCTGTATACCTGTATGTCTGTCTGTAGTTCTGTAGGTCTGTCTGTAGGTCTGTCTGTAGTTCTGTAGGTCTGTCTGTAGTTCTGTAGGTCTGTCTGTAGTTTTGTAGGCCTGTCTGTAGTTCTGTAGGCCTGTAGGCCTGTCTGTAGTTCTGTAGGCCTGTCTGTAGTTCTGTAGGCCTGTAGGTCTGTCTGTAGTTCTGTAGGCCTGTCTGTAGTTCTGTAGGCCTGTCTGTAGTTCTGTAGGCCTGTAGGTCTGTCTGTAGTTCTGTAGGCCTGTCTGTAGTTCTGTAGGCCTGTCTGTAGTTCTGTAGGCCTGTCTGTAGTTCTGTAGGCCTGTCTGTAGTTCTGTAGGCCTGTCTGTAGTTCTGTAGGCCTGTCTGTAGTTCTGTAGGTCTGTCGTTCTGTAGGCCTGTCGTTCTGTAGGCCTGTCTGTAGTTCTGTAGGCCTGTCTGTAGTTCTGTAGGTCTGTCTGTAGTTCTGTAGGTCTGTCTGTAGTTCTGTATGCCTGTAGGTCCGTCTGTAGTTCTATATCCCTGTAGATCTGTCTGTAGTTCTATATGCCTGTAGGTCTGTCTGTAGTTCTGTATACATGTAGATCTGTCTGTAGTTCTATATACCTGTAGGTCTGTCTGTAGTTCTGTATGCCTGTAGGTCTGTCTGTAGTTCTATATGCCTGTAGTTCTGTCTGTAGTTCTGTATGCCTGTAAGTCTGTCTGTGATTATGTAGGCCTGTCTGTAGTTCTGTATGCCTGTAGGTCTGTCTGTAGTTCTGTAGGTATGTCTGTGGTTATGTAGGCCTGTCTGTAGTGCTGTATGCCTGTAGGTCTGTCTGTAGTTCTGTAGGTCTGTCTGTAGTTCTGTAGGTCTGTCTGTGGTTATGTAGGCCTGTCTGTAGTGCTGTATGCCTGTAGGTCTGTCTGTAGTTCTGTATGCCTGTAAGTCTGTCTGTACTTCTATATGCCTGTAGTTCTGTAGGTCTGCAGGTCCTGGATGTTAAATGACTTTGAAGATCTAATGGGAATGTGTGTGTGCAGCTGAGCGGTGTACAGTCAAAGTCTCTTGCTCATAGGGTATGCTTCATCTTCATAACAGACAGACTGGTCCTAGTAGCTTTGAGATATTATTTTATTTTGGTTAGATTCCATGGCAGGTTTTAGACTGTACCTCTGTGTGAGTGAGTGAGTGAGTGAGTCCATGTGTGTGTCCCTCTCTCACGGACTAGCGTTACCTCATGGGTCATTTCAGAATGCTCATGGTCAAGGCTAGGATGAGATGAGATGGGGAAAGAGGGGGGGATAACTAGTCAGTTGTACAACTGAATGCCTTCAACTGAAATGTGTCTTCCTCATTTAACCCAACCCCTCTGAATCAGAGAGGTGCGGAGGGCTGCCTTAATCGACATCCATGTCTTTGGCGCCCGGGGAACAGTGCCTTGCTCAGGGGCAGAACGACAGATTTTTACCTCGTCAGCTCGGGGATTCAATCCAGCAATCTTTCGGTTACTGGCCAAACGCTCTAACCACTAGGCTACCTGCTCTAACCACTAGGCTACCTGCTCTAACCACTAGGCTACCTGCTCTAACCACTAGGCTACCTGCTCTAACCACTAGGCTACCTGCTCTAGCCACTAGGCTACCTGCTCTAGCCACTAGGCTACCTGCTCTAGCCACTAGGCTACCTGCTCTAACCACTAGGCTAGGAGATCGGCTGGGATGCTCTCACGGATCTACTCACCAGGGGTGCTGGTGGTGATTGATTCAGCTCTTACTGCCTCTGCCATAGGCCCATACCTACTTTCTCATGACTGAATGAACTGATAAATTAATGAGTTGCAAACTGTGCTCACTTAAAAGTGGAACTGACAGCATCTAAGCAACATGAAATCTTATTAAAATCTGTTCATATACACACCAGGAAGAATTTAAAACATTTTCTGACAAGCGAGCACTTAGATATGGTCATTTTCAGGTGTTCATAAATTCTTAGAGTGTTTGGGAATTAGTCAGGCATTTGTGATAATTCTACAGAAATATAGAGTGGGAGAGCAGCCGCGAGTTTGGACAAGAGAGATGTTTTTATTAGGTTTTATTTACTGCAGTGTAAATAAAACCTAATAAAAACATCTCTCTCATCCAGGACCGGAGTCCACACAGACCGGTGAGCCATAGACCAATCAGAGCTACAGTAGGCCGTAATGCAGACCGGTGAGCCATAGACCAATCAGAGCTACAGTAAGCCTTAATGCAGACCGGTGAGCCATAGACCAATCAGAGCTACAGTAAGCCGTAATGCAGACCGGTGAGCCATAGACCAATCAGAGCTACAGTAAGCCGTAATGCAGACCGGTGAGCCATAGACCAATCAGAGCTACAGTAAGCCTTAATGCAGACCGGTGAGCCATAGACCAATCAGAGCTACAGTAAGCCTTAATGCAGACCGGTGAGCCATAGACCAATCAGAGCTACAGTAGGCCGTAATGCAGACCGGTGAGCCATAGACCAATCAGAGCTACAGTAGGCCGTAATGCAGACCGGTGAGCCATAGACCAATCAGAGCTACAGTAGGCCGTAATGCAGACCGGTGAGCCATAGACCAATCAGAGCTACAGTAGGCCGTAATGCAGACCGGTGAGCCATAGACCAATCAGAGCTACAGTAAGCCGTAATGCAGACCGGTGAGCCATAGACCAATCAGAGCTACAGTAGGCCGTAATGCAGACCGGTGAGCCATAGACCAATCAGAGCTACAGTAGGCCGTAATGCAGACCGGTGAGCCATAGACCAATCAGAGCTACAGTAGGCCGTAATGCAGACCGGTGAGCCATAGACCACTCAGAGCTACAGTAGGCCGTAATGCAGACCGGTGAGCCATAGACCAATCAGAGCTACAGTAAGCCTTAATGCAGACCGGTGAGCCATAGACCAATCAGAGCTACAGTAGGCCGTAATGCAGACCGGTGAGCCATAGACCAATCAGAGCTACAGTAAGCCTTAATGCAGACCGGTGAGCCATAGACCAATCAGAGCTACAGTAGGCCGTAATGCAGACCGGTGAGCCATAGACCAATCAGAGCTACAGTAAGCCGTAATGCAGACCGGTGAGCCATAGACCAATCAGAGCTACAGTAGGCCGTAATGCAGACCGGTGAGCCATAGACCAATCAGAACTACAGTAAGCCTTAATGCAGACCGGTGAGCCATAGACCAATCAGAGCTACAGTAGGCCTTAATGCAGACCGGTGAGCCATAGACCAATCAGAGCTACAGTAGGCCGTAATGCAGACCGGTGAGCCATAGACCAATCAGAGCTACAGTAGGCCGTAATGCAGACCGGTGAGCCATAGACCAATCAGAGCTACAGTAGGCCGTAATGCAGACCGGTGAGCCATAGACCAATCAGAGCTACAGTAAGCCTTAATGCAGACCGGTGAGCCATAGACCAATCAGAGCTACAGTAGGCCGTAATGCAGACCGGTGAGCCATAGACCAATCAGAGCTACAGTAAGCCTTAATGCAGACCGGTGAGCCATAGACCAATCAATCAGAGCTACAGTAGGCCGTAATGCAGACCGGTGAGCCATAGACCAATCAGAGCTACAGTAAGCCTTAATGCAAACCGGTGAGCCATAGACCAATCAGAGCTACAGTAGGCCGTAATGCAGACCGGTGAGCCATAGACCAATCAGAGCTACAGTAGGCCGTAATGCAGACCGGTGAGCCATAGACCAATCAGAGCTACAGTAAGCCTTAATGCAGACCGGTGAGCCATAGACCAATCAGAGCTACAGTAAGCCTTAATGCAAACCGGTGAGCCATAGACCAATCAGAGCTACAGTAGGCCGTAATGCAGACCGGTGAGCCATAGACCAATCAGAGCTACAGTAGGCCGTAATGCAGACCGGTGAGCCATAGACCAATGAGAGCTACAGTAAGCCTTAATGCAAACCGGTGAGCCATAGACCAATCAGAGCTACAGTAGGCCGTAATGCAGACCGGTGAGCCATAGACCAATCAGAGCTACAGTAGGCCTTAATGCAGACCGGTGAGCCATAGACCAATCAGAGCTACAGTAAGCCTTAATGCAGACCGGTGAGCCATAGACCAATCAGAGCTACAGTAGGCCTTAATGCAGACCGGTGAGCCATAGACCAATCAGAGCTACAGTAGGCCTTAATGCAGACCGGTGAGCCATAGACCAATCAGAGCTACAGTAGGCCGTAATGCAAACAAGCCATTTGCCACAACAGGCCTGTCATCATTCACTTTGAACTGGACTGTGTGTTTACAGGCAGTAGGGCCTGTCATCATTCACTATGAACTGGACTGTGTGTTTACAGGCAGTAGGGCCTGTCATCATTCACTATGAACTGGACTGTGTGTTTACAGGCAGTAGGGCCTGTCATCATTCACTTTGAACTGGACTGTGTGTTTACAGGCAGTAGGGCCTGTCATCATTCACTATGAACTGGACTGTGTGTTTACAGGCAGTAGGGCCTGTCATCATTCACTTTGAACTGGACTGTGTGTTTACAGGCAGTTGGGCCTGTCATCATTCACTTTGAACTGGACTGTGTGTTTTACAGGCAGTAGGGCCTGTCATCATTCACTTTGAACTGGACTGTGTGTTTACAGGCAGTAGGGCCCGTCATCATTCACTTTGAACTGGACTGTGTGTTTACAGGCAGTAGGGCCTGTCATCATTCACTTTGAACTGGACTGTGTGTTTTACAGGCAGTAGGGCCTGTCATCATTCACTTTGAACTGGACTGTGTGTTTACAGGCAGTAGGGCCTGTCATCATTCACTTTGAACTGGACTGTGTGTTTACAGGCAGTAGGGCCTGTCATCATTCACTATGAACTGGACTGTGTGTTTACAGGCAGTTGGGCCTGTCATCATTCACTATGAACTGGACTGTGTGTTTACAGGCAGTAGGGCCTGTCATCATTCACTATGAACTGGACTGTGTGTTTACAGGCAGTTGTAATAGTGTGACACCTGAATGGATTTCTGTAAATATATAAATATCCCAGGAGTCCCTCTTACATTTGGGAATGTTACAGTCCTAAAGATCAAACAACCATGAAAAGGTAGGCTCTCTCTCCATCAGTTACGCACATCAACAACCAGATCAACAACTAATGCTAGCCGGAGCAAGATGTGCTAAAACTCTAACGAAGGAACATGAGATTAAACCCTCTCAAACTTTTTCAGATAGTTGGACGTCAAAATTGCACTGACAAACGATGGGGAGTTGTAGCCTACTGGTCCTTCTGCAGCTTGCCTGCCAATGCATGTTTGTCCCAACCAAGCACCCAAGCTAACTGGCTACTTCCAGACACAAATGAGAGAACTCTTGATCATTTTACTCGCCCTAGCAGAGCTGGTTAGGCTGTTTACATGTTATCTAGAGAGAGTTTGTGAGTAACTGTTACTTTTTTTTTGGCCTACATTTACTGCCACCGGTCATATTCGGCGGGTAAATTCATCCGTTACACACAGACCAGAGTGCTCCGAAATCGGAGTAGCTAGCTAGATATCCCGTTTGCTAGCATATCTCGTGCATTTGCAAATTCACTCTGGCTAACAGTAGAGGAAGGTCTTGCTAGATAACCAAATGACACCTGCATCTCTAGCTGTGTATAGCCACCGAAAAACAATGAGGGGAAAAAGTCAGTCACTCACCCACTCCTCCAATGACATGACATCCTCCTAGCAGCTAGCTAGCTTACGTTAGGCTCTGTGTTTTTAGCTTGTGACATAAATATACACTGAACAAAAATATGAAATGCAACATGCAACAATTTAAACCATGGGGGCCTGGGAGGGCATGGGGGCCTGGGAGGGCATGGGGCCTGGGAGGGCATGGGGCCTGGGAGGGCATGGGACCTGGGAGGGCATGGGACCTGGGAGGGCATGGGGCCTGGGAGGGCATGGGGCCTGGGAGGGCATGGGAGGGCCTGGGGCCTGGGAGGGCATAGGGCCTGGGAGGGCATGGGGCCTGGGAGGGCATGGGAGGGCATGGGGCCTGGGAGGGCATGGGGCCTGGGAGGGCATGGGGGCATGGGAGGGCCTGGGAGGGCATGGGGCCTGGGAGGGCATGGGAGGGCCTGGGAGCATGGGAGGGCATGGGGCCTGGGAGGGCATGGGAGGGCATGGGGCCTGGGAGGGCATGGGAGGGCATGGGGCCTGGGAGGGCATGGGAGGGCATGGGGCCTGGGAGGGCCTGGGGGGCCTGGGAGGGCATGGGGCCTGGGAGGGCATGGGAGGGCATGGGGCCTGGGAGGGCCTGGGAGGGCCTGGGAGGGCATGGGGCCTGGGAGGGCCTGGGAGGGCATGGGAGGGCATGGGGCCTGGGAGGGCATGGGGCCTGGGAGGGCATGGGGCCTGGGAGGGCCTGGGAGGGCATGGGGCCTGGGAGGGCATAGGACCACCCACTGGGAGCCAGGACCAGCCAATCAGAATAAGCTTTTCCCCACAAAGGGCTTAATCACCAACAGAAATACTCCTCAGTTTCATCAGCTGTCCGGGTGGCTGGTCTCAGATACCGCAGGTGAAGAAGCAGGGTGTGGTTGTCCTACGCAGGTGTGGTTACACGTGGGCTACAGTTTTGATGTTAGTCGGACGTACAGCCAAATTCTCTAAAACGACTTATGGTAAAAAATAAAATAAAATAGAACATTAAATTCTCTGGCAACAGCTCTGGTGGACATTCCTCGACACAATCCCGTCTCCGAGCGCTACGGACAATTCCTTCAACCTCATGGCTTGATTTTTTGCTCAGACATGCACTGTTAACTGTGGGACATTATATAGACAGGCATGTGCCTTTCCAAATCATGTCCAATCAATTGAATTTACGACAGGTGGAATCTAATCAAGTTGTAGGAACATCAAGGTTGATCAATGGAAACAGGATGCACCTGAGCTCAATGTCGAGTCTCATAGCAAAGGGTATTATGTAAATAAGTTCAGTTTATTTTTAATACATTCGCAAATAAATCGGAAAACCAGTTTTTTCTTTGTCATTATGGGGTATTGTGTGTAGATTGATGAGGGGAAAACCTATTGAATCCATTTTAGAATAAGGCTGTAACGTAACAAAATCTGGAAAAAGTCAAGGGGTCTGAATACTTTCCGAATGCACTATAGGTCTTTAACCGAAAAATACTATATATATATATATGAATGTATGTTATGAATGTACCGTACCGTCTTTGAGAGATTTGATTGACAGAATTTTGCATTTCTGGGCCTTGATGATTTTTACCTGAACAAGGAGTCCCTCATCACCACCACCATTATGCTAGAGATGGCTACATACATACCTACATACCGTACAGGTCCCCAAGCAGGAGTGTGCTTTGGCGGTGTGGGACGACCAGCCATGTGGCATCCTGTCAAACAGCTAACCAACCACCCACTCAGATGCTCTCGGGTTTTAGTAAACATTGACACCGACTAACTAAGCTGTGAGCGGGCTACAAACAGACATACCATTTCTATTCTGTCTTTTGTGAGTCTGACTGGGTTTGTATTGGCCGTGACCGGCTCATACCAGGCAGTGTGACTGTGTGTGTGGCTACGGAAAGAAATTAGGCAGGGTGAGTGAGTGAGTGAGTGAGTGAGTGAGTGAGTGAGTGAGTGAGTGAGCGAGCTGAGGGGGGCATCCCATATCCAGGATGGTACAGAATCTCTTTTCTCCTTCAATCTCCAGTCACAGCCCAAACCGTCCATCCCAGTCATGGCCCAGTGACTCACAACCTCACACATCATGTCTGCTCTAGTCCTACACTTTACTGCATGACAACTGATTTACATAATAGCCTGAGCCTCCCAGTCAAACATGGGTGTATGACTTGTGTACAACTATGGCTAGTATACAATGCCAGGCCTCAACCTACAGTACAGTACACGCGAATGACAGAAAATCGGAGAAAGGAGTGAGATGTAAGGTATGAGGGGAGAGGAGAAAAAGTGAAGATGGACAGAGAAAGAGAAGAGGATTAGAAGATGGATAAGAGAAAGATGAGGATTAGCAGATGGATAGAGAAAGATGAGAGGATTAGAAGATGGATAGAGAAAGATGAGGATTAGAAGATGGATAGAGGAAGATGAGAGGATTAGCAGATGGATAAGAGGAAGATGAGAGGATTAGCAGATGAGAGGATTAGCAGATGGATAGAGGAAGATGAGAGGATTAGCAGATGGATAAAAGAAAGATTAGAGGATTAGCAGATGGATAGAGAAAGATGAGAGGATTAGCAGATGGATAAGAGAAAGATGAGAGGATTAGCAGATGGATAAAAGAAAGATTAGAGGATTAGCAGATGGATAGAGAAAGATGAGAGGATTAGCAGATGGATAAGAGAAAGATGAGAGGATTAGCAGATGGATAAGAGAAAGATGAGAGGATTAGCAGATGGATAGAGAAAGAGAAGAGGATTAGCAGATGGATAGAGAAAGATGAGAGGATTAGCAGATGGACAGAGAAAGAGAAGAGGATTAGCAGATGGATAGAGAAAGATGAGAGGATTAGCAGATGGATAAGAGAAAGATGAGAGGATTAGCAGATGGATAAGAGAAAGATGAGAGGATTAGCAGATGGATAGAGAAAGATGAGAGGATTAGCAGATGGATAGAGAAAGATGAGAGGATTAGCAGATGGATAGAGAAAGAGAAGAGGATTAGAAGATGAGAGGATTAGCAGCATCTGTGTGAGGCTAATTACAGAAGCCCAGAGGCCAAAAGAGCAGTGCTCCCAGTCAGCCAATCAGTCAGTCAGTCAGTCCCTCCAAATGTGACAGCTCAGCTGCATTAACCACAGCTGTTTGATGTGGGTTAAAGATTGCCTGGGCAGTCAGAGTACTCAATATACAGGTAACTGCCAAAATAAAGGAAACACTTGCGTAACTGAGGGACAGAAAGTACATTGCAAGCAGGTTCTGTCACACAGGTTTGGTTCTGGAGTTAATTAAGCAATTAACATTGCATTGGATCATTTACAGATGTAGGATCTTAATTTGATCACCCAGTTGCAGAACTGTCCTGCAATGCAGTAAATGTAAAACGTGTAGGGTGGGTTGCACCATCATGGTTTAAATGATTCTAGGATTAGAGCTAATCTAGGTTTTTGTAAATCTAAGGTTTAGAATTAAAATCAGAGATGTTATTGCATCACTTCATTTAGAATCTGTGATTACTGGCTTTTAAACTATGATTGACACATTACACCAATATTGAGGTGTTTTGTGAGTTGAAACAAAGTAGCTAGCCTACCTGACAAATGAGGCAACAAAGGTGCTGTTCCTTGATCAAATAATAATATAGCACTGCTGCAACTCCCTCGTGAAAGGTGCTGTTCCTTGATCAAATTATAATATAGCACTGCTGCAACTCCCTCGTGAAAGGTGCTGTTCCTTGATCAAATTATAATATAGCACTGCTGGCTGCAACTCCCTCGTGAAAGGTGCTGTTCCTTGATCAAATTATAATATAGCACTGCTGCAACTCCCTCGTGAAAGGTTCACATGGGTTGGCTCATTTTAAATAAAATCTGTTATTTGCCAGTACTAGACAGACAACTTGTTTGTTAACTAACGTTAGCTTACTGTAGCTGGCTAGCTAGTTTATAAACCAAGCTAGCTGGCATAAGATCAATTATTATTGTCATTACTTAACCATTTATTATTCGTTCGCTAGCCACCTGACCATGGCACGTCAAAGTTCAAATATCTCTCCGCTTATGAAAAAACCCTCGTCAGCAGCTGATGCAGTAGTTTAGCAACGTACTGGAGGACAAAAAGACAGACAGGCACCTGGGCCATTTTATAAGAACGATTTAATGGATCGACAGGGATTAAAAAGAGAAGAGAGACACAAATCAGATGAAGGCGTGCTGGAAAAACTTCAAAGCGAAAGCCAAAAAAGGACACGGCAGAGGAGAAGCGGGGGCCATTTCAGACCGGAAGGAGGGCCTCCATCCAAGGGAATAGATCCTCTCTCCCAGAAGATATGCGAGCTGATTCGCCAGTAGTTTGACCCTCTCCTTAACCCCTATGATGACGACAGACAACTCGACCCACCAATATTCAGTAAGCATAAATAAATGGTAAACATCGATGACTATAACACACGTTAAAACTAACATTAATGCTACTTCACTAAAGTGTTTCCGTTATCAGTCCCGTTTCAGCATGTTGCATAACATCATCATTCGTACCAAGGCTGGGCATTTCATAAACCCCAATTAAATAGCTGTTCCTTTCCTTTAGTTGAGCTTACACCCTGTTGCCGTGGAGAAACAGCATCGCCTGGATCTTGCACCAGCAGAAAAACACCAGAGAGAGGCCAAGCAAACGCCCCAGAACTGACATGAACCAAGCTCATATTGATGTTTTTGGAGGCTGGAAAGAGAGAGAAAAATCTACTGCAGATTGAGGTCTTGAATTCACGAAGAGAGATACTGCAAATTCAGAAACAGAAACTCCTTCAGGGAAACAAATGCCCACTACTGTGTGAAGAATGCTCATCTTTTTATTTATTAAAACAATTATTTATTAAAACAAATGCTTTCCCAAGCAATTTGGTGTCCTCCAGTCTTGTCCCCACTCTTAGTGTTCTGGTGTTTTCAGTTCCACCCGGTATGGTACTGAGAATAACAATATCTTAATAATGCATGTTAATACAGAATGCCTACTTAGGAATTGTGTCGATCAAAATATAATATTACTTTTTACATGTTACCAGTGTTACATTATTTACACCTCAGTCTACAAAATGGTTCTCAATCAAGGTTCTCCTCACAGCATTCCCATTTGCAGAATGTTGCACCTGGACATCTTCATCCTCCTCAGGTAAGACCGCCTCGGGTAAGACCGCCTCGGGTATCCCTTGTCAGGATATGAGAGGTAGTGTTCTCTCTCTCTCTGAGATCTCTTGTCAGGATATGAGAGGTAGTGTTCTCTCTCTCTCTCTGAGATCTCTTGTCAGGATATGAGAGGTAGTGTTCTCTCTCTCTCTCTGAGATCTCTTGTCAGGATATGAGAGGTAGTGTTCTCTCTCTCTCTCTGAGATCTCTTGTCAGGATATGAGAGGTAGTGTTCTCTCTCTCTCTCTGAGATCTCTTGTCAGGATATGAGAGGTAGTGTTCTCTCTCTCTGAGATCTCTTGTCAGGATATGAGAGGTGGTGTTCTCTCTCTCTTCAGGTCTCTGGGGGTTTAAAAGCAGAGTCATAAGGTACCCATGACAGGCATATCCATTGTCACCTAGAAGGTGGCCTTGATATGCCCCTCTTTCCAGCATTGCACACAGATGACTATTGTCAAATATACTGATGTCATGGGTGGATCCTGGCCATCCTAGCTAGGATGTTGGTGAGCTGATTTTTGTCATCACTGACAGCCTGCACGTTGATGGACCAGTAAGCTTTCTGATTACGGAATAGTTCTCCATTCAACGCCACCAGAGTTGGGAATAAGAATGTGTGTACAGTCTATTGCCCCGAGTACACCTGGAAATCTAGCTCTCCTGTAAAATCCAGCTGGCGATTCCGCTGTAGGGTTGAATGTAGTGATTCTTCAGACCGTCAAAAGCACTGGACACTGGCTAGAATCCTGCAGACGGTTGACTTGTAGAGTCCAAAACGGTCCCCAACCACCATCTGGAAACATCCAGTTACACAGAACTGTAGGGCCACCAGGAGCTGAAGTAGTGGGGGTACGGTCTCGTTCCTATCACTCCCATACTTCACGGTTGGGTCCAACCTTTCTTTCTAGTTGCATTACAGAGTCCTTGGAGAAGCGGTATCTCTTTGAAAATCTCAATATTATCATAAAACTCAACAGGATTCAACCCGTTTCTAATTTTGTTCTCTGAGGAACTCTGTCGTTCTGGTGTCTCCACAGCAGATTTGCTGCCATTTAGTCAGTTAAACCACATCAAGTGGCAGTTTGGAGATTAATCTCCAATCTAAGTTTATATAAAAAATATATAATAATTGCAACAGGCTTCAAATTTATCTAAATTAAAAGTAAAAACTAAAATATAGATCAGATGAAGAATTAAATTAAAACTAGGTTTAACATTTGGTGCAACAAGATTAACAGATAAACCTTGATTTAACCCAGGTTAAGAGGTTATCCATGTTGGTGCAACCTAGCCGTAGTATATTTGAAGTTTAAAAAGGCTTCTGAAGTTTGTAACTTTGAAATTTCAGACTTTATTTTCCCTTATGAAAAATGTATCGTCAACTCCTTAAAAAATGTCCATTCATTCTAATTCAAATGTCCTGTTGCTGCAGGATTATTTTCCTGCTGTTGCAAACTGGCTCAAATTAAGATCCAACATCTTTATCAAAATGCCAAGTTGCCCATTATTTTGGCTAGAAGAGGAGATCTAAAAGAACACAGAGGGTTTAATGTGTGTTTCCCTCAGTCACCAGATCTCAACCCAATTGAACAACCAATGGGAGATTCTGGAGCGACGCCTGAGACGGCGTTTGTGGGAGATTCTGGATACCCAATACGCCATCCCAGCCTGACCTTGACCCAATACGCCATCCCAGCCTGACCTTGACCCAATACGCCATCCCAGCCTGACCTTGACCCAATACGCCATCCCAGCGACCTTGATCCCCCAGCCTGACCTTGACCCAATACGCCATCCCAGCCTGACCTTGACCCAATACGCCATCCCAGCCTGACCTTGACCCAATACGCCATCCCAGCCTGACCTTGACCCAATACGCCATCCCAGCCTGACCTTGACCCAATACGCCATCCCAGCCTGACCTTGACCCAATACGCCATCCCAGCCTGACCTTGACCCAATACGCCATCCCAGCCTGACCTTGACCCAATACGCCATCCCAGCCTGACCTTGACCCAATACGCCATCCCAGCCTGACCTTAACCCAATACGCCATCCCAGCCTAACCTTAACCCAATACGCCTGACCTTAACCCAATACGCCATCCCAGCCTAACCTTAACCCAATATGCCATCCCAGCCTAACCTTAACCCAATACGCCATCCCAGCCTGACCTTAACCCAATACGCCATCCCAGACTAACCTTAACCCAATATGCCATCCCAGCCTAACCTTAACCCAATACGCCATCCCAGCCTGACCTTAACCCAATACGCCATCCCAGCCTGACCTTAACCCAATACGCCATCCCAGCCTAACCTTAACCCAATATGCCATCCCAGCCTAACCTTAACCCAATATGCCATCCCAGCCTAACCTTAACCCAATATGCCATCCCAGCCTGACCTTAACCCAATACGCCATCCCAGCCTGACCTTAACCCAATACGCCATCCCAGCCTGACCTTAACCCAATACGCCATCCCAGCCTGACCTTAACCCAATATGCCATCCCAGCCTGACCTTAACCCAATACGCCATCCCAGCCTGAACAGTGTAGATGGTATTGTCCTTCTGAAAGGTGAATTCCTCTACCAGTGTCTGGTGTAAAACAGACTAAAGCAGGTTTTCCTCTAGGATTTTGCCTGTGCCCCTTTCTGTTTATCCTGAAAAACTCCCTAGTCTTTGCCGATGACAAGCATACTCATTCCATGATGCAGCCAGCACCATGCTTGAAAACAAGGAGGCAATTACTCAGTGACTACCTCATGAAGCTAGTCGTTCTGCCCTTGGACAAGGCAGTTAACCCACTGCTCCTAGGCTGTCATTGAAGATAAGAATTTGTTCTTAAATGACTTGCCTAGTTGACTTACCTATAAAGGTAAAAAATAAATCAAAACAATAAAGCTGGTTGAGAGAATACCAAGAGTGTGCAAAGCTGTCATCAAGGCAAAGAGTGGCTACTTAGAAGAATATAAGAATCTAAAATGAAATATATATTTTGATTTGTTAAACACTTTTTTAGTTACTACATGATTTCATAGTGTTGATGTCTTCATTATTATTCTACAATGTAGAAAATAATCAAAATAAAGAAAAACCCTTGAGTTAGTAGGTGTCCAAACTTGTACTGTATATAATCATCTTTTCACTTGAGTATCTTGTGACAAAAAAAAATATATATATATTTTTTTAAATCACAATTAATTCTTTTTTTCAATCCCACTTTAAAACGTGAAAAAAAATCCATCCTAACTCTTACTATACATTTTATAATAAGAGTTTAATTAGCCAGAGTGTGTTGGCCAGAGTGTTATTACATGAGACAGTGAGAGGGTTGAGGAGGGGAGGAAGGGAATCGCCCAGAGGCGCAGAGAGGAACAGTTGTTACGTAATCAGCTGAAGTAGCTGTTTGGTTTCCTGTGAGGGTTCTAAAACAGATGACAACACACACACACACACACACACACACACAAACAAACAAACAAACACACACACACAAACACACAAACAAACACACAAACAAACACACAAACATGCCCAGAATTAGAAGAGAAGCTGTCCAATAGGAAAGATATACAGCAGATTAGATAGAGAGGAATTGTTTTGGATGCATTTGAGGGCAACTACTGAGGCCATGGTAGCATGCTTTAGATGTGTATCAGCATTATGCTTATTACGACCCAGCTAGCACCCCAGAGTACACGACCCAGCTAGCACCCCAGAGTACACGACCCAGCTAGCACCCCAGAGTACACGACCCAGCTAGCACCCCAGAGTACACGACCCAGCTAGCACCCCAGAGTACACGACCCAGCTAGCACCCTAATGTACACGACCCAGCTAGCATCCTAGATTACATTACACATCTAGCATGCTACAATGAACGACACAGCTAGCATGCTACAATGAACGACACAGCTAGCATGCTACAATGAACGACACAGCTAGCCTGCTACAATGAACGACACAGCTAGCCTGCTACAATGAACGACACAGCTAGCCTGCTACAATGAACGACACAGCTAGCCTGCTACAATGAACGACACAGCTAGCCTGCTACAATGAACGACACAGCTAGCATGCTACAATGAACGACACAGCTAGCATGCTACAATGAACGACACAGCTAGCATGCTACAATGAACGACAGCTCGTTTGGTGAGGACATTGGGAGTCATACATACTGTGTTTCTGCTTGGTTTAACAGGGATGTTTAGAAACGCTCACGGTACGCTTGGCTTGGTAGAGCACGCTCAAAAACAGCTAGGCTAATTCCACACACATGCACGCACACACACACACTGTGGCTGTCATGTCAGTGTGTCTGGAATCCACTTAAGAAAAATATATATTTTTTAAACGTGACTAAATTCAAAACCAGATTCAGTGTTTGTACTTCAGACAGTGAGAACATCACCACTGTGTTTGTGTGTAGGTACAGAGTGTAAACACACATTATTTACGCTTGGTGTGCTCTTAAAAAGAAGAGGCAGCCACGAGGGTCTCACCACACATACACTGACTCACACACAAACGTGGTGATTCCTTCTGCCCACGCACTGAACAGGCTAACGAGCGCTGTAGGAGCGCGTGTGTTAACTCTGTTTGGGGTTACTGGTGTCCTGACAGATATATCTCTATATGTCTGTCTATAAAGACCCCCTGTGGCTCACTATTACAGTACGCTGAGCCCTCACTCACACACACACACATGTAAATAAACACTGGCCACCATGCATCCATGTGTGTGTGTGTGTGTGTGTGTGTGTCCTACCTTACATCCGAATATAAGCGAGACAGTGCTGTTGGTGCATGCTACTTTACAGTGGCACAACATTGGCGTAAAACAATCCGAGTGCTTGACGCTGGGTGTCATATCGTTGTCAGTGCCCGGGCACCTCCATCATGGTCTCTCTGTCCCCCCAGAGCCAGGAGCCCCCTGTACGTCTGTCTGTCTGCTTGTCTGTCACTCTGTCAGTCCCGGCTCTGCCTGCCTCCAGCCTGCTCCCTCTGCCTCTTCCTCATCACAACCACCATCCTCATATCCAGGTAGAGGTGTTGGCAGGCTTCATAGAGTCTCTCTCTTTCTCTCCCTCCCTCCGTCTCCCCACGTCTCTCTCTTTACTACAGAGCACAGCAGTCCCAGTGTACTCGCTCTGTAAGATCACAGCACAGCGCTCTGTCTGTGTCTGTGCCTCTCTTCCTCCTCTACCCTCTCTCTCATTCCCTCACTCTCTCTCGCTCTCTCCGCTCGGCTGACTCGCCGCTCTGCATTCAGGCAGCCAGATCAATGAGCTCAGAGAGAGAGGGAAGAGCCATGGTGGTGGAGAGAGAGAGGAGAGACAGAGAGAGAGGGAGAGAGAGAAACAGAATGAGACAGAGAGAGAGAATGCCCTGGGCAGTTCTCTCTCTCTCTCTCTCTGCCTGCTGCAGTGGAGCCTCTGCCATGACTCGTGCACTCAGAGAGGGACACCAGCACTACACACAAACATGGTCAGGCAGAGAGAAAGAGAGGAAGGAGAGAGAGAGAGAGGAGAGAGAGAAGAAAAGGCGGGAGAGACAGAGTTCGAGAGAGACAGAGAGCGACAGAGGGAGAAAGAGAGAAAGAGACACAGAGAGAGAGAGAGAGAAAGAGAGAGAGAGAGAGAGAAAGAGACAGAGAGAGAGAAAGAGACAGAGAGAGAGAGAGAGAGAGAGAGACAGAGAGAGAGAAAGAGACACAGAGAGAGAGACGCAGAGAGATAGGAAAAAAAGGCAGTAGAGAGTTAAGACAGAGGGGGGGTCAATATACAGCCCAGTGGACAGGACAGACTAAACAAACACAGTGAACGACAGAGAGGAGGAGTGGAGAGAGAAAGACTGTCCGTACATCACACAGGACAGGGAGGTGTGATCTCACCAGTAGAGACAGACTGTCCGTACATCACACAGGACAGGGAGGTGTGATCTCACCAGTAGAGAGAGACTGTCCATACATCACACAGGACAGGGAGGTGTGATCTCACCAGTAGAGACAGACTGTCCGTACATCACACAGGACAGGGAGGTGTGATCTCACCAGTAGAGAGAGACTGTCCATACATCACACAGGACAGGGAGGTGTGATCTCACCAGTAGAGACAGACTGTCCATACATCACACAGGACAGGGAGGTGTGATCTCACCAGTAGAGAGAGACTGTCCATACATCACACAGGACAGGGAGGTGTGATCTCACCAGTAGAGACAGACTGTCCATACATCACACAGGACAGGGAGGTGTGATCTCACCAGTAGAGACAGACTGTCCGTACATCACACAGGACAGGGAGGTGTGATCTCACCAGTAGAGAGAGACTGTCCATACATCACACAGGACAGGGAGGTGTGATCTCACCAGTAGAGACAGACTGTCCATACATCACACAGGACAGGGAGGTGTGATCTCACCAGTAGAGAGACTGTCCATACATCACACAGGACAGGGAGGTGTGATCTCACCAGTAGAGACAGACTGTCCGTACATCACACAGGATAGGGAGGTGTGATCTCACCAGTAGAGACAGACTGTCCGTACATCACACAGGACAGGGAGGTGTGATCTCACCAGTAGAGACAGACTGTCCGTACATCACACAGGACAGGGAGGTGTGATCTCACCAGTAGAGACAGACTGTCCATACATCAGACAGGACAGGGAGGTTTGATCTCACCAGTAGAGAGAGACTGACCTCTTCACACTACAACCCGCTGCTGCCCCAAGAGAATATCATCACAGCAGCACGCTCATAGCAAACTAAACCTCTACACCACACACTGAAACGACACCACACACTGAAAGCCACAAGAGAAAGGAGGGACAGAGAGGGAGAGGACTGCAGAAATATAGTGGACAGCACTGGACACCTCGACTTGACCACACAACCTAGGCTTAAACCTGTCCAGCTACACCTCTGAAGCTGGACCTAAACCTAACCTGAGACAGCTCAACTTACAGACGGATGCAATCACATGTCAGCAAAGCACTGTGGACTTTCAAACCTGCAGAAAGTTCATAGACAAAGTTGCTGTGTTCAGAAGTGTGTGTGTGTGTGTGTTCAGCACTTTAAAACAATGACAGACCTACACTGTGTACAGTCCTTCTCTCGCTGATGACAGATCTAGAGAATAGGAAGCAGGTGTGAGGAGATCCTAATCGCTCCTCTGGGCCTCGTCAACCAATCAGCTTCCAGCATAACTATCTAGATCACAGAGTGCTGAGCCACCATGATGCCACAACAGATTCCCTCCCCCACTTCTTTCTCCCTGGGTGTGTGAGAGAGATGAGAGATAGCGAGGGAGAGAGAGAGCGAGGGAGAGAGAGCGAGGGAGAGAGAGAGAGAGAGAGCGAGGGAGAGAGAGCGAGGGAGAGAGAGAGCGAGAGAGAGAGCGAGGGAGAGAGAGAGCGAGGGAGAGAGAGAGAGAGCGAGGGAGAGAGAGAGCGAGGGAGAGAGAGAGAGCGAGGGAGAGAGAGAGCGAGGGAGAGAGAGAGGGAGAGAGAGAGAGAGAGAGAGCGAGGGAGAGAGAGCGAGGGAGAGAGAGAGAGAGAGAGAGCGAGGGAGAGAGAGAGAGCGAGGGAGAGAGAGAGAGCGAGGGAGAGAGAGAGAGCGAGGGAGAGAGAGAGCGAGAGAGGGAGAGAGAGAGCGAGGGAGAGAGAGCGAGGGAGAGAGAGAGAGCGAGGGAGAGAGAGCGAGCGAGGGAGAGAGAGAGAGCGAGCGAGGGAGGAGAGAGCGAGAGGGGAGAGAGAGCGAGCGAGGAGAGAGAGAGAGCGAGCGAGGGAGAGAGAGCGAGCGAGGGAGAGAGAGAGAGCGAGCGAGGGAGAGAGAGAGAGCGAGCGAGAGAGCGAGGGAGAGAGTGAGGGAGGGAGAGAGAGCGAGCGAGCGAGCGAGAGAGCGAGGGAGAGAGCGAGGGAGAGAGAGAGAGAGAGAGAGCGAGGGAGAGAGGGCGAGAGAGAGCGAGCGAGAGAGCGAGGGAGAGAGCGAGCGAGCGAGAGAGCGAGGGAGAGAGCGAGGGAGGGAGAGAGCGAGGGAGGGAGAGAGCGAGGGAGAGAGAGAGCGAGGGAGAGAGAGAGAGAGAGAGAGGGAGAGAGAGAGAGAGAGCGAGGGAGAGAGATAGAGAGCGAGGAGAGAGAGAGAGAGCGAGGGAGAGAGAGAGAGAGCGAGGGAGAGAGAGAGAGAGCGAGGGAGAGAGAGAGAGAGCGAGGGAGAGAGAGAGCGAGGGAGAGAGAGAGAGAGCGAGGGAGAGAGAGAGAGAGCGAGGGAGAGAGAGAGAGAGCGAGGGAGAGAGAGAGAGCGAGGGAGAGATGCGACGGATAGATAGAGGGCGACGGATAGATAGAGGGCGACGGATAGATAGAGGGCGACGGATAGATAGAGGGCGACGGATAGATAGAGGGCGAGGGATAGATAGAGGGCGAGGGATAGATAGAGGGCGAGGGATAGATAGAGGGCGAGGGATAGATAGAGGGCGAGGGATAGATAGAGGGCGACGGATAGAGGGCGACGGATAGATAGAGGGCGAGAGATAGAGGGCGAGGGATAGATAGAGGGCGAGGGATAGATAGAGGGCGAGGGATAGATAGAGGGCGAGGGATAGATAGAGGGCGAGGGATAGATAGAGGGCGAGGGATAGATAGAGGGCGACGGATAGAGGGCGAGGGATAGATAGAGGGCGACGGATAGATAGAGGGCGACGGATAGATAGAGGGCGACGGATAGATAGAGGGCGACGGATAGATAGAGGGCGACAGATAGAGGGCGAGAGATAGAGGGCGAGAGATAGAGGGCGAGAGATAGAGGGCGACGGATAGATAGAGGGCGACGGATAGATAGAGGGCGAGGGATAGATAGAGGGCGAGGGATAGATAGAGGGCGAGGGATAGATAGAGGGCGACGGATAGATAGAGGGCGACGGATAGATAGAGGGCGACGGATAGATAGAGGGCGACGGATAGATAGAGGGCGACGGATAGATAGAGGGCGACGGATAGATAGAGGGCGAGGGATAGATAGAGGGCGAGGGATAGATAGAGGGCGAGGGATAGATAGAGGGCGACGGATAGAGGGCGACGGATAGAGGGCGACGGATAGATAGAGGGCGAGGGATAGATATAGGGCGAGGGATAGATAGAGGGCGAGGGATAGATAGAGGGCGACGGATAGAGGGCGACGGATAGAGGGCGACGGATAGAGAGCGACGGATAGAGGGCGACGGATAGAGGGTGACGGATAGATAGAGGGCGAGGGATAGATAGAGGGCGACAGATAGAGGGCGACGAATAGATAGAGGGCGACGGATAGATAGAGGGCGACGGATAGATAGAGGGCGACGGATAGATAGAGGGCGACGGATAGATAGAGGGCGACGGATAGATAGAGGGCGACGGATAGATAGAGGGCGACGGATAGATAGAGGGCGACGGATAGAGGGCGACGGATAGAGGGCGACGGATAGAGGGCGACGGATAGAGGGCGACGGATAGAGGGCGACAGATAGATAGAGGGCGACAGATAGATAGAGGGCGACAGATAGATAGAGGGCGACAGATAGATAGAGGGCGACAGATAGATAGAGGGCGACAGATAGATAGAGGGCGACAGATAGAGGGCGACAGATAGAGGGCGACAGATAGAGGGCGACAGATAGAGGGCGACAGATAGAGGGCGAGAGAGTTATGGCAGAAAATTGTTGGGTCCACTTGCACAACACCCAATTGAAATCCTGCATGTAGCGTTCTGTAAGATTCTCCTACATGTCCAGAGGAAAACAATCAATGCATGCAGGGCAGAATTAGGCCAATATCCACTAATAATAAAAACTAAAAGAGAAATTCAGTCTAACATCTAAAATACAGTGATATCATTACCATCTCATATCATTACCAAACCCTGCAATGCCAAGAGCTGAGCAAAGAAAAGAGACCCCTCATCCAGCTGGTCCTGGGGATGAGTTCACAAACCTGTTCTACTAACACACTGAAGCCTCAGTTCCCTCATCCAGCTGGTCCTGGGGCTGGGTTCACAAACCTGCTCTACTAACACACTGAAGCCTCAGTCCCCTCATCCAGCTGGTCCTGAGTTCACAAACCTGTTCTACTAACACACTGAAGCCTCAGTCCCCTCATCCAGCTGGTCCTGAGTTCACAAACCTGTTCTACTAACACACTGAAGCCTCAGTCCCCTCATCCAGCTGGTCCTGGGGATGAGTTCACAAACCTGTTCTACTAACACACTGAAGCCTCAGTCCCCTCATCCAGCTGGTCCTGGGGATGAGTTCACAAACCTGTTCTACTAACACACTGAAGCCTCAGTCCCCTCATCCAGCTGGTCCTGGGGCTGAGTTCACAAACCTGTTCTACTAACACACTGAAGCCTCAGTCCCCTCATCCAGCTGGTCCTGGGGATGAGTTCACAAACCTGTTCTCATCCAACACTTCCCACACTGCCCCTACTCGGATGGTATCGCGCCGTCCCAACCTTCGCTCTCTCTCCCCCGCTACTCTCTCCTCTTCCATCCTATCATCTCTTCCCTCTGCTCAAACCTTCTCCAACCTATCTCCTGATTCTGCCTCCTCAACCCTCCTCTCCTCCCTTTCTGCATCCTTTGACTCTCTATGTCCCCTATCCTCCAGGCCGGCTCGGTCCTCCCCTCCCGCTCCGTGGCTCGACGACTCATTGCGAGCTCACAGAACAGGGCTCCGGGCAGCCAAGCGGAAATGGAGGAAAACTCGCCTCCCTGCGGACCTGGCATCCTTTCACTCCCTCCTCTCTACATTTTCCTCCTCTGTCTCTGCTGCTAAAGCCACTTTCTACCACTCTAAATTCCAAGCATCTGCCTCTAACCCTAGGAAGCTCTTTGCCACCTTCTCCTCCCTCTTGAATCCTCCTCCCCCTCCCCCTCCTCCCTCTCTGCAGATGACTTCGTCAACCATTTTGAAAAGAAGGTCGACGACATCCGATCCTCGTTTGCTAAGTCAAACGACACCGCTGGTTCTGCTCACACTGCCCTACCCTGTGCTCTGACCTCTTTCTCCCCTCTCTCTCCAGATGACATCTCGCGTCTTGTGACGGCCGGCCGCCCAACAACCTGCCCGCTTGACCCTATCCCCTCCTCTCTTCTCCAGACCATCTCCGGTGACCTTCTCCCTTACCTCACCTCGCTCATCAACTCATCCCTGACCGCTGGCTACGTCCCTCCCGTCTTCAAGAGAGCGAGAGTTGCACCCCTTCTGAAAAAACCTACACTCGATCCCTCCGATGTCAACAACTACAGACCAGTATCCCTTCTTTCTTTTCTCTCCAAAACTCTTGAACGTGCCGTCCTTGGCCAGCTCTCCCGCTATCTCTCTCAGAATGACCTTCTTGATCCAAATCAGTCAGGTTTCAAGACTAGTCATTCAACTGAGACTGCTCTTCTCTGTATCACGGAGGCGCTCCGCACTGCTAAAGCTAACTCTCTCTCCTCTGCTCTCATCCTTCTAGACCTATCGGCTGCCTTCGATACTGTGAACCATCAGATCCTCCTCTCCACCCTCTCCGAGTTGGGCATCTCCGGCGCGGCCCACGCTTGGATTGCGTCCTACCTGACAGGTCGCTCCTACCAGGTGGCGTGGCGAGAATCCGTCTCCTCACCACGTGCTCTCACCACTGGTGTCCCCCAGGGCTCTGTTCTAGGCCCTCTCCTATTCTCGCTATACACCAAGTCACTTGGCTCTGTCATAACCTCACATGGTCTCTCCTATCATTGCTATGCAGACGACACACAATTAATCTTCTCCTTTCCCCTTCTGACGACCAGGTGGCGAATCGCATCTCTGCATGTCTGGCAGACATATCAGTGTGGATGACGGATCATCACCTCAAGCTGAACCTCGGCAAGACGGAGCTGCTCTTCCTCCCGGGGAAGGACTGCCCGTTCCATGATCTCGCCATCACGGTTGACAACTCCATTGTGTCCTCGTCCCAGAGCGCTAAGAACCTTGGCGTGATCCTGGACAACACCCTGTCGTTCTCAAATAACATCAAGGCGGTGGCCCGTTCCTGTAGGTTCATGCTCTACAACATCCGCAGAGTATGACCCTGCCTCACACAGGAAGCGGCGCAGGTCCTAATCCAGGCACTTGTCATCTCCCGTCTGGATTACTGCAACTCGCTGTTGGCTGGGCTCCCTGCCTGTGCCATTAAACCCCTACAACTCATCCAGAACGCCGCAGCCCGTCTGGTGTTCAACCTTCCCAAGTTCTCTCACGTCACCCCGCTCCTCCGCTCTCTCCCACTGGCTTCCAGTTGAAGCTCGCATCCGCTACAAGACCATGGTGCTTGCCTACGGAGCTGTGAGGGGAACGGCACCTCAGTACCTCCAGGCTCTGATCAGGCCCTACACCCAAACAAGGGCACTGCGTTCATCCACCTCTGGCCTGCTCGCCTCCCTACCACTGAGGAAGTACAGTTCCCGCTCAGCCCAGTCAAAACTGTTCGCTGCTCTGGCCCCCCAATGGTGGAACAAACTCCCTCACGATGCCAGGACAGCGGAGTCAATCACCACCTTCCGGAGACACCTGAAACCCCACCTCTTTAAGGAATACCTAGGATAGGATAAAGTAATCCTTCTCACCCCCCCTTAAAAGACCTAGATGCACTATTGTAAAGTGGCTGTTCCACTGGATGTCATAAGGTGAAAGCACCAATTTGTAAGTCGCTCTGGATAAGAGCGTCTGCTAAATGACTTAAATGTAATGTAAATGTACTAACACACTGAAGCCTCAGTCCCCTCATCCAGCTGGTCCTGGGGCTGAGTTCACAAACCTGTTCTACTAACACACTGAAGCCTCAGGACCAGAACATCCAATCAATCAGGATAAACCAAATTACAACACAGTCAAAACAAAACTACACTGCTTATTGGGAAACAGAAGCACAAGGCTAAATGCAGTGCTATCTGGCCCTAAATGGACACCGTGGCTAACTCTTTGACCATGGTTACTGATCAAAACCTTTGAAAAACCTTGACAAAGTACAAGCTCACTGAGCAGTTTTGCCATTGAGAAGGGTAGACACAGGAAAACCTGGCTCCCTGTAGAGGAAAGGCTGTGTAACCACTGCACCACAGCAGAACCTGAGACGGAGCTGCATTTCCTGACATTTTTTTTTTTTAAATATAAAACAATTAGAGTGTGTCATTTCCCCAAATTTGAAACTCTTATTCAAGGGTTCAAAGACCTCTCTGATGAGGATAGGTTACCTGTCCTGTTGGGAGAGGACGCAGAGAGCTCTGGGTTGGCAGCGCACTACATTGCGCCATCACACACTGTCCCATACGATGAGGGACAGTGTCTGACAGACCAGCCAACCTGCACATGTCCTCTATGCTTACTGTTATTGTTCAATGTATGGTTATTGTTGTTACTGTCCTCCCGTTGACAATATTGATTATTATTATTTTAATTATGTTAATACTGTAAATTTGTGCACAAAATATGAGAGAAATACGTTTTTTTTTGTGCGTTTGGAACAATTCTGCCATCTTTAATTTCAGCTCATGAAACCAACACTTTACATATTGCATTTATATTTACCCTAACCCATTTATATTAACCCTAACCCATTAACCCTAACCCATTTATATTTACCCTAACCCATTTATATTAACCCTAACCCATTAACCCTAACCCATTTATATTTACCCTAACCCATTTATATTAACCCTAACCCATTAACCCTAACCCATTAATATTAACCCTAACCCATTTATATTAACCCTAACCCATTAACCCTAACCCATTAACCTAACCCATTAACCTGCTTCTACTCGGGACGCTTGCGTCCCAACTAGAGCTCTGGAAATGCAAATGCGCTACGCTAAATGCTAATAGTATTAGTTAAAACTCAAAAGTTCATTAAAATACACATGCAGGGTATCGAATTAAAGCTACACTCGTTGTGAATCCAGGCAACAAGTCAGATTTTTAAAATGCTTTTCGGCGAAAGCATGAGAAGCTATTATGTGATAGCATGTAACACCCAAAAAGACCCACAGGGGACGTAAACAAAATAATTAGCATTTCGGCGTTACACAAACCGCACAATAAAATAGAAAACATTCATTACCTTTCACCATCTTCTTTGTTGGCACTCCTAGATGTCCCATAAACACTATTTGGGTCTTTATTTCGATTAAATCGGTCCATATAAAGCCTAGATATCGTTATATGTAGACTGTGTGATAAACGCAAAAAACATTGTTTCAAAACGTAACGTCATTTTTTAAAATTCAAAAAGTCGACGATAAACTTTCACAAAACACTTCGAAATACGTTTGTAATGCAACTTTAGGTATTAGTAAACGTTAATAAGCGATAAAATTCATCAGGAGGCGATGTAAAGATCATTAGCTGTCCGTCTGGAAAAATGTCCGGCTAGAAACTCAACGAAAATATCCGGTCCTAGACCATAGGAGATACGGTGCCCTGCATGTGTTTGACCAAGAAAAAACTCGAAGGGAAATGACAAGACTCTAGACACCGTGTGGAAGCTGTAGGTACTGCAACCTCAGTCAATTAATTGTGGTTCACCTTTATCAATGGGTTCAAGTAGCGCATGGATATATTTTCCCATTTTCAGTGATCAGTTTTTCCTGTGCTTTTCGATGTAAATGCCGTTCTGGTAAAGCCACAGCAGTGATTTAACCAGTTTTATAAACGTCTGAGTGTTTTCTATCCACACAGACTAAGCAAATGCATATACTATATTCCTGGCATGAGTAGCAGGGCGCTGAAATGTTGCGCGATTTTTAACAGAATGTTCAAAAAAGTAGAGGGTCGACTTAAGAGGTTAATATTAACCCTAACCCATTTATATTAACCCTAACCCATTAACCCTAACCCATTAACCCTAACCCATTAACCCTAACCCATTTATATTAACCCTAACCCATTTATATTAACCCTTAACCATGTATATTAACCCTAACCCATTTATATTAACCCTAACCCATTTATATTAACCCTAACCCATTTATATTTTAGTTCAGTAAAAAAACAAAACAGAGCAAGATCGAGAGACGCGCGGGGACTGCGGGGAGAGAGAGACGCGCGGGGACTGCGGGGAGAGAGAGACGCGCGGGGACTGCGGGGAGAGAGAGACGCGCGGGGACTGCGGGGAGAGAGAGACGCGCGGGGACTGCGGGGAGAGAGAGACGCGCGGGGACTGCGGGGAGAGAGACGCGCGGGGACTGCGGGGAGAGAGACGCGCGGGGACTGCGGAGAGAGAGACGCGCGGGGACTGCGGAGAGAGAGACGCGCGGGGACTGCGGAGAGAGAGACGCGGGGGAGAGACGCGACTGCGGAGAGAGACGCGGAGAGAGAGACGGGGGACTGCGGGAGAGAGAGACGCGCGGGGGGACTGCGGGAGAGAGAGACGCGGGGGAGAGAGAGACGCGCTGGGACTGCGGAGAGAGAGACGGAGAGAGAGACGCGGGGGACTGCGGAGGAGAGAGAGACGCGGAGAGAGACGGGGACTGCGGAGAGAGAGACGCGCGGGGACTGCGGAGAGAGAGACGCGCGGGGACTGCGGAGAGAGAGACGCGCGGGGACTGCGGAGAGAGAGACGCGCGGGGACTGCGGAGAGAGAGACGCGCGGGGACTGCGGAGAGAGAGACGCGCGGGGACTGCGGAGAGAGACGCGCGGGGACTGCGGAGAGAGAGACGACGCGGGGACTGCGGAGAGAGACGACGCGGGGGACTGCGGAGAGAGAGACGCGGGGACTGCGGAGAGAGAGACGCGCGGGACTGCGGAGAGAGAGACGCGCGGGGACTGCGGAGAGAGAGACGCGCGGGACTGCGGAGAGAGAGACGCGGGGACTGCGGAGAGAGAGACGCGGGGACGCGGAGAGAGAGACGGGACTGCGGGGAGAGAGAGACGCGCGGGGACTGCGGAGAGAGAGACGAGAGACGCGCGGGACTGCGGAGAGAGAGACGCGCGGGGACTGCGGAGAGAGAGACGCGCGGGACTGCGGAGAGAGAGACGCGGGGACTGCGGAGAGAGACGCGCGGGGACTGCGGAGAGAGAGACGCGGGGGACTGCGGAGAGAGAGACGCGCGGGGACTGCGGAGAGAGAGACGCGCGGGGACTGCGGAGAGAGAGACGCGCGGGGACTGCGGAGAGAGAGAGACGCGCGGGGACTGTGGAGAGAGACGCACAAAAACATTTTTGTGTTGTGGACATGTGATGGTGTAGGGATGTTATATGATTCACTGTTTAATCTGTAATGTGGACGCTTTGGTTTGTTTGGACCCCCAGGAAGAGTAGCTGCTGTCTTGGCAGGAACTAATGGGGATCCATAATAAACCCCAGGAAGAGTAGCTGCTGCCTTGGCAGGAACTAATGGGGATCCATAATAAACCCCAGGAAGAGGAACTAGGGGATCCATAATAAACCCCAGGAAGAGTAGCTGCTGCCTTGGCAGGAACTAATGAGGATCCATAATAAACCCCAGGAAGAGTAGCTGCTGCCTTGGCAGGAACTAATGGGGATCCATAATAAACCCCAGGAAGAGTAGCTGCTACCTTGGCAGGAACTAATGGGGATCCATAATAAACCCCAGGAAGAGTAGCTGCTGCCTTGGCAGGAACTAATGGGGATCCATAATAAACCCCAGGAAGAGTAGCTGCTGTCTTGGCAGGAACTAAATGGGGATCCATAATAAACCCCAGGAAGAGTAGCTGCTGCCTTGGCAGGAACTAATGGGGATCCATAATGAACCCCAGGAAGAGTAGCTGCTGCCTTGGCAGGAACTAATGGGGATCCATAATAAACCCCAGGAAGAGTAGCTGCTGCCTTGGCAGGAACTAATGGGGATCCATAATAAACCCCAGGAAGAGTAGCTGCTGTCTTGGCAGGAACTAATGGGGATCCATAATAAACCCCAGGAAGAGTAGCTGCTGCCTTGGCAGGAACTAATGGGGATCCATAATATACCCCAGGAAGAGTAGCTGCTGTCTTGGCAGGAACTAAATGGGGATCCATAATAAACCCCAGGAAGAGTAGCTGCTGTCTTGGCAGGAACTAAATGGGGATCCATAATAAACCCTAGGAAGAGTAGCTGCTGTCTTGGCAGGAACTAAATGGGGATCCATAATAAACCCCAGGAAGAGTAGCTGCTGTCTTGGCAGGAACTAAATGGGGATCCATAATAAACCCTAGGAAGAGTAGCTGCTGTCTTGGCAGGAACTAATGGGGATCCATAATAAATACAAATAATCATCCATCTCAACCTAGGAAGAGTAGCGGTCTTGGCAGGAACTAAATGGGGATCCATAACGGAAGAGTAGCCTCAGGAACAGGGTTTATAATCACAGCTCACCTACAGACTCTAACGTCCTCACAGGGTTTATAATCACAGCTCACCTACAGACTCTGTAACGTCCTCACAGGGTTAATAATCACATCTCACCTACGGACTCTGTAACATCCTCACAGGGTTTATAATCACAGCTCACCTACGGACTCTGTAACGTCCTCACAGGGTTTATAATCACAGCTCACCTACGGACTCTGTAACGTCCTCACAGGGTTTATAATCACAGCTCACCTACGGACTCTGTAACGTCCTCACAGGGTTTATAATCACAGCTCACCTACGGACTCTGTAACGTCCTCACAGGGTTTATAATCACAGCTCACCTACGGACTCTGTAACGTCCCTCACAGGGTTTATAATCACAGCTCACCTACGGACTCTGTAACGTCCTCACAGGGTTTATAATCACAGCTCACCTACGGACTCTGTAACGCCCTCACAGGGTTTATAATCACAGCTCACCTACGGACTCTGTAACGCCCTCACAGGGTTTATAATCACAGCTCACCTGTAACGGGGTTACTCTCACCTAACGCCCTCTGTACAGGGTTTATAATCACTCACCTACAGACTCACCTCACAGGGTTTATAATCACAGCTCACCTACGGACTCTAACGTCCTCACAGGGTTTATAATCACAGCTCACCTACAGACTCTAACGTCCTCACAGGGTTAAGTTAGGTATCTTTCCACACACAGAGGGAGAGCAGAGGATTAATGGAACATTTGTCAAAGTTACATTAAGCCTGCATGTAATAATCAATACAATTTTGACAAATCTATAACATTTTTAGTTAAAAAAAAGCAACAAGTATCATCCCTTTAGGATGTAGTAGAATATTCATCTTAATCCCTTTCTGCTGCATGTATTTACTGTAACTATCAGGTGAAAGCTTGAGGAGTTTGAATCCTCTTCCCTCTCCTGTCCTCCATCAGTGGGCGAGTGACTGAGTAAATGAGATGTCAGTATAGATCACTCTCTTACCATTTACTGCTGTGTGTGTGTGTGTGTGTGTGTGTGTGTGTGTGTGTGTGTGTGGTTCAGCTGGTAGTTATGTGGAAAGCCATTCTTGTGATTATTGTGACTTTGCCATTGTAATTGTTTGTAAGCTTGTGTAGTCTAAAATGAATTTATGATCGTATGCTCTCCATTCGTTCTTTGTATGCCATTTTAATATTTGATAATTAACCAATGATATTAGGCCACTCTTGGCCGTGATTACAGACACCTGTGTCTTTTGACACTATATAAACGAGTCATCCCGCAGTGTTTGTGATCATATACCCCTGATGAAGACAGCTTGGCTGTGGAAACGTTGGTAATTACATGTTTGCATCTGAGCACCTAGAGTGTGCGGCTCTTTTATTTTCAAGTTTCCTACTCCGCTAGCCAGCACCTCGCCTAAATAGGTGTGCGTTTATTTTTCTTCTAGATTGTTCTGTTACCCAGTAAACAGCACCCTACCGACAAAAAAGCTCTTAAACGATGCCGAATGATAATTATTCTCCTGACACTGGTCATAGACCCAGACAAGATTACTTTGAATAAAGCCAAAGGGAGCGTGATAAGATCATTGTTTTCGGAGTCCCTTTTTGACATGCCGAGAGGTCATTCTGACCTCTCCAAAGAACTGTTACATTTATCTAAGCGCCAGACGAGAACGCATCTACATATAGTCACTCTTAGTGATTATGTGCGTCAAGGCATTATTCCACGGGGACTCATTGGGACAGCGCACAGATGATTTCTGTGAGCGCTGCTGTGCCATCCTGAACAAATGCGCTATTGATTTAATGACATTAATTGTTGACCAGTTGAAGAAGGATTTTTATTGAAATGGATAACACGATTAAAGACAAACGCACAGCTCTACAAACAGCTGTTAATGATGATGGCATATTCAATGAACTGTTGAAAACTAACCAAGCGTTCCAGGACAAGTTGTCTACAGAAATAAAGGAACTTAAAATCAAGAAATTCAACCAAGACAATAAAGACAAGGCCGAGGATAAAGTCTACTTCTAGAGAAACCCTGACGAGGCCGAGGATAAAGTCTACTTCTGGAGAAACCCTGACGAGGCCGAGGATAAAGTCTACTTCTGGAGAAACCCTGACGAGGCCGAGGATAAAGTCTACTTCTAGAGAAACCCTGACGAGGCCGAGGATAGTCTACTTCTAGAGAAACCCTGACGAGGCCGAGGATAAAGTCTACTTCTAGAGAAACCCTGACGAGGCCGAGGATAGTCTACTTCTAGAGAAACCCTGACGAGGCCGAGGATAAAGTCTACTTCTAGAGAAACCCTGCCGAGGATAAAGTCTACTTCTGGAGAAACACTGACGAGGCCGAGGATAAAGTCTACTTCTGGAGAAACCCTGACGAGGCCGAGGATAAAGTCTACTTCTGGAGAAACACTGACGAGGCCGAGGATAAAGTCTACTTCTGGAGAAACCCTGACGAGGCCGAGGATAAAGTCTACTTCTAGAGAAACCCTGACGAGGCCGAGGATAAAGTCTACTTCTAGAGAAACCCTGACAAGGTCCTGCTCCTCCTCTCCAAGGCAGACGCAGGAGGGATGCCGCTTACTTCTATCCACCCCTGTCTGACCAACGCTCTACAACCAGCGCCTCATCGGCTTCCAGTGGTAGTTTTTTTATTCAACGAGAGACTGGACAGGCGGAAGGGCGGAGGAGGCCGCAGGCACGCGCATCGACGAGATGTCGCACCCGACGGGGTAAGAAAAAACGACTATCAGAGGCAGAGGAGCCCGTTCACACTGTCCCAGAACCCACGGGACTGAGTGTCTTTAATTTATCAAGCAAGATATTGATCCCTACCCATGTCTCTTTGCTTAATAAAGGGTTATCTTTTGTGCCTACAACCCAGTGCAACGATGTTGATGTTAAGGTAGACCTGTTTAAGTTGTTTAGAAACATCCGTTTAAGGGAATACTTTAGCTCCTCTAATCCTGATGTT
The DNA here is from genome assembly GCF_034236695.1 of Oncorhynchus nerka. Classification (NCBI taxonomy): domain Eukaryota; kingdom Metazoa; phylum Chordata; class Actinopteri; order Salmoniformes; family Salmonidae; genus Oncorhynchus; species Oncorhynchus nerka. The sequence goes on along the minus strand of NC_088419.1, from coordinate 89,737,664 downwards.
TCTATTGAACCAGTCTGTTGCTCTCCTGCACATACTCCGACTCCTTTTAGAAGCTAGAGTTATTTTATACCTCCAGCCAATCGCAATCACTCTATCGAGACATATTGCAGACATGTGGAAAAAGATGTTGGACATCTCCTTAACAATAAACAGGGGTCCAAATCTTTCCATAATTTACCTCAGGATGAAAAACAAGCTTTGCTTGATTTACAATCTGATACGTCAGTCCTTATTTGTCCCGCTGATAAGGGCGGGTCAGTTGTACTCATGGATAGGACAGTCCTTATTCGTCCTGCTGATAAGGGCGGGTCGGTTGTACAATCTGATACGTCAGTCCTTATTCGTCCTGCTGATAAGGGTGGGTCGGTTGTACTCATGGATAGGACAGCTTATGTACATGAGTGTCATAGACAGCTGCTTGACAACACCTTTTACAAGAAACTCAGAAGTGACCCTACTTCACAATTTCAGAATACTATCTTTACTGTCCTAGATGGGTATTTAAGATTTGGTCAGATAACCAAAAAAGAACATTACTTTTTTGGCTATTCAACACCCTAAAAATTCCCGCTTTCTATACTTTTCTGAAATTACACAAGAATGTTACAAAACCTCCAGGGCGCCCTATTGTAGAGGGCATTGATGCAGTAACAGCCCCTATTGTAGAGGGCATTGATGCAGTAACAGCCCCTATTGTAGCGGGTATTGATGCAGTACCAGCCCCTATTGTAGTGGGTATTGATGCAGTAACAGCCCCTATTGTAGAGGGCATTGATGCAGTAACAGCCCCAATTGTAGAGGGCATTGATGCAGTAACAGCCCCTATTGTAGGGGGCATTGATGCAGGTAACAGCCCCTATTGTAGGGGGCATTGATGCAGTAACAGCCCCTATTGTAGGGGGCATTGATGCAGTAACAGCCCCTATTGTAGGGGGCATTGATGCAGTAACAGCCCCTATTGTAGAGGGCATTGATGCAGTAACAGCCCCTATTGTAGAGGGCATTGATGCAGTAACAGCCCCTATTGTAGAGGGCTTTGATGCAGTAACAGCCCCTATTGTAGAGGGCATTGATGCAGTAACAGCCCCTATTGTAGCTGGCATTGATGCAGTAACAGCCCCTATTGTAGCTGGCATTGATGCAGTAACTGCCCCTCTATCTACTTTTGCTGAGGTTTTTTATTAGACCACTCGCAGAACAGCTCCCCTCCTAAAGGACACCAGCAGTATGGTCTCAGAACAGCTCCCCTCCTAAAGGACACCAGCAGTATGGTCTCAGAACAGCTCCCCTCCTAAAGGACACCAGCAGTATGATCTCAAAGGAACAGCTCCAGCCTCCTAAAGGACACCAGCAGTATGATCTCAGAACAGCTCTCCTCCTAAAGGACACCAGCAGTATGATCTCAGAACAGCTCTCCTCCTAAAGGACACCAGCAGTATGATCTCAGAACAGCTCCCCTCCTAAAGGACACCAGCAGTATGATCTCATAACAGCTCCCCTCCTAAAGGACACCAGCAGTATGATCTCAGAACAGCTCTCCTCCTAAAGGACACCAGCAGTATGATCTCAGAACAGCTCTCCTCCTAAAGGACACCAGCAGTATGATCTCAGAACAGCTCCCCTCCTAAAGGACACCAGCAGTATGACCTCTATCATTGAATCTCTTGATCCTCTCCATGAGAATACCTTGTTAGTTACTTTTGATGTTGAGTCGTTATACACAAATATTCCACACGGGGGCGGTATTGAAGCTATTGAACATTTTCTTCTGCAAAGTGACCCTAAAGAACTACCTTCCAGTGCCTGCATTATAACATTGGCTGAAATAGTACTCAAACATAACTATTTAATGTTTCTAAATGATTTCTTTATTCAGGCGAAGGGTACTGCTATGGGATCCCCCATGGCTCCTAACTATGCTCATTTGTATGTGGGTTACATGGAGAAACAGTCTATTTTCAATCCTCTCAAAAATGTTTTCTTGCCTGACATCATTATGTGGAAACGGTATATTGATGATATTTGTGTTCTGTGGAGGGGTGATGTAAAACAGCTCCAGGCGTTTTAGGCTTTTCTTCACTCCTGTTCTGAGCATCTGAGATTTACTATGCAGTCTGATACACGTCTAATCAGTTTCCTTGGTCTTCTGATCGTGTGTGAAGATAATGTTCTATACACTGATCTTTACAGGAAGCCACTGATCTTTACAGGAAGCCACTGATCTTTACAGGAAGCCTACTGATCGTAACAGTTTGTTGAGGGCTGATAGTTGTCACCCACTTCCCTTGAAAAATAGTTTCCCCTACAGCCAATTCTGTCGAATCAAAATAATTTTCAAAAAACAATCAGATTTCGACAGAAATGGCTGTGGCTGTAATGGCTGTGCTCAATGCAATGGCACTTATAAATGTAGATCCTTCAAACACCCACAAACAGGGAAACAGATCCCAATCAAAGGTGTCATCACGTGCTCCACTAAGGCAGTTATTTATCTTATAACTTGTCCTCGTGGTAAAAATGATGTGGGTAAAACAAAGCGCGAATTAAAAGTACGTATCTCAGAGCATCGTAGCACCATTAGGTGTAAAAACTTTACTTATCCAGTTGCGGCCCACTTCTTGGAGGCAGGCCACTCGAATTAGTCTCTGCGTTATATTGGCATCGAACATGTCACCCTCCCTAGGAGAGGGGGTGACCTTGATCATTTATTGTTAAAACGAGAGGCTGCCTGGATCTTTAACTTAAAGACCTTTTCTCCGTTTGGTCTCAACGTAGACTTTGATCTGAAGCCATTCTTGTGATTATTGTGACTTTGCCATTGTAATTGTTGGTAAGCTTGTGTCGTCTAAAATGAATTTATGATCGTTTGCTCTCCATTTGTTGTTTGTATGCTGTTCTTTGTATGCCATTTTAATATTTGATAATTAACCAATAATATTAGGACACTCTTGGCCGTGATTACAGACACCTGTGTCTTTTGACACTATATAAACGAGTCATCCCGCAGTGTTTGTGATCATATACCCTGATGAAGACAACTTGGCCGTCGAAACGTTGGTAATTACATTTTTGCATCTGAACTCCTAGAGTGTGCGGCTCTCTTTATTTTCAGGTTGCGTGGAATGTGTCTTACATAACCAGCGTCACGCTGAACAGACGGTGAAGGACACAAGACAAACCTTGGATATGGTAATAAGGAACTTTCAAAGGAGGAACAGACAGGAGAGAAAGGAATGGAGAAGAGAGGGGGGTGAGGAGCAGAGAGCAGGGGGTGAGGAGCAGAGAGGGGTGAGGAGCAGAGCAGGGGTGAGGAGCAGAGAGCAGGGGTGAGGAGCAGAGAGCAAGGGGTGAGGAGCAGAGAGCAGGGGGTGAGGAGAAGAGAGCAGGGGGTGAGGAGAAGAGAGCAGGGGGTGAGGAGAAGAGAGCAAGGGGGTGAGGAGAAGAGAGCAAGGGGTGAGGAGAAGAGAGCAAGGGGGTGAGGAGAAGAGAGCGGGGGGTGAGGAGAAGAGAGCAAAGGGGTGAGGAGAAGAGAGCGGGGGGGTGAGGAGAAGAGAGCGGGGGGTGATGAGAAGAGGGCGGGGGGTGATGAGAAGAGGCGGGGGTGATGAGAAGAGGGGCGGGGGTGATGAGAAGAGGGCGGGGGGTGATGAGAAGAGGGCGGGGGGGGATGAGAAGAGGGCGGGGGTGAGGAGAAGAGGGCGGGGGTGAGGAGAAGAGGGCGGGGGGATGAGAAGAGAGGCGGGGGTGATGAGAAGAAGAGAGCGGGGGGACACCAGCAGTGAGGAGAGAAAGAGCAGGGGTGAGGAGAAGAGAGCAGGGGGTGAGGAGAAGAGAGCAGGGGATGAGGAGAAGAGAGCAGGGGGTGATTAGCCTCGCCTACTGTTTTAGCTAGCTTTCCCAATTCAACACCTGTGATTACTGTATGCCTCGCTGTATGTCTCTCTCAAATGTCAATATGCCTTGTATACTGTTGTTCAGGTTAGTTATCATTGTTTTAGTTCACAATGGAGCCCCTAGATCCACTCTTCATACCCCTGTTACCTCCTTTGTCCCACCTCCCACACATGCGGTGACCTCACCCATTACAACCAGCACGTCCAGAGATACAACCTCTCTCATCATCACCCAGTGCCTGGGCTTACCTCCGCTGTACCCGCACCCCACCATACCCCTGTCTGCGCATTATGCCCTGAATATATTCTACCATGCCCAGAAACCTGCTCCTCTTATTCTCTGCCCCCAACGCTCTAGGCGACCAGTTTTGATAGCCTTTAGCCGCACCCTCATACTACTCCTTCTCTGTTCCGCGGGTGATGTGGAGGTAAACCCAGGCCCTGCATGTCCCCAGGTACCCTCATTTGTTGACTTCTGTGATCGAAAAAGCCTTGGTTTTATGCATGTTAACATCAGAAGCCTCCTCCCTAAGTTTGTTTTACTCACTGCTTTAGCACACTCTGCTAACCCTGATGTCCTTGCCGTGTCTGAATCCTGGCTCAGGAAGGCCACCAAAAATTCAGAGATTTCCATACCCAACTATAACATCTTCCGTCAAGATAGAACTGCCAAAGGGGGAGGAGTTGCAGTCTACTGCAGAGATAGCCTGCAAAGTAATGTCATACTTTCCAGGTCCATACCCAAACAGTTCGAACTACTAATTTTTTAAATTACTCTCTCCAGAAATAAGTCTCTCACTGTTGCCGCCTGCTACCGACCACCCTCAGCTCCCAGCTGTGCCCTGGACACCATTTGTGAATTGATCGCCCCCCATCTAGCTTCAGAGTTTGTTCTGTTAGATCTCAGTGACCTAAACTGGGATATGCTTAACACCCCGGCAGTCCTACAATGTAAGCTAGATGCCCTCAATCTCACTCAAATCATCAAGGAACCCACCAGGTACAACCCTAACTCTGTAAACAAGGGCACCCTCATAGACGTCATGCTGACCAACTGGCCCTCCAAATACACCTCCGCTGTCTTCAACCAGGATCTCAGCGATCACTGCCTCATTGCCTGTATCCGCCACGGAGCCGCAGTCAAACGACCACCCCTCATCACTGTCAAACGCTCCCTAAAACACTTCTGTGAGCAGGCCTTTCTAATCGACCTGGCCCGGGTATCCTGGAAGGACATTGACCTCATCCCGTCAGTTGAGGATGCCTGGTCATTCTTTAAAAGTAACTTCCTCACCATCTTAGATAAGCATGCTCCGTTCAAAAAATGCAGAACCAAGAACAGATACAGCCCTTGGTTCACTCCAGACCTGACTGCCCTCGACCAGCACAAAAACATCCTGTGGCGGACTGCAATTGCATCGAATAGTCCCCGTGATATGCAACTGTTCAGGGAAGTCAGGAACCAATACACGCAGTCAGTCAGGAAAGCTAAGGCCAGCTTCTTCAGGCAGAAGTTTGCATCCTGTAGCTCCAACTCCAAAAAGTTCTGGGACACTGTGAAGTCCATGGAGAACAAGAGCACCTCCTCCCAGCTGCCCACTGCACTGAGGCTAGGTAACACGGTCTCCACCGATAAATCCATGATTATCGAAAACTTCAATAAGCATTTCTCAACGGCTGGCCACGCCTTCCGCCTGGCTACTCCAACCTCGGCCAACAGCTCCGCCCCCCCCCCGCAGCTCCTCGCCCAAGCCTCGCCAGCTTCTCCTTTACCCAAATCCAGATAGCAGATGTTCTGAAAGAGCTGCAAAACCTGGACCCGTACAAATCAGCTGGGCTTGACAATCTGGACCCTCTATTTCTGAAACTATCCGCCGCCATTGTCGCAACCCCTATTACCAGCCTGTTCAATGTAACCTCTCTTTCATATCGTCCGAGATCCCCAAGGATTGGAAAGCTGCCGCAGTCATCCCCCTCTTCAAAGGGGAGACACCCTGACCCAAACTGTTATAGACCTATATCCATCCTGCCCTGCCTAACTAAGGTCTTCGAAAGCCAAGTCAACAAACAGGTCACTGACCATCTCGAATCCCACCGTACCTTCTCCGCTGTGCAATCTGGTTTCCGAGCCGGTCACGGGTGCACCTCAGCCACACTCAAGGTACTAAACGATATCATAACCGCCATCGATAAAAGACAGTACTGTGCAGCCGTCTTCATCGACCTTGCCAAGGCTTTCGACTCTGTCAATCACCATATTCTTATCGGCAGACTCAGTAGCATCGGTTTTTCGGATGACTGCCTTGCCTGGTTCACCAATTACTTTGCAGACAGAGTTCAGTGTGTCAAATCGGAGGGCATGCTGTCCGGTCCTCTGGCAGTCTCTATGGGGTGCCACAGGGTTCAATTCTTGGGCAGGGGGTGAGAGAAGAGAGCGACTCTTTTCTCTGTATATATCAATGATGTTGCTCTTGCTGCGGGCGATTCCCTGATCCACCTCTACGCAGACGACACCATTCTATATACTTTCGGCCCGTCATTGGACACTGTGCTATCTAACCTCCAAACGAGCTTCAATGCCATACAGCACTCCTTCCGTGGCCTCCAACTGCTCTTAAACGCTAGTAAAACCAAATGCATGCTTTTCAACCGATCACTGCCTGCACCCGCATGCCCGACTAGCATCACCACCCTGGATGGTTCCGACCTTGAATATGTGGACATCTATAAGTACCTAGGTGTCTGGCTAGACTGCAAACTCTCCTTCCAGACTCATATCAAACATCTCCAATCGAAAATCAAATCAACAGTCGGCTTTCTATTCCGCAACAAAGCCTCCTTCACTCACGCCGCCAAGCTTACCCTAGTAAAACTGACTATCCTACCGATCCTCGACTTCGGCGATGTCATCTACAAAATGGCTTCCAACACTCTACTCAGCAAACTGGATGCAGTCTATCACAGTGCCATCCGTTTTGTCACTAAAGCACCTTATACCACCCACCACTGCGACTTGTATGCTCTAGTCGGCTGGCCCTCGCCTACATATTCGTCGCCAGACCCACTGGCTCCAGGTCATCTACAAGTCCATGCTAGGTAAAGCTCCGCCTTATCTCAGTTCACTGGTCACGATGGCAACACCCATCCGTAGCACGCGCTCCAGCAGGTGTATCTCACTGATCATCCCTAAAGCCAACACCTCATTTGGCCGCCTTTCGTTCCAGTACTCTGCTGCCTGTGACTGGAACGAACTGCAAAAATCGCTGAAGTTGGAGACTTTTATCTCCCTCACCAACTTCAAACATCAGCTATCTGAGCAGCTAACCGATCGCTGCAGCTGTACACAGTCTATTGGTAAATAGCCCACCCATTTTCACCTACCTCATCCCCATACTGTTTTATTTATTTACTTTTCTGCTCTTTTGCACACCAATATCTCTACCTGTACATGACCATCTGATCATTTATCACTCCAGTGTTAATCTGCAAAATTGTAATTATTCGCCTACCTCCTCATGCCTTTTGCACACATTGTATATAGACTGTGTATATCTACTGTGTTATTGACTTGTTAATTGTTTACTCCATGTGTAACTCTGTGTTGTCTGTTCACACTGCTATGCTTCATCTTGGCCAGGTCGCAGTTGCAAATGAGAACTTGTTCTCAACTAGCCTACCTGGTTAAATAAAGGTGAAATAAAAAATGTTTAAAAAAGTGCACCCATGACCAGCTCGGAAGCCGGATTGCACAACGGAGAAGGTACGGTGGGATTCAAAATGGTCAGTGATCTGTTTAACAACTTGGCTTTCGAAGACTTTAGAATGTCAGGGCAGGATAGATATAGGTCTGTAACAGTTTGGGTCTAGAGGCAGGGCTGGGCAGGGCAGGATGGATGTAGGTCTGTCACAGTTTGGGTCTAGAGGCAGGGCTGGGCCGGGCAGGATAGATATAGGTCTGTAACAGTTTGGGTCTAGAGGCAGGGCTGGGCAGGGCAGGATGGATATAGGTCTGTCACAGTTTGGGTCTAGAGGCAGGGCTGGGCCGGGCAGGATAGATATAGGTCTGTAACAGTTTGGGTCTAGAGGCAGGGCTGGGCAGGGCAGGATGGATATAGGTCTGTCACAGTTTGGGTCTAGAGGCAGGGCTGGGCAGGGCAGGATGGATATAGGCCTGTAACAGTTTGGGTCTAGAGTGTCACCCCCTTTGAAGAGGGGGATGACCGCGGCAGCTTTCCAATTTTTAGGGATCTCGGACGATACGAAAGAGGTTGAACAGACTGGTAATTGGTTGCTGCAACAATGGCGATGGATCATTTTAGAAAGAGAGGGTCCAGATTGTCTAGCCCAGCTGATTTGTACGGGTCCAGGTTTTGCAGCTCTTTCAGAACATCTGCTATCTGGATTTGGGTGAAGGAGAAGCTGGGGAGGCTCGGGCAAGTAGCTGCGGGGGGCGGAACTGTTGGCCGGGGTTGGGGTAGCCAGGCGGAAAGCATGGATTTATCAGTGGTGACCGTGTTACCTAGCCTCAGTGCAGTGGGCAGCTGGGAGGAGGTGCTCTTGTTCTCCATGGACTTTACAGTGTCCCAAAACTTTCCGGAGTTAGAGCTACAGGATGAAAATTTCAGTTTGAAAAAGCTGGCCTTAGCTTTCCTGACTTCCCTGAACAGTTGCATATCGCGGGGACTATTCGATGCTATTGCAGTCCGCCACAGGATGTTTTTGTGCTGGTCGAGGGCAGTCAGGCTGGAGTGAACCAAGGGCTATATCTGTTCTTAGTTCTACATCTTTAGTAGTAACAGTAGTAGTAGCAGCAGCAGTAGTAGTAACAGTAGCAGTAGTAACAGTAGTAACAGTAACAGTAGTAGCAGTAGTAGTAGTAGTAGCAGCAGTACAAATAGTAGTAGTAACAGTAGTAATGGTAGTAGCAGCAGTAGAAATAGTAGTAGCAGTGGTAGCAGTAGAAATAGTAGTAACAGCAGTAGAAATAGTAGTAACAGTAGTAGAAATAGTAGTAACAGTAGTAGAAATAGTAGTAACAGTAGTAGAAATAGTAGTAACAGTAGTAGAAATAGTAGTAGCAGTAGTAGAAATAGTAGTAACAGTAGTAGAAATAGTAGTAGCAGTGGTAGCAGTGTCTATCTATCTTTGTTGCTGCCTCCTCCCTCAGTGCAGTGAGACAGACCGTGAGACAGGCAGAGGCCTCAGAATTACAACTCTCTCTCCTCAAGTTACTCCACACAGACCACAACACAACACCACTCACGAGACAGAGAGAAACAGAATCTGAACAAGAACGAGAATGAGAGAGATGAAGACATGAAGAGAGATAGCGAGAACAAGATAATGAGTAAGAATGAGAACGAGAATGAGAGTAAGAATGAGAACAAGAATGAGAACAAGAATGAGAGTAAGAATGAGAACCAGTTTTACGGCAAGCTCTTGTGCCTGCTAGGCTAGGACAGCTCGTCACATTTGTAGGTCAGCACTAAAATAAACCAGTTTGAAACGGCACCTTTTACTAAATAGATAGATCATGTTTTCATGTTTCCCTAATGCATGTGAATTTGGAGTTGTGGTGTTACGGCAACTCCACCGCTGCCGACCACAAGGCTCTACTACGGAACAAGGCTCTACTACGGAACAAGGCTCTACTACGGAACAAGGCTCTACTACGGAGCAAGGCTCTACGCAAGGCTCTACTACGGAGCAAGGCTCTACGCAAGGCTCTACGCAAGGCTCTACGCAAGGCTCTACGCAAGGCTCTACTACGGAACAAGGCTCTACTACGGAACAAGGCTCTACTACGGAACAAGGCTCTACTACGGAACAAGGCTCTACTACGGAACAAGGCTCTACTACGGAACAAGGCTCTACTACGGAACAAGGCTCTACTACGGAGCAAGGCTCTACTACGGAACAAGGCTCTACTACGGAGCAAGGCTCTACGCAAGGCTCTACTACGGAGCAAGGCTCTACTACGGAGCAAGGCTCTACGCAAGGCTCTACTACGGAGCAAGGCTCTACTACGGAGCAAGGCTCTACTACGGAGCAAGGCTCTACTACGGAGCAAGGCTCTACTACGGAGCAAGGCTCTACTACGGAGCAAGACTCTACTACGGAGCAAGACTCTACTACGGAGCAAGACTCTACTACGGAGCAAGACTCTACTACGGAGCAATCATCAGTCAGAAGCGAGCAGTATAAAGAGGAGCACGGCAAGAAACGAACAGACTGGCCAATAGCTTCTACCCCAGACCATCAGGCTGCTGAACATCCACTAGGCTCCTTACATTCTAGAATAGTGTTTCAATGTTTGGTTTGATAAATGTGATACTTCTACCTCTCCTGCCGCACATTCGATAAGAGATGGAACCATTCCATATTTCACTGAAAGAATAAACTTGTTGTTTTTTTTCGAAATGATAGTTTCCAGATTTGACCATATTAATGGCTCGAATTTCTGTGTTTATTATATTATAATTAAGTCTACGATTTGATAGAGCAGTCTGACTGAGCGGTGGTAGGCAGCAGCAGGCTCGTAAGCATTCATTCCAACTTTACTGCGTTTTACCAGCAGCTCTTAGCGATGCTTGCTTCACAGCGCTGTTTATGACTTCAAGCCTATCAACTCCCGAGATTAGGCTGGCAATACAAAAGTGTCTATAAGAACATCCAATAGTCAAAGGTATATGAAATACAAAATGGTATAGAGAGAAATAGTTGACTCGTCATAATTCCTATAATAACTACAACCTAAAACTACTTAACTGGGAATATTCAACCATCAGCTTTCATATGTTCTCATGTTCTGCTTTTTTGGTCCTCGAATAATCGGTATCGGCGTTGAAATATCATAAATCGGTCGACCTCTATTTGTGTATCCTACTGTCTGCTAGTTTGTCTTTTCTACCCAAGTTGTGGCTAAAATATATCATGCTAAATTTACTAAGATTCAGAGCAAACATAACTATCTTTTTGTTGTTGTCATAGACTGTTCTCTCTGCGACCGCACGGGAAGCGGTACCAGAGCACCAATTATCATTTTTGGCATTGACTCTCTTGCACAAGCTCGATGTACACTCACTGGACTCTAACCACACACACACACACACTACTCTCTTGCACAAGCTCGATGTACACTCACTGGACTCTAACCACACACACACTCACACATACTACACTGACTTTCCAACACACACACACACACACACACACACACACACACACAGCTGCTACTCTGTTAATGATCTATGCATAGTCACTTTACCTCTACCTACATGTATATATTACCTCAACTACCTCGTACATTGACCTCGGTACCGGTACCCCTTGTATATAGCCTCATTATTGGTATTTTACTGTGTTACTATTTTTCCCTTTAGTTTATTTAGTACATTTTTATTACTTTATTAAAAAATGCATTGTTGGTTAAGAGCTCGTAAGTAAGTATTTCACAGTAAGGTCTACACTTGTTGTATTCGGTGCATGTGACTATTACAATGTGATCTAATACAACCTGATACCAGTGTTGGTGTAGGCCTAACCTGGATCAGCATGTTGTTAGGGCAACGGCCTTCTAAATCAGAGAGGAGTACTGCCCTACCAAGCAAAAAGGCAGTAACTGCTCCTAGCGTGGAACTAAGTAAAATTGCTTTTATTTACCTTGGTTTTACAGTAACTATACGGAGTTACTGCAACCATGACCCCCATTTTCTCCAAAAAACAAGAGGCAGGATATTAATGTAGCAAAAATTACATTTTCGATCAAAATGAGCAGTTACTGCCCTTTTACTTACTTGGTAGGGCAGAAAGGGCTACGCTTTTTCGCTCAGGGATAACATTACGAATGAGTAATTGAGTACTCGATGACTCAAATGGATTTCAAAAAGCGATCTTCAACCAGAGATCACATTTTGTTCAAATAATGTACAACTAATTTTGTCTTGAAGACAACGTTAATTTGCATTGACTCGTGTTTCATTTGTACATATGCATTTGTGATTGGATACACAACCTAGATTCCTTGACAAATTACATTTTTATCACAAATTCGAAATGGACAAGTTAACTGTAGTAAGGAAATACGTGTTCCAACAACGAGCTGCGTAATTTTTGCTTAGGCTACTTTGCGGTTGTCACTAGTTATCACAGCCACAAAGTCAACATTGGCTACGTCGTAAAAATTCATGAAAATAACAATGTGTTTTTTGGTCTCATTTGAAGGTTAGGGTGAGGCATAAGGTTAGCAGTGTGGTTGCGGTTTGGTTTAGGTTCAATGCTTGACTTGTGTAGTAGCTCACCGGAGCCCCTGCACCTCAGAATATCTACTGCTTGAGCTCCTGTTCCTCGTATAGAATATTAGCTCAAAAGTATTGCAGAGCTCCTGCACCTAAATATAAACAGTACCTGCCCCCAAAATGAGTACTGAAATCTATTGCAGTCCAAGTCAAGGACTTGTTAGGTTTAAATTCAGAGTGTAATGAGAGGAATTGTAGAAACGGGCATGATTTATTACTTTGTAGTTGTGGTAACGAACGTTAGTTCCGACCCTACTTTGCAAACTGCTAACGTTAGTGGCGTTTAGAATCATGCCAGTACTCAGTTAAAAACCTCACCTTGTGCCGTTGGGCTACTTACTGTGCTTGGTCCTAGGTCCTAATCAATGGCTCCCTATCCTCCTCCAGATGCGTAACAAACTCACTAAATGTGGCAGAAATAAAGCCTCTCTTGAAAAAGCCAAACCTCGACCCAGAAAATATAAAAATATTGTTTGTTTTTTAAATATAGCCCACAGCGCATTCAAAAAGAATTCGGACCCCTTGACTTTGTCCACATTCTGTTACGTTACAGCATTATTCTAAAATGGATTAAATAAAAAATGTTCCTCAACGATCTACACACAATACCTCATGACAAGGCGAAAACAGTATATTTTAATGTTTGCAAATGTATTACAAATTTTTAAAAATAGAAATACCTTATTTACATTAGTATTCAGACCCTTTGCTATGAGACTTGACATTGAGCTCTGGTGCATCCTGTTTCCAATGATCAGCCTTACGATGTTTCTACAAGTTGATTGGAGTCCATTTGTGGTAAATGCAATTTATTGGACGTGATTTGGAAAGGCACACACCTGTCTATATAAAGGTCCCACAGTTGACAGTGCATGTCTGAGCTAAAAAAAACAAGCTATGAGGTCGAAGGAATTGTCCGTAGAGCTCCCAGACAGGATTGTGTCGAGGCACAGATCTGGTTGAGGGTAACAAACAATGTCTGCAGCATTGAAGGTCCCCAAGAGCCATGAAGCCTCCTTCATTCTTAAATGGAAGACGTTTGGAACCACCAAGACTCTCCCTAGAGCTGGCCGCCCGGGCAAACTGAGCAAAAGGGGGAGGAGAGCCTTGGTGAGGGAGAACCTGATGGTCACTCTGACAGAGCTCTAAAGTTCTTCTGTGGAGATGGGAGAACCTTCCAGAAGTACAACAGTCTCTGCAGAACTCCACCAATCAGGTCTTTATGGTAGCGTGGCCAGGCAGAAGCCACTACGCAGTAAAAGCCACTACGCAGTAAAAGCCACACGCCTGCTTGGAGTTTGCCTAAAGACATCTCTCCAGACCATGAGAAACAAGATTCTCTGGTCTGATGAAAACCAAGATTGAACTCTTTGGCCTGAATGCCAAGAGTCACGTCTGGAGGAAACCTGGCACAATCCCTACGGTGAAGCATGGTGGTGGCAGCATCATGCTGTGGGGATGTTTTTTAGCGGCAGGGACAGAGAGACTAGTCAGGATCGAGGGAAAGATGAACAGAGCAAAGTACAGAGATCCTTGATGAAAACCTGCTCCAGTGTGGTTCACCTTCCAACAGGACAACGACCCTAAGCATACAGCTAAGTCAACGCAGGAGTCTCTGAATGTCCTTGAGTGGCCCAGCTAGAGCCCAGACTTGAACCCGATCAAACATCTCTGGAGAGACCTGAAAATAGCTGTGCAGAGACGCTCCCCATCCAACCTGACAGAGCTTGAGAGGATCTGCAGAGATGAATGGGAGAAACTCCACAAATACAGGTGTGCTAAGCGCCATACCCAAGACCCCAAGACTCCAGGGGGTTTCACATAAATTTGCAAGCATTTATAAAAACCTGTATTTGGGGTGTTGTGTATAGATTGATGAAGAAAACAATACAATTTAATTAATTTTAGAATAAGGCTGTAACATAACAAAATGTGGAAGAAGTCAAGGGGTCTGAATACTTTCCCAAATGCACTGTATATTTGAATCTCCCATTCCTCTCAAATATTATAGAAAAAGCTGTTGCGCAGAAACTCACTGACTTCCTGAAGAACAAACTTTGTATACGAAACCCTTCAGTCTGGTTTTAGACACCATCATAGCACTGAGACTGCACGCGTGAAAGTGGAAAACAACCTTTTTAATGGCGTCAGACCAAGGCTCTGTATCTGTCCTCGTGCTCATAGAACTTAGCGCTTCTTTTGACACCCTCGATCACCACATTCTTTTTGGAGAGATTGGAAACCCTAATTGGTCTACACGGACAAGTTCTGGCCGGGTTTAGACCTTATCTGTTGGAAAGATATCAGTTCGTCTCTGTGGATGGTTTGTCCTCTGACAAATCAACTGTACGTTTCGGTGTTCAAGGTTCCGTTTTAGAATATATAGTGAAAACAATAGTGTTGCCATCTCTTAGTGATGTAATTCGGAAACACATTAACTTTCCCTGCTATGCGAACAACACATAACACACGGTGAAGCCCCAAAATTGCCCTCCCTGGAAGCCTGCGTTTCAGACATAAGGAAGTAGATGGCGGTAAATGTTTTACTTTTAAACTAGGACAAAACAGAGATGCTTGTCCTAGGTCCCAAGAAACATAGAGATCTGCTGTTGGATCTGACAATTAATCTTGATGCTTGTACAGTCGTCACAAATAAAACTGAAGGACCTTGGCATTATTCTGAACACAGATCTCTTTTGACTAACAGTTTTTATCAATCTTAGTAACACTACAAAAATCTGAAACCTTTTGTCCAAAAACGATGTAGAAAAGCTAATCCATGCTTTTGTCACTTCTATATAAGGCTACTGCAATGATCTACTCTCCAGCTACCCGGATAAAGCACTAAATAAACTTCAGTTAGTGCTAAACACGGCTGCTAGAATCTTGACTAGAATCATATTACTCCAGTGTTAGCCTCTCTACACTGGCTTCCTTTTAGGACTAGGGCTGATTTCAAGGTTTTACTGCTAGCCTACAAAGCATTACATTGGCTTGCTCCTACCCATCTCTCCGATTTGGTCCTGCAGTACCTACCTACACTATGGTCACAAGACGCAGGCCTACTTATTGTCCCAAGAATTTCTAAGCAAAAAGCAGGAGGCAGGGCTTTCTCCTATAGAGCAAAATGTTTATGGAATGGTCTGCCTACCCATGTGAGAGACGCAGACTCGGTCTCAACCTTTAAGTCTTTACTGAAGATTGATCTCTTCAGTAGGTCCTATGATTGAGTGTAGTCTTTCCCAGGGGTGCGAAGGTGAACGGCAAGGCACTGGAGCGACAAACCACTCTTGCTGTCTCTGCCCTGCCAGCTCCCCTCTCTCTCCACTGGGATTTTCTGCCTCTGACCCTATTAAAAGGGTCTGAGTCACAATGGGATGCCCCATATGCATCCCATTCCTTCCTGACAGATTCTACAGTACCAGTTATGTAGTAGGGTAAGCTGATCCTAGATCTGTGCATTTGGGGCAACTTCTACCCAGAGAACACAGTCAGAGGAGAACAGAGAGGAACATCTGTTAGCCAAAACCCTGCCTCAGAGCACCATCCCGTGGAAGAACAGTGATATTACAGTATCTACCCAACACACACACACACACACACGAGAGAGACAGAGCTCCTAATGGGCATCAGGGGAGCTGAGCCACTTCAAAGTCCTAAAAGGAGACATGACAAAACCTACTGCACAAAAAGAGGTATTCTTCCGGAACAAATTCCGAGCCTCCATTGCTGACCTAGTCTCCCTTTGAAACAGAGGTCAGGTACCCATTATAAACCCTATAATATTTCATATTCTTTACCTCATCGCGACAGTAGTGATACCACATCGCTACAGTAGAGGGCAGTAGTGATACCTAATAGCGACAGTAGAGGGCAGTAGTGATACCCCATCGCTACAGTAGAGGGCAGTAGTGATACCCCATCGCTACAGTAGAGGGCAGTAGTGATACCCCATCGCTACAGTAGAGGGCAGTAGTGATACCTAATAGCGACAGTAGAGGGCAGTAGTGATACCCCATCGCTACAGTAGAGGGCAGTAGTGATACCCCATCGCTACAGTAGAGGGCAGTAGTGATACCCCATCGCTACAGTAGAGGGCAGTAGTGATACCTAATAGCGACAGTAGAGGGTAGTAGTGATACCCCATCGCTACAGTAGAGGGCAGTAGTGATACCTAATAGCGACAGTAGAGGGCAGTAGTGATACCTAATAGCGACAGTAGAGGGCAGTAGTGATACCCCATCGCTACAGTAGAGGGCAGTAGTGATACCCCATCGCTACAGTAGAGGGCAGTAGTGATACCTACTAGCGACAGTAGAGGGCAGTAGTGATACCCCATCGCTACAGTAGAGGGCAGTAGTGATACCCCATCGCTACAGTAGAGGGCAGTAGTGATACCTAATAGCGACAGTAGAGGGCAGTAGTGATACCCCATCGCTACAGTAGAGGGCAGTAGTGATACCTACTAGCGACAGTAGAGGGCAGTAGTGATACCCCATCGCTACAGTAGAGGGCAGTAGTGATACCTAATAGCGACAGTAGTGATACCTAATAGCGACAGTAGAGGGCAGTAGTGATACCCCATCGCTACAGTAGAGGGCAGTAGTGATACCCCATCGCTACAGTAGAGGGCAGTAGTGATACCCCATCGCTACAGTAGAGGGCAGTAGTGATACCTAATAGCGACAGTAGAGGGCAGTAGTGATACCTAATAGCGACAGTAGAGGGCAGTAGTGATTATCCTATGGCAGAATTGTCTGCCTCAAATCAAATGTTATTGGTCACATACACATATTTAGCAGATGTTATTGCGGGTGTAGCGAAATGCTTGTGTTCTGACAGACAGTCACCTAAGAGTTAGAGGTACATACTTAAACGCCAATAGCCTGTGAAAAGGAAAACATGTGGTAGGGTCTTAAGGGCAGGCAGGAGGCAGGAGGCAGGCAAGCAGGAGGCAGGCAAGCAGGAGGCAGGCAAGCAGGAGGCAGGCAAGAGGCAGGCAGGCAAGAGGCATAGGATAAGATCCAGAAAAAGTTGGTAGGAGTGGTAGCAGTGAGAGTTAAATAATGGTAGGAGTGGTAGCAGTGAGAGTTAAATAATGGTAGGAGTGGTAGCAGTGAGAGTTAAATAATGGTAGGAGTGGTAGCAGTGAGAGTTAAATAATGGTAGGAGTGGTAGCAGTGAGAGTTAAATAATGGTAGGAGTGGTAGCAGTGAGAGTTAAATAATGGTAGGAGTGGTAGCAGTGAGAGTTAAATAATGGTAGGAGTGGTAGCAGTGAGAGTTAAATAATGGTAGGAGTGGTAGCGGTGAGAGTTAAATAATGGTAGGAGTGGTAGCAGTGAGAGCTAAATAATGGTAGGAGTGGTAGCGGTGAGAGTTAAATAATGGTAGGAGTGGTAGCAGTGAGAGTTAAATAATGGTAGGAGTGGTAGCAGTGAGAGTTAAATAATGGTAGGAGTGGTAGCGGTGAGAGTTAAATAATGGTAGGAGTGGTAGCAGTGAGAGCTAAATAATGGTAGGAGTGGTAGCGGTGAGAGTTAAATAATGGTAGGAGTGGTAGCAGTGAGAGTTAAATAATGGTAGGAGTGGTAGCAGTGAGAGTTAAATAATGGTAGGAGTGGTAGCAGTGAGAGTTAAATAATGGTAGGAGTGGTAGCAGTGAGAGTTAAATAATGGTAGGAGTGGTAGCGGTGATAGCACTAAATAATGTTGGCTAAAAGACCCACAACACAAACAAACAAAAATGTATTTCTGCAATGAAATCCAAATGAACTCTATCTAAAATTTGGATTTGGCTTTGGTGCGCGCTCAAGGTTCTGCTCTTCGAGTTTGAATATCTAACGGTAATCTGTAGACCATACTATTTACCATGCGACTTTTTAGCTATATTTTTCGTAGCGGCCTCTTTACCACCGCAAACCGACGGGCACAAATACTGCACTCAAACGAGCTGTATAAAGCCACAAGCAAACAAGAAAATCCTTGTCCAGATGCAGCGCTCCTAGTGGCCGGTGAGTTTAATGCAGGAAAACTGAAATCTGTTTTACCTCATTTCTACCAGCAACTAGGATCATCATTCCTCCACAGACAGAGATGCATACAAAGCTCTCCCTAGCCCTCCATTTGGCAAATTTGACAACACTCTATCATCCGGATTCTTAGCTTACAAGCAACAACTCAAACAGGAAGTACCAGTGACACGCTCAATAAGGAAGTGCTCCGATGAAGAGGATGCTAAGCAACAGAACTACGCTAACACAAACTGTAATACGTTCCGGAATTAAGTCTGATGGTATTGAAGAGTTTACCACATCAGTCACCGGCTTCATTAACCCATTAGAGTAAAAGTCTTGTCTAAGCCAATGGGGAGGGGTTCTACTAAGCTATATAGAATTGTTTTATTAAGACAGTCATACCATGGATCATTTTAAAAACCCCTTTAAGTAAACAAACATTTGTGGGAATAATTTTTTTTTTTGATTAACATTTATATTTAGCCTTACTGATATTTTCAGGGTGTCTCATGTTCTGACAAACAACCACTCTGGCTCCGTCACCTTTCACCACAGACGTGGAAGTGCCACAAAGGTGGATGAGGTGGATTGAGGTGCATCCAATGCAAAAAAATTACAGATCTCTAGTTTAAACTGACGGCTTTTTAAATGGGGCTATTCTTATTCTTCAGCGAGCAGGCCTTTCTAATCGACCTGGCCGGGGTGTCCTGGAAGGATATTGATCTCATCCCGTCAGTAGAGGATGCCTGGATATTTTTTTTAAATGCCTTCCTAACAATGTTAAATAAACATGCCCCATTCAAGAAAATTAGAACCAGGAACAGATATAGCCCTTGGTTCTCCCCAGACCTGACTGCCCTTAACCAACACAAAAACATCCTATGGCGTTCTGCATTAGCATCGAACAGTCCCCGTGATATGCAGCTGTTCAGGGAAGCTAGAAACCGTTATACACAGGCAGTTAGAAAAGCCAAGGCTAGCTTTTTCAAGCAGAAATTTGCTTCCTGCAACACTAACTCTAAAAAGTTCTGGGACACTGTAAAGTCCATGGAGAATAAGAACACCTCCTCCCAGCTGCCCACTGCACTGAAGATAGGAAACACTGTCACCACTGATAAATCCACCATAATTGAGAATTTCAATAAGCATTTTTCTACGGCTGGCCATGCTTTCCACCTGGCAACTCCTACCCCGGTCAACAGCACTGCACCCCCAACAGCAACTCGCCCAAGCCTTCCCCATTTCTCCTTCTCCCAAATCCATTCAGCTGAAGTTCTGAAAGAGCTGAAAAATCTGGACCCCTACAAATCAGCCGGGCTAGACAATCTGGACCCTTTCTTTCTAAAATTATCTGCCGAAATTGTTGCCACCCCTATTACTAGCCTGTTCAACCTCTCTTTCGTGTCATCTGAGATTCCCAAAGATTGGAAAGCAGCTGCGGTCATCCCCTCTTCAAAGGGGGGACACTCTTGACCCAAACTGCTACAGACCTATATCTATCCTACCATGCCTTTCTAAGGTCTTCGAAAGCCAAGTCAACAAACAGATTACCGACCATTTCGAATCTCACCATACCTTCTCTGCTATGCAATCTGGTTTCAGAGCTGGTCATGGGTGCACCTCAGCCACACTCAAGGTCCTAAACGATATCTTAACCGCCATCGATAAGAAACATTACTGTGCAGCCGTATTCATTGATCTGGCCAAGGCTTTCGACTCTGTCAACCACCACATCCTCATCGGCAGACTCGACAGCCTTGGTTTCTCAAATGATTGCCTCGCCTGGTTCACCAACTACTTCTCTGATAGAGTTCAGTGTGTCAAATCGGAGGGTCTGCTGTCCGGACCTCTGGCAGTCTCTATGGGGGTGCCACAGGGTTCAATTCTTGGACCGACTCTCTTCTCTGTATACATCAATGAGGTCGCTCTTGCTGCTGGTGAGTCTCTGATCCACCTCTATGCAGACGACACCATTCTGTATACTTCCGGCCCTTCTTTGGACACTGTGTTAACAACCCTCCAGGCAAGCTTCAATGCCATACAACTCTCCTTCCGTGGCCTCCAATTGCTCTTAAATACAAGTAAAACTAAATGCATGCTCTTCAACCGATCGCTACCTGCACCTACCCGCCTGTCCAACATCACTACTCTGGACGGCTCTGACTTAGAATACGTGGACAACTACAAATACTTAGGTGTCTGGTTAGACTGTAAACTCTCCTTCCAGACCCATATCAAACATCTCCAATCCAAAGTGAAATCTAGAATTGGCTTCCTATTTCGCAACAAAGCATCCTTCACTCATGCTGCCAAACATACCCTTGTAAAATTGACCATCCTACCAATCCTCGACTTTGGCGATGTCATTTACAAAATAGCCTCCAATACCCTACTCAACAAATTGGATGCAGTCTATCACAGTGCTATCCGTTTTGTCACCAAAGCCCCATATACTACCCACCATTGCGACCTGTACGCTCTCGTTGGCTGGCCCTCGCTTCATACTCGTCGCCAAACCCACTGGCTCCATGTCATCTACAAGACCCTGCTAGGTAAAGTCCCCCTTATCTCAGCTCGCTGGTCACCATAGCATCTCCCACCTGTAGCACACGCTCCAGCAGGTATATCTCTCTAGTCACCCCCAAAACCAATTCTTTCTTTGGCCGCCTCTCCTTCCAGTTCTCTGCTGCCAATGACTGGAACGAACTACAAAAATCTCTTAAATTGGAAACACTTATCTCCCTCACTAGCTTTAAGCACCAACTGTCAGAGCATCTTACAGATTACTGCACCTGTACATAGCCCACCTATAATTTAGCCCAAACAACTACCTCTTTCCCAACTGTATTTAATTTATTTATTTATTTTGCTCCTTTGCACCCCATTATTTTTATTTCTACTTTGCACATTCTTCCATTGCAATACTACCATTCCAGTGTTTTACTTGCTATATTGTATTTACTTTGCCACCATGGCCTTTTTTGCCTTTACCTCCCTTCTCACCTAATTTGCTCACATTGTATATAGACTTGTTTTTTTTTTTTTTTTTTTACTGTTTTATTGACTGTATGTTTGTTTTACTCCATGTGTAACTCTGTGTCGTTGTATGTGTCGAACTGCTTTGCTTTATCTTGGCCAGGTCGCAATTGTAAATGAGAACTTGTTCTCAACTTGCTTACCTGGTTAAATAAAGGTGAAATAAATAAATAAATAAAAATTCATGCTAAATTAGATTTTGTCAGAGGTGCGGACATCGACCTTAGGGGGTTACTAAGTGTATTGATGACATTGTCGTCGATGACGTCATCCCCACAGTGACAGTACGTACAGTACATAACTCAACCAGAAGCCATGGATTACAGGCAACATACGCACTGAGCTAAAGGCTAGAGATGCCGCTTTAAATGAGCAGAACACTAATCTGGAAGCATAAGAAATCCTGCTACACCCTGCAACGAGCGATCACACGCTGACCATTGCTAAATAAATGTGCACATACAGTGGGGCAAAAAAAGTATTTAGTCAACCACCAATTGTGCAAGTTCTCCCACTTAAAAAGATGAGAGAGGCCTGTAATTTTCATCACAGGGACACTTCAACTATGACAGACAAAACGAGAAGAAAAAAATCCTGAAAATCACATTGTATGATTTTTAATGAATTTATTTGCAAATTATGGTGGAAAATAAGTATTTGGTCACCTACAAACAAGCAAGGTTTCTGGCTCTCACAGACCTGGAACTTCTTCTTTAAATTCAAAACAAATTCCACTGCAAATTTCCTCTCAGCCCCATGACAGAATGTGTAGAATTGAAGGAAACTAGCTTTACCCTTCAAAAATGGTTCTCTGTGTAGAATTGCAGGAAATCAGCTTTAAAACAAGACTTTGTCTCTGTGGCCAAGAGGAGGACCTCTAACATTTTCTGTCGGAGACCACTCCACCTTCCCCACTCCCACACTACCTTCGCCACCACTGCTGAAAAAAATCCAAGGGAAAACACTGTCTATGCAGTTATTTCAGTGACAACTCGACTAATTTCAGAGATGGTAAATATATGTTTTGTTTTGGCTGAGGGAAGAGACTGAATTCAATGAATGACCACAGCATCAACGTTCTCTGAAACGAGCATATAATTATAGCCTCCAGAAGCCAGCGGATACAGCAGAGGATATGGAGAGCTCCTAAAATATCACTGCGTGTGTGTGTGTGTGTGTGTGTGTGTGTGTGTGTGTGTGTGTGTGTCAATACTGTGGTTTAGAAAGGGTCTTGAAGGGTTGGGGGTTCCCACAGGTCCAGAAGAGCCTTTCCAGTGTCTGTGCACTGAGGTTTGAACCACAATACTGTCTTAGTCCTCTAAACTAAAGTCTAACCATAACCTAAGGGATCCAACACAAGTCTTCAGGTCTCAGGCAAGGATACTCATCAGCCCCTCCATTACACAAGAACATCACAAGAACACTTGTTATGTTTCCATGGTTCCCTGTCTGGAACAGAGGTCAGACTGGAATATGTCTGGCGTTAATACTGGCTGGAGACAAAGAACATAAATAGGACAGCACTGTGGTGAATAAACAAAGATGCACTATGAAGAAATCTCGCCGCCATTTCCTGGTTGCT
Source organism: Oncorhynchus nerka (assembly GCF_034236695.1). Taxonomy (NCBI): domain Eukaryota; kingdom Metazoa; phylum Chordata; class Actinopteri; order Salmoniformes; family Salmonidae; genus Oncorhynchus; species Oncorhynchus nerka. The sequence goes on along the minus strand of NC_088419.1, from coordinate 89,714,840 downwards.
AAAATTCTAATAGTTTGTCTTTCAGTTTGTGACAAAACAAGCAAGTATAGTGTAGAGAATCATTGTACCACCTAAATCCCTGTGAAATATATTTTCCATAACCAAAAATATAGAATTTTGCATAATCTAGGAAGCATGGGCTCCCGAGTGGCGCAGTGGTCTAAGACACTGCATCCCAGTGCAGTACCTGGTTCGAATCCAGGCAGCATTACATCCGGCCGTGATTGGGAGTCCTATAGGAAGGCACACAATGGGCCCAGCGTCGTCCGGGTTTGGCCGGGGTAGGCCGTCATTGTAAATAAGAATTTGTTCTTAACTGACTTGCCTAGTTGAATAATGGTTAAATAAAACGTTTTTTAAATAGAAATAGTGGACATAGAACTGATACCTCTTCTTATTTTTTTATTTATTTTTTTATTTCACCTTTATTTAACCAGGTAGGCTAGTTGAGAACAAGTTCTCATTTGCAACTGCGACCTGGCCAAGATAAAGCATAGCAGTGTGAACAGACAACACAGAGTTACACATGGAGTAAACAATTAACAAGTCAATAACACAGTAGAAAAAAAATGGGCAGTCTATATACAATGTGTGCAAAAGGCATGAGGAGGTAGGCGAATAATACAATTTTGCAGATTAACACTGGGGTGATAAATGATCAGGTGGTCATGTACAGGTAGAGATATTGGTGTGCAAAAGAGCAGAAAAGTAAATAAATAAATAAAAAAAACAGTATAAAAACAGTATGGGAATGAGGTAGGTGAAAATGGGTGGACTATTTACCAATAGACTATGTACAGCTGCAGCGATCGGTTAGCTGCTCGGATAGCTGATGTTTGAAGTTGGTGAGGGAGATAAAAGTCTCCAACTTCAGCGATTTTTGCAGTTCGTTCCAGTCACAGGCAGCAGAGTACTGGAACGAAAGGCGGCCAAATGAGGTGTTGGCTTTAGGGATGATCAGTGAGATACACCTGCTGGAGCGTGTGCTACGGATGGGTGTTGCCATCGTGACCAGTGAACTGAGATAAGGCGGAGCTTTACCTAGCATGGACTTGTAGATGACCTGGAGCCAATGGGTCTGGCGACGAATATGTAGCGAGGGCCAGCCGACTAGAGCATACAAGTCGCAGTGGTGGGTGGTATAAGGTGCTTTGGTGACAAAACGGTGCTTTGGTATAAGGTGCTTTGGTGAACAATTAGCCTTTTCAAATGATAAACTTGGATTAGCTAACACAACGTGCCATTGGAACACAGGAGTGTTGGTTGTTGATAATGGGGCTCTGTACGCCTATGTAGATATTCCTTTAAATCAGCCGTTTCCAGCTACAATAGTCATTTACAACATTAACAATGTCTACGCTCTATTTCTGATCAATTGATATATATATATATATTACAAACACACAAAGATCCATTATGATGTCATAGCCTAAATGCTAGGAGGGTGTTTTCAGCCTACATATTTTTAGTCTTCTACAAAAACAAGGAAAATTCCTCATTGAGATCTGCTAGGGAAAAGGTGCCCATGCGGTCTATCCAATATGTCTCTCTTTGGAGACAGACATACAGACAGCCAGAGAGACAGACAGCCAGAGAGACAGACAGACAGCCATATCATCTGTTAGGTGGGAGGGAAAAGACTAGAGCTGCTGTATATCTCACTGCTGACAGACGGCTCTGATTGATAAGAGGAGTGAGTGTGTTTGTGTGTTTGTGTGGCTGTGCTGTGCTTGGCCAGGTTACCCTGAATGTGTCTTCTGTACTTTCCTGAGTGTGTGTGGTTGTGTTATATTGGGCTTTTGACACTGTGTGTGTGTGTTATGTAGCCTGTGTGTGTCTGGCAGAGTTGCTGACAGCCAGCCTGCAGCCACCAGGGAGCAAATATAGCCCTGCATAACTCCCTGGCAGAGCCGACACACTCACACCAACAATCTGAAAGCAACAGCAACACACAAAGTGCACAGAGCCAGAACGGTGGTGGGCATTCCTCTCCAGTATGGTGACCCACAGCCTAGCAGGGAGCCACGGGCCGCTGCCTAGCAGGGAGCCACGGGCCGCTGCCTAGCAGGGAGCCACGGGCCGCTGCCTAGCAGGGAGCCACGACCTAGCAGGGACCCGCGGCCTAGCAGGGAGCCACGACCTAGCAGGGACCCGCGGCCTAGCAGGGAGCCACGGGCCGCTGCCTAGCAAGGAGCCACGGGCCGATGCCTAGCAAGGAGCCACGACCCGCGGCCTAGCAGGGAGCCACGACCCGCGGCCTAGCAGGGAGCCACGACCCGCGGCCTAGCAGGGAGCCACGGCCCGCGGCCTAGCAGGGAGCCACGGCCCGCGGCCTAGCAGGGAGCCACGGCCCGCGGCCTAGCAGGGACCCATGGCGTAGCAAGGTGCCAGTGGAGGTTGAGAGCAGTGGAGAGGCAGGCTAAGGCAAGGCAAGCCAGACAGGGCTGTTTTTAGCCTGGGCTGGGTTAGGCTGGTGGGGCGCTCTATCCCTGTCCGGACTACTCCTCCACAGACAGACAGACACAGGGCACACAGGGTAGTCATTAAACCAGCCTGCAACTCAGCCCACCGCTCACCCTCGGCCTGCATGTGGCCTACTGTTACCCAGCACACACAGCATGTACTCCGTCTCATTGACAGAGTGACTAATACTATTCACAGTGAGGTTGTACTCTAGTACTGTAGGTAGGTAGAGAGGTGGAGGAGAGTGGGAGGCCAATGACTCATTGAAGACAGAGAGAGAGAGAGAGAAAAGCATGAGAGAGAGAGAGAGAGAGAGAAAAGCATGAGAGAGAGAGAGAGAGAGAGAAAAAGCATGAGAGAGAGAGAGAGAGAGAGAGAGAAAAGCATGAGAGAGAGAGAGAGAGAGAGAGAGAGAGAGAGAGAAAAGCATGAGAGAGAGAGAGAGAGAGAGAGAAAAGCATGAGAGAGAGAGAGAGAGAGAGAAAAGCATGAGAGAGAGAGAGAGAGAGAGAAAAAGCATGAGAGAGAGAGAGAGAGAGAGAGAGAAAGCATGAGAGAGAGAGAGAGAGAGAGAGAGAAAAGCATGAGAGAGAGAGAGAGAGAGAGAGAGAAAAGCATGAGAGAGAGAGAGAGAGAGAAAAGCATGAGAGAGAGAGAGAGAGAGAGAGAGAAAAGCATGAGAGAGAGAGAGAGAGAGAGAGAGAAAAGCATGAGAGAGAGAGAGAGAGAGAGAGAAAAGCATGAGAGAGAGAGAAAAGCATGAGAGAGAGAGAGAGAGAGAGAGAGAAGCATGAGAGAGAGAGAGAGAAAAGCATGAGAGAGAGAGAGAAGCATGAGAGAGAGAGAAAAGCATGAGAGAGAGAGAAGAGAAAGAGTGAGAGAGTGACCCAACCAAATCATGAGAAAACAAAAAGATAATTACTTGACACATTGGAAAGAATTAACAAAAAAACAGAGCAAACTAGAATGCTATTTGGCCCTACACAGAGAGTACACAGCGGCAGAATACCTGACCACTGTGACTGACCCACAATTAAGGAAAGCTTTGACTATGTACAGACTCAGTGAGCATAGGCTTGCTATTGAGAAAGGCCGCCGTAGGCAGACATGGCTCTCAAGAGAAGACAGGCTGGCTATGTGCTCACTGCCCACAAAATGAGGTGGAAACTGAGCTGCACTTCCTAACCTCCTGCCCAATGTATGACCGTATTAGAGAGACATATTTCCCTCAGATTACACAGATCCACAAAGAATTCGAAAACAAATCCAATTTTGATAAACTCCCATATCTACTGGGTGAAATACCACAGTGTGCATCACAGCAGCAAGATTTGTGACCTGTTGTCACGAGAAAAGGGCAACCAGTGAAGAACAAACACCATTGTAAATACAACCCATATTTATGCTTATTTATTTTATCTTGTGTCCTTTAACCATTTATACATTGTTAAAACACTATATATATATATATATATAATATGACATTTGTAATGTCTTTATTGTTTTGAAACTTCTGTATGTGTAATGTTTACTGTAAATTTGTATTGTTTATTTCACTTTATATATTATCTACCTCACTTGCTTTGGCAATGTTAACACATGTTTCCCATGCCAATAAAGCCATTGAATTGAATGAGAGTGAGTGAGTGAGTGAGTGAGTGAGTGAGTGAGTGAGTGAGTGAGTGAGTGAGTGAGTGAGTGAGTGAGTGAGTGAGTGAGTGAGTGAGTGAGTGAGTGAGTGAGTGAGTGAGGACAGTGATATCACTCCTGTCCAGTTGTCCCAGTTAAACTGTATCTATGAAACAAGAGTCGGGACACAGGCTACAGAGAGAAGATAAGCTGTTTCAATATGACTTATCATATTGAATGAGAATATGGACTAGCCGCCGACCGACAACACAATAGCGTGCGTAGCAAGTACCATAGAAAACAATAGTATATCATTATCCTACCACATGGACCATGGTGAAATACTGACTGGCTGAAAATGGAATGAGATCCATATATTCTCTATTATTTTGATGGAGACCGTTTTTAATTTGGATTTCCTCATTACTGTATATTAATTCAATAATACCACTATAAAAATATAGGAGAATCAAATGTCTTTCACTTTAGAAATGTTAAAGATGTGTCAATGTGTACTTCAAACAATACCATGCGTAATCTATGAGCAGGATTACTGTCACAGCTCAATTAGCCAACAAATCCCTCATTTGAAAGCAACTATTTTCTGGAAGCTTTGAAGCTTCCATTTTCCCTACATTTCCCCCCACGTGGGCCAGCCGCCTAGCAATCCGATTTTCAGCCAATGAGCTTCAGTCCCTCGCCATTTGAGTGACACCTAGCTAGACGCGCGCACACAGTACAGCGAGAGACAGTAATGAGATAGTGTACACACACAGTACAGCGAGAGAGACAGTAATGACAGTGTACACACAGTACAGCGAGAGAGACAGTAATGACAGTGTACACACAGTACAGCGAGAGAGACAGTAATGACAGTGTACACACAGTATCTGCACATTAGTGACGTAGTACACAATTTTCGGGGGCCAGTTTTGACTCGTGGGTGCTACTTTCAGAACTACTGGCTAAACAAAGAAAACGGTAAACCAAAATAAAACGGTAAACCAAAGTACCAGATATGCTGTTAAAATAGACAAACTGTCATCTTTCATTGTACTATAGTGCAGCATGAAGACACACTACTGCAACCACCTCATTCTGATATACTATAAAAGGACACACAAGGTGGAATAGAATAGATCAAATGAGTTGTAATTCTTCTGGTGGAACATGGGATGGAATCACATATGATGGGTGAAGACCAGTGTTGGGGGGGGGTACTCAAATGACTTATTTTTGCGGTAGCGAGTTAGCTAGCTAGCAAGATGGCAGCGCCAACAGCCTTGACATCGTGGAAGTATTCACATCCTGATTCACATGATTTTGAATTGGTAGAAGGAGAAGAAGAAAAACTATAATAAAATCCTAACTGTGCCTCAGGGATCAACGCATGTCATCTCAGGCCGGGCACAGCTCCACAAGACTGGCGTCATCTCAGGCCGGGCACAGCTCCACAAGACTGGCGTCATCTCAGGCCGGGCACAGCTCCACAAGACTGGCGGAGAAAGACCTACACCAGCCGATTGACGCTGATTTTTTTTATTTGACCTTTATTTAACTAGGCAAGTCAGTTTAAGAACAAATTCTTATTTTCAATGACGGCCTAGGAACAGTGGGTTAACTGCCTTGTTCAGGGGCAGAACGACAGATTTGTACCTTGTCAGCTCGGGGGTTTGAACTTAATGAACACGTATGAGTCTGATGATTGTAAGTAATTCATTTGACTTCATGCCATTTATTTCAATGCATTATGTTTAGGTTTTATCTGAGAGTTTTGCACGTGGTCAGCAGTTTAACTCGCAGGTTATTTACATTTTTCATGTCGGGCTTGTTGTGACTTTATAGCCTGTGGCTTTATAGCCTGTGGCTTTAATATGTATATCTCGTTTCATAAAGCTGGCTAAAATGTTGGGTTTTGATTATTAATGGACAACGATGCTTTGAAGCGCTGGGTGCCTCAAGCACTGAGATGCAGTGCCTGGTGAAAAATACACAGTTCAATTTACTAAAACAACGGAAACAACTATTAGGAAATCGGACAGAGATCTCGGCTTTGAGCTCTCCTATGATTTTCGAGTGACATCACAATGCTGCATGGGACAACTTCCGGAGCTTAGCGGAACATTCCACGAGTTCTAAGAAGGAGAGCCATTCTACAGTAGTGTGTTCCCTTTACTAGGCATATCAATGACTAATACTCGCAAGGCATTTTCAGAGGGTTGTGTGTGTGTGTTTGGTAAGGAAAAAGTAATGTAACAACTAACAAGTTACTTTCCACAGTAACTACCGGTGTAATTTAACAAGTTACTTTTAAAAATGACTTACTTTAAAAAAAAGTAATGTTCCCCACTGGGGAAGACACATCATCACACACACACACACACACACACACTCCCTTTAGACAGACAAACATCATTATCATCGTGTCAGTATCACGTAAATCTCTGCCTGCGCTTTAGAGCACCCTGCTCATCCCTGTCACACCTGTGATGCAGTGCGTCACACGACACAAGCGCCCCACGCAGCGCGTCACACGACACAAGCGCCCCACGCTGCGCCCCACACGACACAAGCCCCACACGCTGCGCGTCACACGACACAAGCGCCCCACACTGCGCGTCACACGACACAAGCGCCCCACACGACACAAGCGCCCCACACGACACAAGCGCCCCACACTGCGCCCCACACGACACAAGCGCCCCACACTGCGCCCCACACGACACAAGCCCCACACACTGCGCGTCACACGACACAAGCGCCCCACACTGCGCGTCACACGACACAAGCGCCCCACACGACACAAGCGCCCCACACGACACAAGCGCCCCACACTGCGCCCCACACGACACAAGCGCCCCACACTGCGCCCCACACGACACAAGCCCCACACACTGCGCGTCACACGACACAAGCGCCCCACACTGCGCGTCACACGACACAAGCGCCCCACACTGCGCGTCACACGACACAAGCGCCCCACACTGCGCGTCACACGACACAAGCGCCCCACACGACACAAGCGTCACACGACACAAGCGCCCCACACGACACAAGCGCCCCACACTGCGCCCCACACGACACAAGAGCCCCACACTGCGCGTCACACGACACAAGCGCCCCACACTGCGCGTCACACGACACAAGCGCCCCACACTGCGCGTCACACGACACAAGCGCCCCACACTGCGCGTCACACGACACAAGCGCCCCACACTGCGCGTCACACGACACAAGCGCCCCACACTGCGCGTCACACGACACAAGCGCCCCACACTGCGCGTCACACGACACAAGCGCCCCACACTGCGCGTCACACGACACAAGCGCCCCCACACTGCGCGTCACACGACACAAGCGCCCCACACTGCGCGTCACACGACACAAGCGCCCCACACTGCGCGTCACACGACACAAGCGCCCCACACTGCGCGTCACACGACACAAGCGCCCCACACTGCGCGTCACACGACACAAGCGCCCCACACTGCGCGTCACACGACACAAGCGCCCCACACTGCGCGTCACACGACACAAGCGCCCCACACTGCGCGTCACAAGACACAAGCGCCCCACACTGCGCGTCACACGACACAAGCGCCACACACTGCGCGTCACACGACACAAGCGCCCACACTGCGCGTCACACGACACAAGCGCCACACACTGCGCGTCACACGACACAAGCGCCACACACTGCGCGTCACACGACACAAGCGCCACACACTGCGCGTCACACGACACAAGCGCCACACACTGCGCGTCACACGACACAAGCGCCACACACTGCGCGTCACACGACACAAGCGCCACACACTGCGCGTCACACGACACAAGCGCCACACACTGCGCGTCACACGACACAAGCGCCACACACTGCGCGTCACACGACACAAGCGCCCCACACTGCGCGTCACACGACACAAGCGCCCCACACTGCGCGTCTCACGACACAAGCGCCCCACACTGCGCGTCTCACGACACAAGCGCCCCACACTGCGCGTCACACGACACAAGCGCCCCACACTGCGCGTCACACGCCACAAGCGCCCCACTGCGCGTCACACGACACAAGCGCCCACACTGCGCGTCACACGACACAAGCGCCCCACACTGCGCGTCACACGACACAAGCGCCCCACACTGCGCGTCACACGACACAAGCGCCCCACACTGCGCGTCACACGACACAAGCGCCCCACACTGCGCGTCACACGACACAAGCGCCCCACACTGCGCGTCACACGACACAAGCGCCCCACACTGCGCGTCACACGACACAAGCGCCCCACACTGCGCGTCACACGACACAAGCGCCCCACACTGCGCGTCACACGACACAAGCGCCCCACACTGCGCGTCACACGACACAAGCGCCCCACACTGCGCGTCACACGACACAAGCGCCCACACTGCGCGTCACACGACACAAGCGCCCCACACTGCGCGTCACACGACACAAGCGCCCCACACTGCGCGTCACACGACACAAGCGCCCCACACTGCGCGTCACACGACACAAGCGCCCCACACTGCGCGTCACACGACACAAGCGCCCCACACTGCGCGTCACACGACACAAGCGCCCCACACTGCGCGTCTCACGACACAAGCGCCCCACACTGCGCGTCTCACGACACAAGCGCCCCACACTGCGCGTCACACGACACAAGCGCCCCACACTGCGCGTCACACGACACAAGCGCCCCACACTGCGCGTCACACGACACAAGCGCCCCACACTGCGCGTCACACGACACAAGCGCCCCACACTGCGCGTCACACGACACAAGCGCCCCACACTGCGCGTCACACGACACAAGCGCCCCACACTGCGCGTCACACGACACAAGCGCCCCACACTGCGCGTCACACGACACAAGCGCCCCACACTGCGCGTCACACGACACAAGCGCCACACACTGCGCGTCACACGACACAAGCGCCACACACTGCGCGTCACACGACACAAGCGCCACACACTGCGCGTCACACGACACAAGCGCCACACACTGCGCGTCACACGACACAAGCGCCACACACTGCGCGTCACACGACACAAGCGCCACACACTGCGCGTCACACGACACAAGCGCCACACACTGCGCGTCACACGACACAAGCGCCACACACTGCGCGTCACACGACACAAGCGCCACACACTGCGCGTCACACGACACAAGCGCCACACACTGCGCGTCACACGACACAAGCGCCCACACTGCGCGTCACACGACACAAGCGCCCCACACTGCGCGTCACACGACACAAGCGCCCCACACTGCGCGTCTCACGACACAAGCGCCCCACACTGCGCGTCACACGACACAAGCGCCCCACACTGCGCGTCACACGACACAAGCGCCACACACTGCGCGTCACACGACACAAGCGCCACACACTGCGCGTCACACGACACAAGCGCCACACACTGCGCGTCACACGACACAAGCGCCACACACTGCGCGTCACACGACACAAGCGCCACACACTGCGCGTCACACGACACAAGCGCCACACACTGCGCGTCACACGACACAAGCGCCCCACACTGCGCGTCACACGACACAAGCGCCCCACACTGCGCGTCACACGACACAAGCGCCCACACTGCGCGTCACACGACACAAGCGCCCCACACTGCGCGTCACACGACACAAGCGCCCCACACTGCGCGTCACACGACACAAGCGCCCCACACTGCGCGTCACACGACACAAGCGCCCCACACTGCGCGTCACACGAAGCGCCCCACACTGCGCCCCACACTGCGCCCCACACGCGCGTCACACGCCCCACACTGCGCGTCACACGACACAAGCGCCCCACACTGCGCGTCTCACGACACAAGCGCCCCACACTGCGCGTCACACGACACAAGCGCCCCACACTGCGCGTCACACGACACAAGCGCCCCACACTGCGCGTCACACGACACAAGCGCCCCACACTGCGCGTCACACGACACAAGCGCCCCACACTGCGCGTCACACGACACAAGCGCCCCACACTGCGCGTCACACGACACAAGCGCCCCACACTGCGCGTCACACGCACAAGCGCCCCACACTGCGCGTCACACGACACAAGCGCCCCACACTGCGCGTCACACGACACAAGCGCCCACACTGCGCGTCACACGACACAAGCGCCCCACACTGCGCGTCACACGACACAAGCGCCCCACACTGCGCGTCACACGACACAAGCGCCACACACTGCGCGTCACACGACACAAGCGCCACACACTGCGCGTCACACGACACAAGCGCCACACACTGCGCGTCACACGACACAAGCGCCACACACTGCGCGTCACACGACACAAAGCGCCACACACTGCGCGTCACACGACACAAGCGCCACACACTGCGCGTCACACGACACAAGCGCCACACACTGCGCGTCACACGACACAAGCGCCACACACTGCGCGTCACACGACACAAGCGCCACACACTGCGCGTCACACGACACAAGCGCCACACACTGCGCGTCACACGACACAAGCGCCACACACTGCACGTCACACGACACAAGCGCCACACACTGCACGTCACACGACACAAGCGCCACACACTGCGCGTCACATGACACAAGCGCCACACACTGCGCGTCACATGACACAAGCGCCACACACTGCGCGTCACATGACACAAGCGCCACACACTGCGCGTCACATGACACAAGCGCCACACACTGCACGTCACTCCCCCGACACTGTGCTGAGTCACAAGGAGTTTCTGCCAGCCTTGCCAGGACAGGGCTTCATACAGCTAATGAAGGATAGAAAGCTTATCAACATTTGTCTGGATCAGAAGGGACGATAGGGACAGATCTGTATTAAAAGACTGTGTTCAAAACCATTCAAATAGTAGAAGAGACAGTTTAGTTGAGTAACCAACAATGTCTCAAGGCATATTTGCGCCACATATAAAAGGAAAGGGAGATACCTAGTCAGTTGTACAACTGAATGCATTCAACTGAAATGTGTCTTCCTCATTTAACCCAACCCCTCTGAATCAGAGAGGTGAGGGGGGGCTGCCTTAATCCACATCCACGTCTTCCTCATTTAACCCAACCCCTCTGAATCAGAGAGGTGAGGGGGGCTGCCTTAAATCGACTCGATCATTCACAATAAATCTATTTCACAAACGTACTATTTTGGCTGAACTATTTTAACAAAAAATTATTTTAACAACAATTTGACACAAAACAACATCAAGCCTTTAACAACATTAAATATGTGAATCCCACGGGGGACCAGAACGAAAATGTCTGCATTCACTACTGTAAGTCGCTCTGGATAAGAGCGTCTGCTAAATTACGTAAATGTAATATAGGGAACTCAGTGGATGTGCTAACACCATTGGTTTACTCTTTAGGGAACTCAGTGGATGTGCTAACATCATTGGTTTACCCTTTAGGGAACTCAGTGGATGTGCTAACACCATTGGTTTACCCTTTAGGGAACTCAGTGGATGTGCTAACATCATTGGTTTACTCTTTAGGGAACTCAGTGGATGTGCTAACATCATTGGTTTACCCTTTAGGGAACTCAGTAGATGTGCTAACACCATTGGTTTACCCATTAGGGAACTCAGTGGATGTGCTAACACCATTGGTTTACCCTTTAGGGAACTCAGTGATGTGCTAAAACCATTGGTTGTCCCTGGTAAAAGTAGGGCAGTGACTGTCTTGGAATTTGAGGTTACGGTAATTGCCAATGTACACGATCAACGACAAAACCATTCGAGGGTGGGTGGGTGGGGGGTTAAAAAAAGCGAAGGTCACAATTATGTTTGTACACCTGTTAACATGGATATACTTCTGGAGTCCAGACAGACTACTTTAGGAAACTTTCTGAATGGACATATAGGCCAATAGAGAGAATCAGCCAACTAAAACACGCACATCCCCGTAAAATCAAAGTTACGAGAGTATGTCAGAAACTTTCCTTAAAATGTTTGTTTTTTTAAACTAAGCCTACCTTAGGCTTTCTAGAAGAAGTGAATGAACTGACAAGGAAGTATAAAAGGGGTAGCTATAGTATGAAGATGGAATTGACAATCATTACAATAGAAACAAATACACGCAACATTGTCCAGAGGCTATTTATCAGCGACACTGATTATCGAAGGGGGAGAGTTTTAGGAACGTTTTTCAAATACGGTGAGGAACTATTATAATTTGAATGGATGTATAAAAACCAAAACGGACTTCATTGACTTCCTGTGTTGAGGTGGAATAAAAAAAACGACTGAGAAGCAGGCTAGTTACTTCTGTGTGTGCTCCCGTCAACATTAACAGGACAGAGAAACCAGACACATGCTCATTGATCACATGGCATGCGTAAATGATGGTATGAAATAAACTAGCATCACTCCACACCCCCACTCAGCTAGCGGTTAGCCGCTCCAGCATCACTCCACACCCCCACTCAGCTAGCGGTTAGCCGCTCCAGCATCACTCTACACCCCCACGGAGCTAGCGGTTAGCCGCTCCAGCATCACTCTACACCCCCACGGAGCCGCTCCAGCATCACTCTACACCCCCACGGAGCTAGCGGTTAGCCGCTCCAGCATCACTCTACACCCCCACGGAGCTAGCGGTTAGCCGCTCCAGCATCACTCTACACCCCCACTCAGCTAGCGGTTAGCCGCTCCAGCATCACTCTACACCCCCACTCAGCTAGCGGTTAGCCGCTCCAGCATCACTCCACACCCCCACTCAGCTAGCGGTTAGCCGCACCAGCATCACTCCACACCCCCACGGAGCTAGCGGTTAGCCGCTCCAGCATCACTCCACACCCCCACTCAGCTAGCGGTTAGCCGCTCCAGCATCACTCTACACCCCCACTCAGCTAGCGGTTAGCCGCTCCAGCATCACTCTACACCCCCACTCAGCTAGCGGTTAGCCGCTCCAGGTTCACTCTACACCCCCGCCCAGCTAGCGGTTAGCCGCTCTAGCATCAAAGCACAGTTGGAAAGTGGAGATGTAGAAAGTTCAATACACAGACTAAGTTAGCAAAACAAATGCTTACAATCACACTCCCGCTATTAGGTAAAGTTGATCTACATTTAAATAAAGTTAATAAAATGCTAAAAGGAATGTAGGTAGGCCTATTTAAACAGTTTTGATGGTTATTAGTAAGCATTTCCCTGTAAGGTCTACTACACCTGTTGTATTCAGCATTTCACTGTAAGGTCTACTACACCTGTTGTATTCAGCATTTCACTGTAAGGTCTACTACACCTGTTGTATTCAGCATTTCACTGTAAGGTCTACTACACCTGTTGTATTCAGCATTTCACTGTAAGGTCTACTACACCTGTTGTATTCAGCATTTCACTGTAAGGTCTACCTACACCTGTTGTATTCAGCATTTCACTGTAAGGTCTACTACACCTGTTGTGTTCAGCATTTCACTGTAAGGTCTACCTACACCTGTTGTATTCAGCATTTCACTGTAAGGTCTACCTACACCTGTTGTATTCAGCATTTCACTGTAAGGTCTACCTACACCTGTTGTATTCAGCATTTCACTGTAAGGTCTACCTACACCTGTTGTATTCAGCATTTCACTGTAAGGTCTACCTACACCTGTTGTATTCAGCATTTCACTGTAAGGTCTACCTACACCTGTTGTATTCAGCATTTCACTGTAAGGTCTACTACACCTGTTGTGTTCAGCATTTCACTGTAAGGTCTACCTACACCTGTTGTATTCAGCATTTCACTGTAAGGTCTACTACACCTGTTGTATTCAGCATTTCACTGTAAGGTCTACTACACCTGTTGTATTCAGCATTTCACTGTAAGGTCTACTACACCTGTTGTATTCAGCATTTCACTGTAAGGTCTACTACACCTGTGTACTCAGCATTTCCCTGTAAGGTCTACCTACAGCTGTTGTATTCAGCATTTCCCTGTAAGGTCTACCTACAGCTGTTGTATTCAGCATTTCACTGTAAGGTCTACTACACCTGTTGTATTCAGCATTTCCCTGTAAGGTCTACTACACCTGTTGTATTCAGCATTTCCCTGTAAGGTCTACTACACCTGTTGTATTCAGCATTTCACTGTAAGGTCTACTACACCTGTTGTATTCAGCATTTCACTGTAAGGTCTACTACACCTGTTGTATTCAGCATTTCACTGTAAGGTCTACTACACCTGTTGTATTCAGCATTTCACTGTAAGGTCTACTACACCTGTTGTATTCAGCATTTCACTGTAAAGTCTACTACACCTGTTGTAACAGAGTAACAGCCCACAGCCCCGTAAAATATCTCCTCAACCGCCATAACTCAACAACGCACCAGCGTCAAACAGAAGGTATACTTTACATTGCGTCCTCTGTCACTCCTCTGGTCGTCCATGGCGATGTAATAAAAAGGTGTTGTTGTTGATTATTCCCTTAGACCCACTCACAGTAACTCTGCCCACAGTACACCACTGACCCTATTCCACCCCTCCCGTCTCTTCCAGGCTTAGATTAATATATTCAATCATGAAAATTCCCCTGGATTATATATATATATCTCGGGCTGGATGGACGGCTGGCCGGCTTCCGCAATGCATCCTGCTGTTACCACGAGTACCTGTCAAAAAGCCCACGTTACCAAGCTCTTACCAATTCTCTTGACTCTCTAAAAATAGGTCTTTCCAAAGACAATTACAGGGTAAAGGTAAGCTTCTTATTTCTTAGAGCTTAAGAGGCTAAGCTTAAGGGTCAAACTTTTGCTCTGTTGGAGCACAGGAATACCAAAGTAATCAACAAAAAGGGCCATAGAGGACGCAGGGCACTTCTGTTGCATTATTTAACGGAGTAGTATACAGAAAACTGCAGATACCAGTTGGCTTAAGAAAAGTGTGAGTTTCCATTCAAAGCTAGCTCTCTCTCTCTCTTTTCCCCATCTGTCAGCGTCCTCGTGTAACTAAGAACCTGGGTGACGGACGTGACTGACGTTCCAGGCCCTTCCAACCCTCTGAGTCTGGTGCCGAGGCATTAACTAACACGATTCCCCAGACTAAACCAGGGAAAACCTATTCAGTCTCTACCCTATTCTGATAACTCAATCAATCGGTCCCTCAACGTCACTATTCAATACAATCAATCAGTCCCTCAACGTTACTATTCAATACAATCAATCAGTCCCTCAACGTTACTATTCAATACAATCAATCAGTCCCTCAACGTTACTGTTCAATACAATCAATCAGTCCCTCAACGTTACTGTTCAATACAATCAATCAGTCCCTCAACGTTACTGTTCAATCAATCAGTCCCTCAACGTTACTATTCAATCAATCAGTCCCTCAACGTTACTGTTCAATCAATCAGTCCCTCAACGTTACTATTCAATCAATCAGTCCCTCAACGTTACTATTCAATCAATCAGTCCCTCAACGTCACTGTTCAATCAATCAGTCCCTCAACGTTACTATTCAATCAATCAGTCCCTCAACGTTACTGTTCAATCAATCAGTCCCTCAACGTTACTGTTCAATCAATCAGTCCCTCAACGTTACTGTTCAATCAATCAGTCCCTCAACGTTACTATTCAATCAATCAGTCCCTCAACGTTACTATTCAATCAATCAGTCCCTCAACGTCACTGTTCAATCAATCAGTCCCTCAACGTTACTGTTCAATCAATCAGTCCCTCAACGTTACTGTTCAATCAATCAGTCCCTCAACGTTACTATTCAATCAATCAGTCCCTCAACGTTACTATTCAATACATCAATCAGTCCCTCAACGTTACTGTTCAATCAATCAGTCCCTCAACGTTACTGTTCAATACAATCAATCAGTCCCTCAACTTTACTGTTCAATCAATCAGTCCCTCAACGTTACTGTTCAATACAATCAATCAGTCCCTCAACGTTACTGTTCAATCAATCAGTCCCTCAACGTCACTATTCAATACAATCAATCAGTCCCTCAACGTTACTGTTCAATCAATCAGTCCCTCAACGTTACTGTTCAATCAATCAGTCCGTCAACGTTACTGTTCAATCAATCAGTCCCTCAACGTCACTATTCAATAGAATCAATCAGTCCCTCAACGTTACTGTTCAATCAATCAGTCCCTCAACGTTACTGTTCAATACAATCAATCAGTCCCTCATCGTTACTGTTCAATCAATCAGTCCCTCAACGTTACTGTTCAATCAATCAGTCCCTCAACGTTACTGTTCAATACAATCAATCAGTCCCTCAACGTTACTGTTCAATCAATCAGTCCCTCAACGTTACTGTTCAATCAATCAGTCCCTCAACGTTACTGTTCAATCAATCAGTCCCTCAACGTTACTGTTCAATCAATCAGTCCCTCAACGTTACTGTTCAATCAATCAGTCCCTCAACGTTACTGTTCAATACAATCAATCAGTCCCTCAACGTTACTGTTCAATCAATCAGTCCCTCAACGTTACTGTTCAATCAATCAGTCCCTCAACGTTACTATTCAATCAATCAGTCCCTCAACGTTAGTCAACAAACGTCCGTAAAGACCGCTTCACAACAATGCTGCCCAGGTTTCTTTTAGGCTTGAACCATCCTAAAAATAGCAAACCCTGTGGCCAAAATAAAAAAAAGTCTAACTCACAATAGCCTGATCTCCTAAGACTAGGAGCTGTCAGCATTATCTCTAGGCTAATTGGCGTTCAGTGTGTCTGAGAAAAAAACTCATCAGCAGAGGATGTGGGCGCAGGACACTCAGCATTACTGCATCTGTAGTGCAGTGTTTCCCCAGTTGTTCTAGACGGGGCAGTCCCCCCCGCCCCACAACCTGACAAATACAGCAGAGGGAGATGCAACAGAGCATGCCTCAGAGGATTTCTGTGCATTTCAAAGATACAAAAAAAATAAAAAAAGTTTAAAAACTGCATGTTTTTTTCTTTGTATTATCTTTTACCAGATCTAATGTGTTATATTCTTCTACATTAATTTCACATTTCCACAAACTTCAAAGTGTTTCCTTTCAAATGATATCAAGAATATGTATATCCTTGCATCAGGTCCTGAGCTACAGGCAGTTAGATCCTTAAGAGGTATTTAAGGACCCCCTCATCTGGTGCACAATGTTGTTCTACACCTGATTCAACTAATCAATGGCTTGATGACATGTTGACACGTTAAACAGCAGGTGTGCAAGTGGTGGAATGGAACACAAATGTGAAGCCGACAAATCCCCAGAGGAAATGATTGAGAAACACTGCAGTAGAGAAGAGAGCACAGTTTCTGTCCTTGACTACAGGCACTGTGGTGTCACGTATATTCACAGAAAGTGCATTGACATCACGCACGCACGCACACACGCAAGCTCCTTACAAATCTCTAGGTTTTACCTTACTGTAAAGGAAGTGTTTTTATCAGGGGAGGCCTGTGATTGGATAATGGATGAGCTAAGATTGTCCTGTCTGCGTGTCAGAGGTGGATTATTGAAGTGGCTGATCTTGAGAGATGAGCTGGGGCAGCCACGGTTCCAATTACACACCTGTTGGTCCCTTCAGACTGTTGGTCCCTGGTCCCTGACACGATCTGTTGGTCCCTTCAGACTGTTGGTCCCCGGTCCCTGACACGATCTGTTAGTTCCATGGACCAACAGGCTGAAAGGACCAACAGATAGTGCCATGGAACAACAGGGACAATCCGTTGGTCCCTTCAGCCTGTTGGTCCCTGGTCCCTGACACGATCTGTTAGTTCCATGGACCAACAGGCTGAAAGGACCAACAGATAGTGCCATGGAACAACAGGGACAATCTGTTGGTCCCTTCAGCCTGTTGGTCCCTGCCACTATCCGCTTGTCCCTTCAGCCCCGGTGGTTGGGTTCTCATGACTCCAGTTTTAGCTTAACGAGCTGACTGTGGCGACGGATTGCAGCTGTCCCGTTGGTCAACGACAGACAGACACACAGGAAGTTATTAAAAGGCTCCGTCTGTAGGCAGATCAACTGACCTCCCGCGGAGCGATAATCGACTGGCCTCCCACTGAGTGATAAACGACTGATAACAGAATGAAAAGTGGTCAACAACTCTGAACTCATACAAGTTAAAGAAAAGGGGTATTTTAGCCATTCACACACACGACTCCTCAATGTCCTTGAGAGCTAAGTCCCAAACTCAGTAAATTGACTATAAAAAGAGAAAGTTCTGTGCTGCAGTCAAGGTCATTGAGCTCACTCACTCACTCTCACGTGGTGGTGCCGGATATCGGACCCACTATCCTGGCGTTGCGGGCGCCGTTACCAACTGAGCTACCCAGGATGTCAGACAACCTCTCGTCGTTCTAGGTGATATCACTCTCATAGACTCCTGACTCCAGCCATCCGGTGGTCCTTACAACAGATGACCAATCTAGAAAGACTGACGATGCAACGGTTTTCTGGATCTTAACTCAGACCCCAGGACCAAGGTTGGGGGTGAGGTTAGGATAAGGTTAGATGACACATGACATGTTGCCATAGTTTAATCCTTTCTAACATGGCCAGATGGGACATCGACAACAACACTGTGTGTCCTCTGAAAGGAGGCCGTTTATCTTTCTGGGGAAGGTCACGAATCAGGATGGAGGACGGAGTCAGAGCGGGGGAAGGGTAACATCTCAGTCACAACCTTGGAGTTCCGGTAGAGAGAGTGAGTTCTCCTCCAGGGCAGAACAGAACAGAGGTTGTCCAGATGTTGTCCAGTTCCCCTCGGATCACAAAGATGACTGAATCACGCACCTCTCACATGCCAAGGCACCAGACTGACTGGAGATGATTTTAATAGCACACTTTCCCTACTGAGGCTAATTAAGAGTCTTTTTTTGTCTTACTAGTCTCAAGAGATATAGTCTAGGACACGTTTGTGTTCAAAGACATAATTACAACTGACCAGGTGAGCGTCGACTGTACAACACAATTAACCAATAGCATTCAGTAGTTTAAAATGTTTGTAAAACTAGAAGTTAAGTCAAACTACTGTATAGCGTTCTGTATAGCGTTCTGTATAGCGTTCTGTATAGCGTTCTGTATAGCGTTCTGTATAGCGTTCTGTATAGCGTTCTGTATAGCGTTCTGTATAGCGTTCTGTATAGTGCGTGTAGATGTATGAATCCACTGTAGGGCCTTGGGAGTGGCCCAGTGGTCTAAGACACTACATCGCAACACTAGCTGTGCCACTAGACATTCTGGTTTGAGTCCAGGCTCTGTCCCAGCCGACCGGGAGACCCATTGGGCGGAGCACAATTGTCCCAGCGTCGTCCGGGTTAGGGGAGGGTTTGTCCGGGCAGGGATGTCCTTGTCCCAAGGCGACTCCTGTGGCAGGCCGGGCTCAGTGCACGCTGACACGGTCGCCAGGTGTATGGTGTTTCCTCCGACACATTGGTGCGGCTGGCTTCCGGGTTAAGTGGGCGTTGTGTCAAGAAGCAGTGCGGCTTGGTTGGGTTGTGTTTCAGAGGACGCACGGCTCTGGACCTTCACCTCTCGAGTCTGTACGGGAGTCGCAGCGATGAGACAAGATTAACTACCAATTGAATACCACGAAATTGGGGAGAAAAGGGGGTACATTTTTTTAAAATATATATATATAAATAAAAGATTAACATACTGTATATAATGACTGTGTGAACATTGGGATATAAACAAACAGAACCATACATACAGCTGGTTTAGTACATCTACATTAATGTAATACAAGCTAGTCCTGGCCACTCCATCTAATTTACTGCTGTGCGCTGGCTGTGGGCTAAACACTACATTAGTTTGTTATTCAGTGTGGGGAGGGGACCCATGTTGCCTAGCCTGCAAAGCGTAATGGAGAGGAGCGAGAGCAGTGTGATTTAACAGCCATCCAGGACACCTTTCATATAGTGTTCCCTGAGTACTGGTGCCTGCGTCTGCCCACCACCTGTACCGTACTGTACTGCCTGACAGATTAACTCAACTCAGTCCTCCTACTCGGCTCTCTCTCTCGGTCTGTGTCTCCCATTCAACAGAAGCATGGATGGAGTAACCAGCCAGGGGATTGCCTCAGGAGCAACACATTGAAGTGGGAATGAAAACATGAGACTTCTGTTACTGTACTTACGTCACACCTCAATCACCCATCTTGTTTTTTTTTTTTTTTTCCAGAAAGATTATCTCTGTAATGACAAATGTGATGCATTGTCTTTAGTACACCCAATTATACCAAATACATAAATATTCCATTTTTATATCACTTTTTACAAAAGCATTTCAACAAAAAGTGCCTTGGCCTCAATTATAAACCCTGGGTGTCATTTATAGCCCTCATGTATGGGTCTTAATACCAGAAGAGCAAGACAAGATGGAAGTGGAATGGATCAACTCCCCAGACAGGAATAAACACAGTAGAATAGATCAACTCCCCAAACACAGTAGAATAGATCAACTCCCCAGACAGGAAGAAACACAGTAGAATAGATCAACTCCCCAAACACAGTAGAATAGATCAACTCCCCAGACAGGAAGAAACACAGTAGAATAGATCAACTCCCCAAACACAGTAGATTAGATCAACTCCCCAGACAGGATGAAACACAGTAGAATAGATCAACTCCCCAGACAGAAAGAAACACAGTAGAATAGATCAACTCCCCAGACAGGAATAAACACAGTAGAATAGATCAACTCCCCAGACAGAAAGAAACACAGTAGAATAGATCAACTCCCCAGACAGAAAGAAACACAGTAGAATAGATCAACTCCCCAGACAGGAATAAACACAGTAGAATAGATCAACTCCCCAGACAGGAATAAACACAGTAGAATAGATCAACTCCCCAGACAGGAAGAAACACAGTGGAATAGATCAACTCCCCAGACAGGAAGAAACACAGTGGAATAGATCAACTCCCCAGACAGGAAGAAACACAGTGGAATAGATCAACTCCCCAGATGAGAAGAAACACAGTGGAACCAGACTCCAAAACAGTAGGCGGAAGCCTTGATCTTCACAAGTCAAAACCCCTATGATTTCTAGCTGTCAGAAGGTGTCTGACCGTTAGTTGCGGCCCATCCATTAGGGCATCAGGGAAGCCACCAAACGTATGATTGGTCAAAAAATATAAAAAAAATACATGTATTATTTAAAAAAAATATATACACCACTGTTAAAACGTTTTGGGTCACTTAATTTCCTTGTTTTTGAAAGAAAAAAAGAAAAAAGCTTTTTGTCCATTAAAATAACAAAATTGATCTGAAATACGGCGTAGACATTGTTAATGTTGTAAATGACTATTGTAGCTGGAAACGGCTGATTTGTTATGGAATATCTACATAGGCGTACAGAGGCCCAATTTCAGCAACCATCAGTCCTGTGTTCCAATGGCACGTTGTGTTAGCTAATCCAAGTTGATAATTTTAAAAAGGCTAATTGATCATTAGAAAACCCTTTTGCAATTATGTTAGCATGGCTGAAAAATGTTGTCCTGATTAAAGAAGCAATAGAACTGGCCTTCTTTAGACTAGTTGAGTATCTGGAGCATCAGCATTTGTGGGTTCGATTACAGGCTCAAAATGGCCAGAAACAAAGACCTTTCTTCTGAAACTCGTCAGTCTATTCTTGTTCTGAGAAATGAAGGCTATTCCATGCGAGAAATTGCCAAGAAACTGAAGATCTCGTACAACGCTGTGTACTACTCCCTTCACAGAACAGCACAAACTGGATCTAACCGGAATAGAAAGAGAAGTGGGAGGCCCCGGTGCACAACTGAGCAAGAGGACAAGTACATTAGAGTGTCTCGTTTGAGAAACAGACGCCTCACAAGTCCTCAACTGGCAGCTTTATTAAATAGTACCCGCAAAACACCAGTCTCAACATCAACAGTGAAGGGGTGACTCCAGGATGCTGGCCTTCTAGGCAGAGTTGAAAAATAAAATCCATATCTCAGACTGGCCAATAAAAAAAGAAAAGATTAAGACGGGTGAAAGAACAGACACTGGAAGATTGGAAAAAAAGTGTTATGGACAGATCTAAGTTTGAGGTGTTCGGATCACAAAGAAGAACACTCGTGAGACCCAGAAAAAAATGAAGATGCTGGAGGAGTGCTTGACGCCATCTGTCAAGCATGATGGAAGCAGTGATGGTCTGGGGGTGCTTAGGGTGGTGGTAAAAGTGGGAGATTTGTACAGGGTAAAATGGATCTTGAAGAAGGAAGGATATCACTCCATTTTGCAACGCCATACCCTGTGGACGGTGCTTAATTGGAGACAATTTCCTCCTACAACAGGACAATTACCCAAAGTACAGCTGCAAACTATGCAAGAACTATTTAGTTCCATTGTCTACAATGGAGATGCCAGCACAGTCACCGGATTTCAATCCTATTGAGCTGATGTGGGAGCAACTTGAGCACTTCTTACGTACCATACGGTCATCAAGACAATCCAACTTGTGGGATTTGTGGGATTATATATATATATAATTTTCTGAATTTTTTTTCTCATTTTGTCTGTCATAGTTGAAGTGTACCTATGATGAAAATAACAGGCCTCTCTTCTTTATAAGTGGGAGAACTTGCACAATTGGTGGCTGACTAAATACTTTTTTGCCCCACTGTGTGTGTGTGTGTGTGTGTGTGTGTGTGTGTACACACACACTTCAGGGATTATGTTTAAAATACTCATAAAACATGTAGTAAATGTGTGTACATTTTACTCTTTCAAATATATATAGTTAAAACAAGACATTGAGTTACCTACTACTCTGCCAGCATCAGCGCCAGGGCCTACCGACCCAGTGGTTCGATTGCACTGGCAACTTTTACACTGTTTGCTATGGGGGGGGGGGGGGGGGCATGACATTTAAGATGTGTTTTTCTTTGATTAGCAGCTAGCTAGCGGTATCCAGATTTAAATTCGCTCTCTGATCTCATATCTCAAACGCTGAAATATTAAGTTATTTCAGAATGAAAGTTAACTAGGCAGATCCTCATGCTGTGGCATTATGCTCTCGCGATCCACATTAATTATTATTATTAATTATTATTATTATCCACATTAAGATCATGTGTTTTCACTTGTCACATGTGTGATCGTTTCATTCTCCTTGTGCTCGTCACCGGCGGCGAACTCGCTCGTCACCGGCGGCGAACTCGCTCGTCACCGGCGGTCGAACTCGCTCGTCACCGGCGGTCGAACTCGCTCGTCACCGGCGGTCGAACTCGCTCGTCACCGGCGGTCGAACTCGCTCGTCACCGGCGGTCGAACTCGCTCGTCACCGGCGGTCGAACTCGCTCGTCACCGGCGGTCGAACTCGCTCGTCACCGGCGGTCGAACTCGCTCGTCACCGGCTGCTCCTAAATAGTTGGTGATCTGTTCAAAACGGTGTCATCGTGTCCAGCAGTGGCGTTTAAATTGTTTTACATGCAAAAGTGTAACAGCTGTATTTAGGCTGTTGTTCAAATGCACAGACCACTTTATATACCGTATGTTCCCAACTAAACTACCGGTAGTTTGAAAACATGCCATAACATTTCTGTCATGCTGAATACCCCAGGTATTCGCCTAATCAGCGGCAGACACTGCCGACCATATTCCTGTTCTCGTAACCATGTATAAAGTGATTTAGAAAAAAGTTATTTCTGATCCGGTTGAACTGGGCCACAGGGCCTTAGTGATTGTGGGCCTGGCTGACCTTACTCATGCAGGGCAGAGCAGGGCTGGGGAAGACTAACGAGTGCTGGGGAGGAGATGGGCCCCCGCTGCTAGCCAGCCTAATAAAGTATTCATACACACCCTGGGACCACCCAGTCCTTTGAAGGGACTGCTGAGCCACCAACCCAATATCAGCCTCACTCAGAGAGGCGGAGGCAAAGCTACAAACATTGATCTGATGTAGAAATAACAGTAAATGTGGGGTACCGTAACGCAGGAAGGAAGGAAGGAAGGTAGGGGGAGGAGCTCGCCACCTCGGGATGAGGGACAGACAAACAGTAGGCACTGAGGAGAATACATTAAATGCATGTCCGTATGTACAGTATATCTCTGTGACAATCCAATTCTCTAAAAAGAAACTGTTTGATATATGTAGATCTGTTTAAAATGACCTTGGCAAAGCAACCCCAGTGGGGACTATACACCAAATACCATTTTTCATTCCCATCTATCTGGGAATTATTATTAATTCCTAACTTTATCAAACAAATCATTTGAATAATCTCCCCTCAGATAGGCTATATAGGCTACTTTGACTAATCAGCATCGTGAGAATCCTCTAATGAAATCGTTCAAAGTCCAATAACTTTCAAGCCGGGCGCTGTTGGTGTTATGCAGTATTACTGACTTTGTTAAAGCAAACAAAAATCCTTTGCAAAACCCTGGTAAATAGCCTACAGTAAATAGGTCTCAGATGAACTGCCAATCCTGTTACCTACAACAAACATGCCATTAGGCTAATTAAGCACCTGTGTATTTATGTATAAAATATAAAATGTACTCGAGCTGTGACAAATCAGATTAAGCTGGTTTGTGATGGTTAATTCCTGTATTATGAAGCATGCCAACTGGAGAGAAAAAAGATCCACTACTTCAAATCAACGATGCGCTCTCTCTGCGCGCATCTGGTCACCTACCATGCAACTCCAGCTTGCTTACCTTGGTGGTAACAATGCACAGGCAGTCCATTCTCCCGAACACTGCAGCAGCCCCGGACCGCTCAGCATCTCATAATGATCCACCACGAGCTCCTTACGACCACACAACTACCGCGTGTAGTCAGCACAGCACACACCGCCTCGGTGAGTCAAAAGTCCTTCCATGGTGAGGTCAGCGTCCTTTGTTTCGCAGGTTAACAGAGGGGCGGGCATGAGTGGATAAAAGAGGATGCTCCATTCGCTTCCACTGATAATAGCCGCTCAAGTAGCTACGAACGCGCACGATAGGCTGGCGCGTTCACAGGAGCATTGCGCTCCCACCCGCACATCATTTCAGCGCAGGTAGTCAGAGCCATGTGGGCTACAGAACCCCACAGTAGTGTAGGATGATGTGTAGGGCGCTGGTGTATTCTTAACCCCTACAGTCTCATTATTTAGATGAAAACTCTCTAGGCTGCTGCTGGTCTAAAACTGTGCTAATCAAGGAATGCTTTCGTCATAACGGGCAGCTTTAACAACCTATCGAGTTGGAAGAAAAAAATCACCACTCAATTGAATCGATTACAATGAAACTCACTCAAATCACACATTTGACATACAGCAACATTTGCGATGTAATATTCTGTAAAACATAATATTCTCTATATACGTCATGTATCAACTAAACGTATGGAAAGCTCCCAGACCTCAATATTAAAATAAAAAACAAGAGGATGTCAGCAGGTAGATATTAGAGACCCAGTGACCTTCAGGAAGGTCTAAACATATGAATATTCCAACAGTCTGGATCTCAGATGGTGTTCTGTGGAGCATGAAGCCGTCAAATGACTTCCCTAAAGGCACAGCCCAGAGTGGACAGACTCCTCACTGGCTCCCTCCACTCTCCCTCACTAGCAACGCTAAGCCCAGAGTGGACAGACTCCTCACTGGCTCCCTCCACTCTCCCTCACTAGCAACGCTAAGCCCAGAGTGGACAGACTCCTCACTGGCTCCCTCCACTCTCCCTCACTAGCAACGCTAAGCCCAGAGTGGACAGACTCCTCACTGGCTCCCTCCACTCTCCCCCACTAGCAACGCTAAGCCCAGAGTGGACAGACTCCTCACTGGCTCCCTCCACTCTCCCTCACTAGCAACGCTAAGCCCAGAGTGGACAGACTCCTCACTGGCTCCCTCCACTCTCCCTCACTAGCAACGCTAAGCCCAGAGTGGACAGACTCCTCACTGGCTCCCTCCACTCTCCCCCACTAGCAACGCTAAGCCCAGAGTGGACAGACTCCTCACTGGCTCCCTCCACTCTCCCTCACTAGCAACGCTAAGCCCAGAGTGGACAGACTCCTCACTGGCTCCCTCCACTCTCCCTCACTAGCAACGCTAAGCCCAGAGTGGACAGACTCCTCACTGGCTCCCTCCACTCTCCCTCACTAGCAACGCTAAGCCCAGAGTGGACAGACTCCTCACTGGCTCCCTCCACTCTCCCTCACTAGCAACGCTAAGCCCAGAGTGGACAGACTCCTCACTGGCTCCCTCCACTCTCCCTCACTAGCAACGCTAACAACAGCCGCAGAAAGAAAACAGGGACAAAAACACTGATAGATGATAGAAAAGCAGAACTCATTTGCAGCAAGTGTGGCGACCCCCTCTTCCTAACTACAAGTAAGAGATGTGATAAGTAATGACACATTTTAAAAAAATGTCCAGTTATCAGAGGCACTAAGTCTGGTGTAGGCCTAGGTAAGAGTGGACGAATGGGACAATGACATTTCGGGGACCGAGACCAGGAGTGAAATGGTACCAGGAGTATATGGAATCTAGCAGAAATCAGAGCCCAGTGAGTGACTGGATGACATCATGCCATGAGGCAGATACAGTGAGTTCAGAAAGTATTCAGACCCCTTGACTTTTTCCATATTTTCCTTACGTTACAGCTTTATTATAAAATGTATCCGTTTTGCCCCTCATCAATCTACACACAATACCCCATAATGACAAAGCAAAAACAGTTTTTTTTAGACATTTCACTGCACCGTTGGCAGTGATTACAGCCTCAAGTATTTTTGGGTATGACGCTACAAGACTCCTGCTCCAACCTCTCTGTGTATGTAACAGTCTCCTGCTCCAACCTCTATGTGTATGTAACAGTCTCCTGCTCCAACCTCTCTGTGTATGTAACAGTCTCCTGCTCCAACCTCTCTGTGTATGTAACAGTCTCCTGCTCCAACCTCTCTGTGTATATAACAGTCTCCTGCTCCAACCTCTCTGTGTATATAACAGTCTCCTGCTCCAACCTCTCTGTGTATATAACAGTCTCCTGCTCCAACCTCTCTAACCTCTCTGTGTATGAAACAGTCTCCTGCTCCAACCTCTCTGTGTATGTAACAGTCTCCTGCTCCAACCTCTCTGTTTATGTAACAGTCTCCTGCTCCAACCACTGTGTATGTAACAGTCTCCTGCTCCAACCTCTCTGTGTATATAACAGTCTCCTGCTCCAACCTCTCTGTGTATGTAACAGTCTCCTGCTCCAACCTCTCTGTGTATGTAACAGTCTCCTGCTCCAACCTCTCTAACCTCTCTGTGTATGTAACGCTCCTCTCAAGCTCTGTCAGGTTGGATGGGGAGCATCACTGCACAGCTATTTTCAGGGCTCTCTAGAGATGTTCGATCGGGTTCAAGTCCAGGCTCTGGCTGGGCAACTCAAGGACATTCAGAGACTTGTCCCGAAGCCACTCTTCCATTGTATCGTCTGTGTGCTTAGGGTCATTGTCCTGGAACGAGAACCTCCACCCCAGTCGGAGGTCCTGTGCGCGCTGGAGCAGGTTTTCATCAAGGATCTCTATACTTTGTTCTGTTCATCTTTGCCTCGATCCTGACTAGTCTCCCAGTCCCCTCCTCTGAACAACATCCCCACAGCATGATGCTGCCACCACTATGCACCACCATAGGGATGGTGTCAGGTTTCCTTCAGATGTGACGCTTGGCATTCAGGCCAAAGAGTTCAATCTTGGTTCCATCACACCCGAGAATTTTAGGTGCTTTTTGGGAAACTCATAGCAGGCTGTCATGTGCCTTTTACTGAGGAGTGGCTTCCGCCTGGCCACTCTACCATAAAGGCTTGATTGGTGGAGTGCTGCAGAGATGGGAGAACCTTCCAGAAGGACACCCATCTCCACAGTGGAACTCTGGAGCTCTGTCAGAGTGACCATCGGGTTCTTGGTCACCTCCCTGATCAAGGCCCTTCTCCCCCATTTACTCAGTTTGGCCAGGCTGCCAGCTCTAGGAAGAGTCTTGAACTTCAATTTAAGAATGATGGCGGCCACTGTGTTCTTGGGGACCTTCAATGCTGCAGAAATGTTTTGGTACCCTTCCCCAGAACTGTGCCTTGACACAATCCTGTCTCAGAGCTCTACAGACAATTCCTTCAACCTCGTGGCTTGGTTTTTGCTCTGACATGCACTGTCATGAACTGTGGGACATATAGACAGGTGTGTGCCTTTCCAAATCATGTCCAATCAATTGAATTTATCACAGGTGGGACTCCAATCAAGTTGTAGAAACATCTCAAGGATGATCAATGGAAACAGGATGCACCTGAGATCAATTTCGAGTCTCGTAGCAAAGGGTCTGAATACTTACGTAAATAAGGTATATCTGTTTTGTTATTTTAATACATTTGCAAACATTAAAAAAAAACTTATTTTTGCATTATGGGGTATTGTAGTGTAGTGTGATGTGGATTTTTTTTAAAACATTTATTCAATTTGAGAATAATTCTGTGGATGTGGAAAAGGGGAAGGGGTCTGAATAGTGTCTGATAGACCTGTAGACATGGAGTGACAGAACAGAACACACCTCGTCTAAACAGAGTACTTACGTGCCTGAACTCGGCAGAAAAAGATTTTCCTAGCACAAGGAGTATTTCTGTTAGGAGGGGAGAGTCCTACCAAGGCCAGGTTATTGACAGGGAGGAGGGGAGAGAGAGACAATCAATTCCTTTCAACAAAGACGTTGCCATGGAAAGATATCCTTTAAAACGTAGCTTAAACTTTAACTAAAAGAAGGTGTTACAGAGAAACATTTGCTTGAACAATTAAACAGGGACATTGCAATATCAAATATGAGAATATGGATTATTACCAAGCTGACAAGGGTGGTGACTGCAAATCCCTTTCAGACTCAGTACCTTGAAGGCTCCTGCATATATACAGCTAAAATAAAATATCAATGAATGGAAAGCAGCAACACAGAACAAACTGACTGTTTGATATCAGGCATGAACACACAATGACATGTCTTCCAAGCGGCTTAATAGTTGTGCCCAACTATTGTGATGCCACACGAAGTCTAATATCAGGGTGCTATATCTATGGCTATAACCCCCCCCATTTTATCTCTCTCAATACAAAAAAACGTTCATTATTAAGGACAAAGGTAACACTTCCTGAGAATTCAAGATGAGATAACAGGAGGACAGGACACCTCTCAGAAGGAAGCGTCCTATGTCTCTTTCACAGATAGTTTGGTATGATTGACAGAGAGACCTACAGAGACAGGACAGGAATGCATAGCCGCTGTATGGTAGAAACCATAGAAATAGAATCCATAGAACAGGCCTCAACGATGTCACCTCTTGGTCGACCGAGAATTGTCTTGTTCTTTCAACCCATCAATTGGTTTACATTTTTAAAACAATGATTTTTCTATATATAGACACGCGGTTGAAAAAAATCAACTATATGCACTGAGCTTGTCTGTGGCTTTAAGCACACAGTTTGAAATCGTAATTATGGTACAAAAATGACTCAAGAGGGAGCCCGAGATCTAGATAACCAGAAAGGAGAAAAAAATATATACATTTTAAAAACTGTTCCCAGACCCAACCCTCCTCTTCACAGATTCAGCCATTATGCTCCTGAAGTAGCCTGTAATAGGCTACACCAGGGGTCGGCAACCGTTTTCATGTGGAGTGTCCATTTACCTTACTATTTCTACCGATCTGCATGCCAGTTATGATTTTCATTTGCATATTTTAGTGGAACAGCTTAATTTAAATAATAACGTATTTATGTTCCATTGCCAACTAGGTAAAAAAAATAGCCTACATAAAGCCAATAAATAAAAACACTGCAGGTCGAAAATATACAGATAAAAATTAATATCCTACAAATCACACTGGCTACACATGGAGGTTTGTTTGTCATGTTCTTTTAATTGCATTAATCTTCCTACTCCGCCTGTCTTCAATGAACTTGCAACATTGTATTAAGTCAACGATCAACTGGGTCCAGCCCACAGCTCACACTAGCAAACTTGCAACATTGAATTAATTATTCTGGGCCCTCAGTTTTTGGTTTCCAGCACCAGTGAGCTCCTGACAGACACAGCTTTATTTGCGCAAAGGATAAGAAGTAATCAGGTATTTTATGACGTTTCCACTGGATCAGAGCATTACATTTTTCTCGCCGAGGCTCGGTGGTTATTGAAAGGGAGAGAGCTGGAAAGATGTTTCAGATACATTGAGGGAACTATTGTCATTCTCAATGGATGTAAAAACAGACTTTGTTTACTTGCTGTTTGAGGTGAATAAAAAAATTACTCAGAAGCTTCACAGCTCATTAGTGGCGGTGAGACAATCAGAAAGACTATCAGACAATTAATAAATTGACAAAACTCGTAAAATGTAATGAACCAAAAAACTTGTTTCTCACAAATGTAGCATAGTGAGCTCAAACAAAGTGTTCACACGGACAATGAGAACGGTAAACAACTGTAATAATGATATATTGAATGCATTAACAGAAATGAACGTAACCAAACAAACAGTGTAGATTAGAAATGATGGGAATGGACGGTAAACATACTGCTGGTGATATAAGTCATGGGGAAGTGATAGACCCTAACAATCAAAGAGAGATGTGCCTTGGCCATTTTAGTCACACTCTCCTTATTGAATCAACATTTCAAATTATACCCAAGACACATTATTCTTCACATACTGTAGGCTGTGGAATACTCTCACAGTCCAAAGCAGTAGCCATTTATCGAAAAACAAATACAATTTCACTTATTTTTTTATACTTTTTTTGGGGGGGGGCACGCCAAGGCAAATACCTCGTTCTAGTGGAGTGGGCCTTACGTTGCCGAAGCCTGTCTTAGAGTGATGGACTGTACCATCCCCGCCGCAGCAACGGATTAGTCCACTCCGACAGGCGGGAATCAGACAGCCGTCTCGTGTGCCATAAAAAATATATATATATAATACTTGTGACCGCTTGATTTAAAAAAACGCTGTCAATCAACAGCCAATGACCAAACAATCCACCAGCTGACTAAACGAGGTCAGGCCTAGTAGACAGGCACCAATTGGGAGGGTATCCATGAGTTTGCCAGTCACATTGCCAAGGTTAGAGGTTCCAAGGCCTTTCTATGGATTCCATTTCTATGGTAGAACCACAGTATGAGTGTAGTAGACGGAGGACCACGAGGGGGCAGAGGACCACGAGGGGGCAGAGGACCACGAGGGGCGTATGCTCCACATCATCTCATCTCAAAGACAGCCAGCAGTACTGAAGCCACACTACTGTGGTGTACATTAATTATACAGGAGGATCAGCATTTTCTCACACACACACACACACACACACTCTCTCTCAAGACTAAAACCTAAGCCTAAACACGCAAAGTGCAATGTATGGTGACTGGGCACACAGCCAGAAACATAGAGCATGGGAACAGTGAGCGGGTTGCCAGTTGCTACAGCAAGCCTATAGGAACAGTGAGCGGGTTGCCAGTTGCCACAGCAAGCCTATAGGAACAGTGAGCAGCAGTCTGGCTTTATATCACATCCGTTCTAGTGGAGTGGGTTGCCAGATTTGGGCAAAATATAAACAGGGCTTTTACCAAACAAGGTGCAAATAAGTACTCTTCACAGTGCTATAAAGTTTGCTTACCTCTATGCTGGACGTAAGGCTGCTGGGCAGGGTGTCAGATGTGACAGCTGTAGAGGGGGAGGGAAGGCTGGAGAAGTCCCACAGGGTGACAGGGGGAGCTGGGGGCTCTGCAGGCTTGACTGGCTCTACAGATGTCTGGCCTTCCTGTAAGGTCACTTCATAAAACTCCTGGATATCTGGAGTAGGGAGGAGAATGAGGAAATGGAGAGTGGGGAATCTGTTAGCACTGGATTTTGTGTTTCTTGGAAAAACACAAATCAGAATATTTTCAACTGGCATATTATGTCTCTGGTTTCAGCATTTACATACACTAAGGTTGGAGACATTAAAACTCGTTTTTCACACCACTCAAACAAACTATAGTTTTGGCAAGTCGGTTAAGACATCTCCTTTGTGCATTCCAACAATTATTTCACTGTATCACAATTCCAGTGAGTCAGAAGTTTACATACACTAATTTGACTGTGCCTTTATACAGCTTAGAAAATTCCAGAAAATGGAAATCAAAAGTGCAAATCAATCCTAGAACAACAGTAAAGGACCTTGTGAAGATGCTGGAGGAAACAGGTACAAAAGTATCTGTATCCACAGTCCTATATCAACATAATCTGACGGGCCGCTCAGCCAGGAAGAAGCCCCAGATCCAAAACCACCATAGAAAAGCCAGACTACGGTTTGGAACTGCACCTGGGGACAAAGATCGTACTTTTGGGAGAAATGTCCTCTGGTCTGATGAAACAGAAATAGAACTGTTTGGCCATAATGACCACCGTTATGTTTGGAGGAAAAAGGGGGAGGCTTGCAAGCCGAAGAGCACCATTCCAACCGTGAAGCACGGGGGTGGCAGCATCATGTTGTGGAGGTGCTTTGCTGCAGGAGGGACTGGTGCACTTCACAAAATAGATGGCATCATGAGGAAACATAATTATGAGGATATATTGAAGCAACATCTCAGGACATCAGTCAGGAAGTTAAAAGCTTGGTTGCAAATGAGTCTTCCAAATGGACAATGACCCCAAGCACACCTCCAAAGTTGAGGCAAAATGGCATAAGGACGACAAAGTCAAGGTATTAGAGTGGCCATCACAAAGCACTGACCTCAATCCTATAGAAAATGTGTGGTCAGAACTGAAAAAGCATGTGTGAGCAAAGAGGCCTACAAACCTGACTCAGTTACACCAGCTCTGTCAGGAGGTGTATTGTGGGAAGCTTGTGGAAGGCTACCCGAAACGTTTGACCCCAAGTTAAACCATTTAAAAGGTAATGCTACCAAATACTAATTGAGTGTATTTAAGTAAGCTTCTGACCCACTGGGAATGTGATGAAAGAAATAAAAATGTGAAATAATCATTCTCTCTACTATTATTCTGACATTTCACATTCTTAAAATAAAGTGGTGATCCTAACTGACCTAAGACAGGGAATTGTTACTAGGATTAAATGTCAGGAATTGTGAAAAACTGAGTTTAAATGTATTTGGCTAAGGTGTACGTAAACTTCTGACTTACACTTACTTACAGTTGGTCTCAGCATGTTAGCAAGTGTACAGTTGAAGTCTACATACACATTAGCCAAATACATTTAAACTCATTTTTTCACAATTCCTGACTTTTGGCACCTAAGTACGTTCATCTCTAGGAGACAGAACGAGTCTCCTTCCTGAGCGGTATGACGGCTGCGTGGTCCCATGGTGTATATACCTGCATACGGTTGTACAGATGAACGTGATACCTTCAGGCGTTTGGAAATTGCTCCCAAGGATGAACCAGACTTCATCCTGCAATATTTTTTCCTGAGGTCTTAGCTGATTTCTTTTGATTTTCCCATGATGTCAAGCAAAGAGGCACTGAGGTTGAAGGTAGGCCTTGAAATACATCCACAGGTACACCTCCAATTGACTCAAATTATGTCAATTAACCTATCAGAAGCTTCTAAAGCCATGACATCATTTTTTTGAATTTTTCAAGCTGTTTAAAAGGCACAGTCAACTTTCTGACCCACTGGAATTGTGATACAGTGAATCATAGTGAAATAATCGGTCTGTCATAATAATAATTAACCATTTGTAGTAGTACCCCCCCACACACACACACACACACACACACACACACGTACGTATAGAGTAACAGTCCTAGTCAGGCATATGATGTATCTGAGCTATGTACAGTAGCATGTTACATGAGTAAGGGCTGATGACACTAGTTCAGAGAACCAGTAGTGTAAAGGCCAAGCCTAGCTATCCCTGTGAGCCGTGTCAGATGTTTATGCTCTTCATTCTCATTTAATATGACCTTAACTTTAACAGCTAAGAGATTTCAAATAGACCTACGACTTGAACCCATGAATTGCATGTACACAATTCTAAATGGCAAAAACTCAGCAAAAAAAAAAATCAGCGAGACCTCTCTTAACTAAATCGTAAAAAGAATGTGGCCAAATCAGCTACCTCTATTTGAAGTATTTAAAAGTATTTTCAAATAACTTCCTATAAATAGTCAAAACAATTTTCAAATACTTACAGTACCAGTCTAAAGTTTGGACACACCTACTCATTCAAGGGTTTTTCTTTATTTTGACTATGTTCTATATTGCAGTGAAGAGGTGACTCCGGGATGCTGGCCTTCTAGGCAGAGTTGCAAAGAAAAAGTCATATCTCAGACTGGCCAATAAAAATAAAAGATTAAGATGGGCAAAAGAACACCCGACACTGGACAGAGGTACTCTGCCTAGAAGACCAGCATCCCAGAGTCGCCTCTTCACTGTTGACATTGAGACTGCTGTTTTGTGGGTACTGTTTAATGAAGCTGCCAGTTGAGGACTTGTGAGGCGTCTGTTTCTCAAACTAGACACTCTAATGTACTTGTCCTCTTGGTCAGTTGTGCACCGGGGCCTCCCACTCCTCTTTCTATTCTGGTTAGAGCCAGTTTGCGCTGTTCTGTGAAAGGAGTAGTACACAGCATTGTACAAGATCTTCAGTTTCTTGGCAATTTCTCGCATGGAATAGCCATCATTTCTCAGAACAAGAATAGACTGACGAGTTTCAGAAGAAAGGACTTCGTTTCTGTTGTAGCGATGAAACAAGGTAGTAGCTACCAAAAATAATTGGATACCATGAAATTGAGGAGAAAAAGGGGTAAAAATTCAAACAAATAAAATAAAAATGTTTGCAATGTGTACCCCTGGTGCCGATGACGTGGATGTCGATTAAGGCAGCCTCCCACACCGCTCTGATACAGAGGGGTTGGGTTAAATGAGGAAGATACATTTCAGTTGAACTACTGACTAGGTATCACCTTTTCCCAATGTACTCATTAGCATTAACACGGAACAAAAATATAAACGCAACATGTAAAGTGTTGGTCCGATGTTTCATGAGCTGAAATATAAGATCACAGAAATGTTCCATACGCACAAAAAGCTTATTTATCTAAATGTTTGTGCACAAATCTGTTTACATGCCTGTTTGTGAGCATTTCTCCTTTGCCAAGATAATCCATCCATCTGACAGGTGTGGCATACCAAGAAGCTGATTAAACAGCATGATCATTACACAGGTGCACCTTGTGCTGGGGGCATTAAAAGGCCTCTAGGGAATTTGGCAGTATGTCCAACAGCCCTCACAACCGCAGACCACGTGTAATGGTGCCGTGTGGGTGAGCAGGTTGCTGATGTCAACGTTGTGAACAGAGTGCCCCATGGTGGCGGTGGGATTATGGTATGGGCAGGCATAAACTACGGACAACGAACACAACTGCATTTTATTGATCGCAATTTGAATGCACAGAAATAAAGTGACGCGATCCTGAGGCCCATTGTGAGGCCCATTTTTTGTTAAAGCCATCTGTGACCAATAGATACACATCTGTTTCTCAAATGATTGCCTCGCCTGGTTTACCAACTACTTCTCTGATAGAGTATACACCATTCTGTATACTTCTGGCCCCTCTTTGGACACAGTGTTAACTAACCTCCAGACGAGCTTCAATGCCATACAACTCTCCTTCCGTGGCCTCCAACTGCTCTTAAACGCAAGTAAAACTAAATGCATGCTCTTCAATCGATCGCTGCCCGCACCTGCTCGCCCGTCCAGCATCACTACTCTGGACAGCTCTGACGTAAAATACGTGGACAACTAAAAATACCTGGGTGTCTGGTTAGACTGTAAACTCTCCTTCCAGACTCACATTAAGCATCTCCAATCCAAAATTAAATCTAGAATTGGCTTCCTATATCGCAACAAAGCATCCTTCTCTCGTGCTGCCAAACATACCCTCGTAAAACTGACCATCCTACCGATCCTCGACTTTGGTGATGTCATCTATAAAATAGCCTCCAACACTCTACTCAACAAACTGGATGCAGTCTATCACAGTGCCATCCGTTTTGTCACAAAAGCCCCATACACTACCCACCATTGTGACCTGATGCTCTCGTTGGTTGGCCCTCGCTTCATACTCGTCGCCAAACCCACTGGCTACAGGTTATCTACAAGTCTCTGCTAGGTAAAGCCCCGCCTTATCTCAGCTCACTGGTCACCATAGCAGCACCCACTCGTAGTACACGCTCCAGCAGGTATATCTCACTGGTCACCCCCAAAGCCAATTCCTCCTTTGGTCGTCTTTACTTCCAGTTCTCTGCTGCCCATGACCGGAACGAATTGCAAAAATCACTGAAGCTGGAGACTCACATCTCCCTCACTAGCTTTAAGCACCAGCTGTCAGAGCAGTTCACAGATCACTGCACCTGTACTTAGATGGGCTGTTTACAGATAGGCTATCTACCTACCTCATCCCCATACTGGTATTTATTTATTTTGCTCCTTTGCACCCCAGTATCTCTACTTGCATATTCATCTTCTGCCGATCTACCATTCCAGTGTTTAATTGCTATATTGTAATTACTTCGCCACCATGGCCTATTTATTTCCTTAACTTACCTCATTTGCACTCACTGTATATAGACTTTTTGTTTTCTTTTGTTCTACTGTATTATTGACTATGTTTTGTTTATTCCCTGTGTAACTCTGTGTTGTTGTATGTGTCGAATTGCTACGCTTTATCTTGGCCAGGTCGCAGTTGCAAATGAGAACTTGTTCTCAACTAGCCTACCTGGTCAAATAAAGGTGAAATAAAAATAAATTTAAAAAAATCTTTATTCCCAGTCATGTGAAATCCATAGATTAGGGCCTAATGAATTTATTTAAATTGACTTATTTCCTCATATGAACTGTAACTCAGTAAAATCTTAGAAATTGTTGCATTTTGAATCAAATCTCTATGGGATTTTACATGTACTTGTTAGCATTGCTAACCTTCGGATTACAGAGTATCAGTGGGGTTTGAATACAGCGCCCCTTGTGTTCAGTGCCGGTACTACCAAATATCCCAATATGGCACAAGGTCAGTATGAAGGTACACCAGTCTGGATACCGCATAAGCTTACGGAGTTCTCATAAATTGTTATGCAAAAGAGCAATTGTCCATGAAATATGGTTCAAATGTTGATTTCTTACATTGTGAAAATAATGACACATGACAACGGCCCCAAATGATCAGAGAGGGGCGGCAGGTAACCTAGTGGTTAGAGCGTTGGACTAGTAACCAAAAGGTTGCAAGATAAAATCCCCGAGCTGGCAAGGTAAAAATCTGTCTTTCTGCCCCTGAACAAGGCAGTTTAAAAATAAATTTTAAAAAAAATGTATTTTACATTTATTTTACTAGGCAAGTCAGTTAAGAACAAATTCTTATTTTCAATGACGGCCTAGGAACAGTGGGTTAACTGCCTGTTCAGGGGCAGAATGACAGATTTGTACTTTGTCAGCTCGGGGAGTTAACACACTGTTCCTAGGCCGTCATCGAAAATAAGAATTTGTTCTTGCCTAGTTAAAAGGTTAAATAATATATATATTTTTTTTTAATAAAGATATGCATAATATTATTTTTTTTCCCCCATCCTATTTATTGAATATTGGTTATCAATGTAGGTTCATATTTAGTTCAAACATAGATTTTATTCTTTATGGTTTCCATTCTGTGATTGAACTGTAGATCTTATCTGGATCTGATCCTTCACTGAAACAAACTAAGTGACAACTAGCTCTCACATCATGTGCACACTACCCATTTCAGCCCTTCACTCACACGACTTGGCTGTTTGGCCTTTCACTAGGGAGCTTAGCTTGGCCTTTCACTAGGGAGCTTAGCTATGTTAGGCCTTTCACTAGGGAGCTTAGCTATGTTAGGCCTTTCACTAGGGAGCTTAGCTATGTTAGGCCTTTCACTAGGGAGCTTAGCTTGGCCTTTCACTAGGGAGCTTAGCTTGGCCTTTCACTAGGGAGCTTAGCTTGGCCTTTCACTAGGGAGCTTAGCTTGGCCTTTCACTAGGGAGCTTAGCTTGGCCTTTCACTAGGGAGCTTAGCTTGGCCTT
Source organism: Oncorhynchus nerka (assembly GCF_034236695.1). Lineage (NCBI taxonomy): Eukaryota > Metazoa > Chordata > Actinopteri > Salmoniformes > Salmonidae > Oncorhynchus > Oncorhynchus nerka. The sequence continues at coordinate 89,676,770 of NC_088419.1, read as the reverse complement.
TCACTAGGGAGCTTAGCTTGGCTTTTCACTAGGGAGCTTAGCTTGGCCTTTCACTAGGGAGCTTAGCTTGGCTTTTCACTAGGGAGCTTAGCTTGGCCTTTCACTAGGGAGCTTAGCTTGGCTATGTTAGGCCTTTCACTAGGGAGCTTAGCTTGGCTATGTTAGGCCTTTCACTAGGGAGCTTAGCTTGGCTATGTTAGGCCTTTCACTAGGGAGCTTAGCTTGGCTATGTTAGGCCTTTCACTAGGGAGCTTAGCTTGGCTATGTTAGGCCTTTCACTAGGGAGCTTAGCTTGGCTAACTGCTCGGTAAACACGGTACATGTGTCAGTTTTACAGACGTGCAAAGAGAACTGGTAGGGATTCATAACCGAATCACCAGCGACTACACTAGCGTATGGTACTGGGTTGATGTAACTGATTGATGATTATACAGAAGTTCTGTGTTGCCATGCCAATGTAGAGGAAGTCACTGTGAGGTCAGGCTACAGAACTTCACACCACTTGAACAGGAGAAGAAGAGAAAAATAACATCCTCATGCTGACTAAGCTAAAATATCTCGTAAAAAGGAAAAGAAGAAGCAGATCTCGATTAAAAGGAACACGTTTTCCTCATTATCTTGCATTTTGTGGGAACTAAATACAAACAGGCCTATGAGAAACAGTTTTTAGTCAAGTCTGCAGATGTTGGCTACAAACGTTTTGAGAATACAAACAAATGTCATGGTGGAGCATTCAATGCCGACATGGATGATCGTTTACCTGCATTTGTAGTGTACATCAACACCATCATCACAGAAACCCTAGACCCACTCCAATTCACATACCGCCCCAACAGATGACAATCTCTATTGCACTCCATAATGCCCTTTCCCACTTGGACAAAAAGGAACACCTATGTGAGAATGCTGTTCATTGACTACAGCTCAGCGTTCAACACCATAGTGAAGAGCTTTGAGTGCACTAAGCTAAGGACCCTGGGACTAAACATCTCCCTCTGCAACTGGATCCTGAGCTTCCTGACGGGCCGCCCCCAGGTGGTAAGCGTAGGTAACAACACATCTGGCAACCTCATCCTCAACACATGGGCCCTCGGGGTGCGTGCTTAGTCCCCTCCTGTACTCCCTGTTCACCCCCGACTGAGTGGCCAAGCATGACTCCGACACTATCATTAAGTCTGCAGACAACAACTGTGGTAGGCCTGGTCCCCTGACGACAATGAGACCACCTATGGGGAGGAGGTCAGAGACCTGGCATTGTGGTGCCAGGACAACAACCTCTCCATCAACGTGATCAAGACAAAGGAGATGTTCGTGGACAACAGGAAAAGGAGGACCAAGCACACCCCCATTCTCATTGACTGGGCTGTAGTGGAGCAGGTTGAGAGCTTGAAGTTCCTTGGTGTCCACATCAAGAAACTATCATGGTTCAAACACACCAAGACAGTTGTGAAGAGGGCACGACAATGCCTATTCCCCCTCAGGTGACTGAAAAGATTTGGCATGGGCCCTCAGATCCTCAAAAAGTAATACAGCTACACCATCAAGAGCATGGCTGCATCACCGCCTGGTATGGCAAATGCAAGGTGTTACAGAGGGTAGTGCGTACAGCCCAGAACATCACTGGGGCTACGTCCTGGATGGCAGGATGCCTCTATACCAGGCGGTGTCAGAGGAAGGCCCTAAAAATTGCCAAAGACTCCAGCCCCCATTGTCATATACTGTTCTCTCTACTTCTGCACGGCAAGCGGTACCGGAGTGCAAGTCTAGGTCCAAAAGGCTTCTTAAACCTCTTAAGGATCTCTACAGATCGGTGTCCCACCCTCGGGACGGTTGAGCTAATGTGATTAGCATGAGGCTGTATGTAACAAGAACATTTCCCAGGACATAGACATGTCGGATGTTGGCAGAAAGCTTAAATTCCTGTTAATCTAACAGCACTGTCCAATATACAGTAGTTATTACAGTGAAAGAATACCATGCTATTGTTTGAGGAGAGTGCACAGTTATGAACTTGAAAAGTTATTAATAAACCAATTAGGCACATTTGGGCAGTCTTGATACAACATTTTGAACAGACATGCAATGGTTCATTGGATCAGTCTAAAACGTTGCACATACACTGCACCCATCTAGTGGCCAAAATCTAAATTGCGCCTGGGCTGGAATAATATATTAGGGTCTTTCTCTTCCATTTCAAAGATGGTACAAAACAAATACAAAGCAAACAGTTGGATTTTTCTTTGTATTATATTTTACCAGATCTAATGTGTTATATTCTCCTACATTCATTTCCACAAACTTCAAAGTGTTTCCTTTCAAATGATATCAAGAACATGCATATCCTTGCTTCAGGTCCTGAGCTACAGGCAGTTAGATTTGGGCATGTCATTTTAGGCGAAAATTGGGGGAAACGGGGGTGGATCCTTTAGAGGCTTTTAACAGCTTCTACCCCCAAGCCATAAGACTGATTAACATTTCATTGACCCCAGCTCCCATTCTTTTTTTTTTTTTCATTTACACTGCTGCTACTTGCCGTTTATTATCTATGCAGAGTCACTTTCCCCTGACCTACATGTACATATTACCTCAATTACCTCGACTAACCTGTACCCCCACACTGACTTGGTACCAGTACCCCCTGTATATAGCCTCAATATTGTTACTTTTTATTATTTCTTTACTTCATTTAGTAAATATTTTCTTAAAAATGGCATTGTTGGTTAAGGGCTTGTAAGTAAGAAGGTCTACTACACCTGTTTATTCGGCACATGTGACAAATACAATTTGATATTAGTTAGGCATGGCATGAGTTAGGCATGGTTCTGCAGAGGGCACAGCTGCCCTGCCTTGTCCTTCCTCCAGTCACTATGATGCCAAAATGGAGGGTTGTTTGCAGGGCCTGGCAGAGCCTAGACCAGGTAAATGGAGGGTTGTTTGCAGGGCCTGGCAGAGCCTAGACCAGGTAAATGGAGGGTTGTTTACAGGGCCTGGCAGAGCCTAGACCAGGTAAATGGAGGGTTGTTTGCAGGGCCTGGCAGAGCCTAGACCAGGTAAATGGAGGGTTGTTTACAGGGCCTGGCAGAGCCTAGACCAGGTAAATGGAGGATTGTTTACAGGGCCTGGCAGAGCCTAGACCAGGTAAATGGAGAGTTGTTTACAGGGCCTGGCAGAGCCTAGACCAGGCCAATGGAGGGTTGTTTACAGGGCCTGGCAGAGCCTAGACCAGGTAAATGGAGGGTTGTTTACAGGGCCTGGCAGAGCCTAGACCAGGTAAATGGAGGATTGTTTGCAGGGCCTGGCAGAGCCTAGACCAGGTAAATGGAGGGTTGTTTACAGGGCCTGGCAGAGCCTAGACCAGGTAAGGTTGTGAGGCTCTGATACACAACACTTAAAAGGGAGAGCCCAAGATTATTACGCTCCGTCTCAGGTTACAACCTGCCACAGGAAGGAAATACACAGGAGGGAACCGCCATGGTAAACCACTTACCTTACATCATATGTGAGACAAAGTACAGCACTACAGCTTAGAACTAGTGTATTCCTCAGTCAGTCTAGCTTTTAAATATGTAGTCCTTCACAGGGTTAAAGTTAGTCAAGGTCCCTGACCTCTCACCTCTAACCCATGGGTACCAGGTCAAGGCATGTTGACTCTGACCTGCTAAGAGGGGACTGACCTGTGAAGGCAGGTCAGCAAGTTATCATACCATTACCAGATACCTGAGCTTGGAGGCCAGAGAAGAGTGTGTGGGTGGTAGAAGAAAAGTGCACTGGGTGGTAGGAGAAAAGCACACACACACACACACACAGGATACGGCTACTTATAGCAGGCCCAGCATAGCAAGTCCCTTTACAACTTAGTGTTTGACATTTCATCCCGTCAGTAGAGGATGCCTGGTTATTCTTTAAAAGTACCTTCCTCACCATCTTAAATAAGCATGCCCCACTCAAAAAAAATGTAAACTAAAAACAGCCCTTGGTTCACTCCAGACCTGACTGCCCTTGACCAGCACAAAAACATCCTGTGGCGTTCTGCATTAGCATCGAATAACCCCCGTGATATGCAACTTTTCAGGGAAGTTAGGAACAAATATACACAGTCAGTTAAGAAAGCAAAGGCTAGCTTTTTATAACAGAAATTCTCATCCTATAGCACAAACTGCAAAAAGTTGAGCCACTGAGGTCCATGGAGAATAAGAGCACCTCCTCCCAGCTGCCCACTGCACTGAGGCTAGGTAACACGGTCACCACGATAAATCTACGATAATCGAGAATTTAAAGAAGCATTTTTCTACGGCTGGCCATGCTTTCCACCTGGCTACCCCGGCTAACAGCTCTGCACCCCCCATAGCAACTTCCCAAGCCCCCCACTTCTCCTTCACCCAAATCCAGATAGCTGATGTTCTGAATGAGCTGCAAAACCTGGACCTGTACACATCAGCTGGGCTAGAAAATCTGGACTAGAGGTCAACCGATTTAATCGAATGGCCGATTAATTAGGGCCGATTTCAAGTTTTCATAACAATCAGAAATCGGTCATTTTGGACGCCGATTGTTTTTTGTTTTTTTATCTTTATTTAACGAGGCAAGTCAGTTAAGAACACATTCTTATTTTCAATGACGGCCTTGGAACGGTGGGTTAACTGCCTTGTTCAGGTGCAGAACGACAGATTTTTACCTTGTCAGCTCAGGGATTCAATCTTGCAACCAACGGTTAACTGGTCCAACGCTCTAACCACCTGCCTCACGAGGAGCCCACCCGTTACGCGAATGCAGTAAGAAGCCAAGGTAAGTTGCTAGCTAGCATTAAACTTAATCATAATCACTAGTTATACCTACACATGGTTGATGATATTACTAGTTTATCTAGCGTGTCCTGCGTTACATATAATCGATGCGAAAAAGGACTGTCGTTGCTCCAACGTGTACCTAACCATAAACATCAATGCCTTTCTTAAAATCAATACACCGAAATATATACTTTTAAACCTGCATATTTAGCTAAAAGAAATCCAGGTTAGCAGGCAATATTAACCAGGTGAAATTGTGTCACTTCTCTTGTGTTCATTGCACGCAGAGTCAGGGTATATGGAACAGTTTGGGCCGCCTGGCTAATTGCAAACTAATTTGCCAGAATTTTACGTAATTACGACATAGCATTTTAAAAATCGGCATCGGCTTTTTTGTCCTCCAGTAATCGGTATCGGCGTTGAAAAATCATAATCGGTCGACCTCTAATCTGGACCCTCTTTAAAATTATCCGCCACAATTGTTGCAACCCCTTTACTAGCCTGTTCAACCTCTTTCGTATCGTCTGAGATCCCTAAAGATTGGAAAGCTGCTGCAGTCATCCCCCTCTTCAAAGGGGGAGACACTCTAGACCCAAACTGTTACAGACCTATATCTTTCCTACCCTGCATCTCTAAGGTCTTCGAAAGCCAAGTTAATAAACAGATCACTGACCATTCCAAATCCCACCGTACCTTCTCCGCTGTGCAATCTGGTTTCCGAGCTGGTCATGGGTGCACCTCAGCCACGCTCAAGGTCCTAAACGATATCATAACCGCCATCGATAAAAGACAGTACTGTGCAGCCGTCTTCCTCGACCTGGCCAAGGATTGACTCTGTCAATCACCTCATTCTTATCGGCAGACTCAACAGCCTTGGTTTCTCAAATGACTGCCTCGCCTGGTTCACCCACTACCTCTCAGATAGAGTTCAGTGTGTCAAATCGGAGGGCCTGTTGTCCGGACTTCTGCCAGTCTCTACGGGGGTGCCACAGGGTTCAATTCTAGGGCCGACTCCGGACGATTCTCTGTCTATATCAATGATGTCGCTCTTGCTGCTGGTGATATTCTGATCCACCTCTACGCAGACTCCACCATTCTATATAATTCTGGCCCTTCTTTGGACACTGTGTTAACTAACCTCCAGACGAGCTTCAATGCCATACAACATTCCTTCCTTGGACTCCAACTGCTCTTAAATGCAAGTAAAACTAAATGCATGTAAAACTAAATGCATGCTCTTCAATCGATCGCTGCCCACACCCGCCTGCCCGACTAGAATCACTACTCTCTCTGGACGGTTCTGACTTTGAATACAGTGGGGCAAAAAAGTATTTAGTCAGCCACCAATTGTGCATGTTCTCCCACTTAAAAAGATGAGAGGCCTGTAATTTTCATCATCGGTACACTTCAACTATGACAGACAAAATGAGAAAAAAAAAAATCCAGAAAATCACATTGTAGGATTTTTAATGAATTTATTTGCAAATTATGGTGGAAAATAAGTATTTGGTCAATAACAAAAGTTTCTCAATACTTTGTTATATACCCTTTGTTGGCAATGACAGAGGTCAAACGTTTTCTATAAGTCTTCACAAGGTTTTCACACACTGTTGCTGGTATTTTGGCTCATTCCTCCATGCAGATCTCCTCTAGAGCAGTGATGTTTTGGGGCTGTTGCTGGGCAACACGGACTTTCAACTCCCTCCAAAGATTTTCTATGGGGTTGAGATCTGGAGACTGGCTAGGCCACTCCAGGACCTTGAAATGCTTCTTATGAAGCCACTCCATTGCCCGGGCGGTGTGTTTGGGATCATTGTCATGCTGAAAGACCCAGCCACGTTTCATCTTCAATGCCCTTGCTGATGGAAGGAGGTTTTCACTCAAAATCTCACGATACATGGCCCCATTCATTCTTTCCTTTACACGGATCAGTCGTCCTGGTCCCTTTGCAGAAAAACAGCCCCAAGGCATCATGTTTCCACCCCCATGCTTCACAGTAGGTATGTTGTTCTTTGGATGCAACTCAGCATTCTTTGTCCTCCAAACACGACGAGTTGAGTATTTACCAAAACGTTCTATTTTGGTTTCATCTGACCATATGACATTCTCCCAATCTTCTTCTGGATCATCCAAATGCTCTCTAGCAAACTTCAGACGGGCCTGGACATGTACTGGCTTAAGCAGGGGGACACGTCTGGCACTGCAGGATTTGAGTCCCTGGCGGCGTAGTGTGTTACTGATGGTAGGCTTTGTTACTTTGGTCCCAGCTCTCTGCAAGTCATTCACTAGGTCCCCCCGTGTGGTTCTGGGATTGTTGCTCACCGTTCTTGTGATCATTTTGACCCCACGGGGTGAGATCTTGCGTGGAGCCCCAGATCGAGGGAGATTATCAGTGGTCTTGTATGTCTTCCATTTCCTAATAATTGCTCCCACAGTTGATTTCTTCAAACCAAGCTGCTTACCTATTGCAGATTCAGTCTTCCCAGCCTGGTGCAGGTCTACAATTTTGTTTCTGGTGTCCTTTGACAGCTCTTTGGTCTTGGCCATAGTGGAGTTTGGAGTGTGACTGTTTGAGGTTGTGGACACGTGTCTTTTATACTGATAACAAGTTCAAACAGGTGCCATTAATACAGGTAAGAGGAGTAGAGGACAGAGGAGCCTCTTAAAGAAGAAGTTACAGGTCTGTGAGAGCCAGAAACCTTGCTTGTTTGTAGGTGACCAAATACTTATTTTCCACCATAATTTGCAAATAAATTCATTAAAAATCCTACAATGTGATTTCGGGAATTTTTTTTTCTCATTTTCTGTCATAGTTGAAGTGTACCGACGAAGAAAATTACAGGCCTCTCATCTTTTTAATTGGGAGAACTTGCACAATTGGTGGCTGACTAAATACTTTTTTGCCCCACTGTATGTGGATAACTACAAATACCTAGGTGTCTGGTTAGACTGTAAACTCTCCTTCCAGACTCACATTAAGCATCTCCAATCCAAAATTAAATCTAGAATCGGCTTCCTATTTCGCAACAAAGCCTCTTTCACATATGCTGCCAAACATACCCTCGTAAAACTGAATATCCTACCGATCCTCGACTTCGACAAGGTCATTTACTAAATAGCCTCCAACACTCTACTCAGCAAACTGGATATAGTCTATCACAGTGCCATCCGTTTTGTCACAAGGCCCAATATGGCTCAGTATGGTGACCAGTGAGCTCAGATAAGGGGGGACTTTACCTAGCAGAGACTTATAGATGACCTGGAGCCAGTGGGTTTGGCGACAAATATGAAGCGAGGGCCAGCCAGCGAGAGCATACAGGTCGCAGTGGTGGGTATCTGAGGTCACTACCCACCACTGTGACCTGTACTCTCTCGCTGGCTGGCCCTCGATTCATATTCGTCGCCAAACCCACTGGCTCCAGGTCATCTATAAGTCTTTGCTAGGTAAAACCCCGCCTTATCTGAGCTCACTGGTTACCATAGCAACACCCATCAGCAGTACGCACTCCAGCAGGTATATTTCACTGGTCATCCCCAAAGCCAACTCCTCCTTTGGCCGCCTTTCCTTCCAGTCCTCTGCTGCCAGTGACTGGAACGAATTGCAAAAATCACTGATGCTGGAGACATATCTCCCTCACTAACTTTAAGCATCAGCTGTCAGAGCAGCTTACCGATCATTGCACCCTTACACAGCCCATCTGTAAATAGCACACCCAACTACCTCATCCCCAAATTGTTATTTATCTTCTTGCTCTTTCGCACCCCAGTATCTCTACTTGCACATCATCTGCACATCTATCACTCCAGTGTTAATGCTAAATTGTAATTATTTCACCACTATGGCCTATTTATTGCCTTACCTCCCTAATCTTACTACATTTACACACACTATATATAGATTTTTTTCTATTGTGTTATTTACTGTACGTTTGCTTATCCCATGTGTAACTCTGTTGTTTTTGTCGCACTGCTTTGCTTTATCTTAGCCAGGTCGCAGTTGTAAATGAGAACTTGTTCTCAACTAGCCTACCTGGTTAAATAAAATGTTTATTTTTATGTTTAAAATTTTTTTTTGCCAGTACCCACAACGTCAAAATCAAGACGCGGTTTCTATTAGACCAAAGACACACTGAAGATAGTTGGCCTTCCTGTCTGCTGTATTCACCATTGAAGACTGCCTGACACTATATATAGGATAGGCTGCTATAGGAAATAATTAGAGCAGGATACCCTGGTGAGGCATAATGGGTCCTGGGTGGAGCTCTACACAGCTCTCTGACATACAGGAGGAGGAGGAGGAAGAGGAGGAGGAAGGGTAGAGCAGGATACCCTGGTGAGGCATAATGGGTCCTGGGTGGAGCTCTACACAGCTCTCTGACATACAGGAGGAGGAGGAAGAGAAGGGTAGAGCAGGATACCCTGGTGAGGCATAATGGGTCCTGGGTGGAGCTCTACACAGCTCTCTGACATACAGGAGGAGGAGGAGGAAGAGGAGGAGGAAGGGTAGAGCAGGATACCCTGGTGTGGCATAATGGGTCCTGGGTGGAGCTCTACACAGCTCTCTGACATACAGGAGGAGGAGGAAGGGTAGAGCAGGATACCCTGGTGAGGCATAATGGGTCCTGGGTGGAGCTCTACACAGCTCTCTGACATACAGGAGGAGGAGGAGGAAGAGGAGGAGGAAGGGTAGAGCAGGATACCCTGGTGAGGCATAATGGGTCCTGGGTGGAGCTCTACACAGCTCTCTGACATACAGGAGGAGGAGGAAGAGGAGGAGGAGGAGGAAGGGTAGAGCAGGATACCCTGGTGAGGCATAATGGGTCCTGGGTGGAGCTCTACACAGCTCTCTGACATACAGGGGGAGGAGGAAGAGGAGGAGGAAGGGTAGAGCAGGATACCCTGGTGAGGCATAATGGGTCCTGGGTGGAGCTCTACACAGCTCTCTGACATACAGGGGGAGGAGGAAGAGGAGGAGGAGGAAGGGTAGAGCAGGATACCCTGGTGAGGCAGAATGGGTCCTGGGTGGAGCTCTACACAGCTCTCTGACATACAGGAGGAGGAAGAGGAGGAGGGGGAAGAGGAGGAGGAAGAGGAGGAGGAAGGGTAGAGCAGGATACCCTGGTGAGGCATAATGGGTCATGGGTGGAGCTCTACACAGCTCTCTGACATACAGGAGGAAGAGGAGGAGGAGGAAGAGGAGGAGGAAGAGGAGGAAGGGTAGAGCAAGATACCCTGGTGAGGCATAATGGGTCCTGGGTGGAGCTCTACACATCTCTCTGACATACAGGAGGAGGAGGAAGAGGAAGAGGAGGAAGGGTAGAGCAGGATACCCTGGTGAGGCATAATGGGTCCTGGGTGGAGCTCTACACAGCTCTCTGACATACAGGAGGAGGAGGAGGAAGAGGAGGAGGAAGGGTAGAGCAGGATACCCTGGTGAGGCATAATGGGTCCTGGGTGGAGCTCTACACATCTCTGACATACAGGAGGAGGAGGAAGAGGAGGAGGAGGAAGAGGAGGAGGAAGGGTAGAGCAGGATACCCTGGTGAGGCATAATGGGTCCTGGGTGGAGCTCTACACAGCTCTCTGACATACAGGAGGAGGAAGAGGAGGAGGAAGGGTAGAGCAGGATACCCTGGTGAGGCATAATGGGTCCTGGGTGGAGCTCTACACAGCTCTCTGACATACAGGAGGAGGAGGAGGAAGAGGAGGAGGAAGAGGAGGAGGAAGAGTAGAGCAGGATACCCTGGTGAGGCATAATGGGTCCTGGGTGGAGCTCTACACAGCTCTCTGACATACAGGAGGAGGAGGAAGAGGAGGAGGAAGGGTAGAGCAGGATACCCTGGTGAGGCATAATGGGTCCTGGGTGGAGCTCTACACAGCTCTCTGACATACAGGAGGAGGAGGAGGAAGGGTAGAGCAGGATACCCTGGTGTGGCATAATGGGTCCTGGGTGGAGCTCTACACAGCTCTCTGACATACAGGAGGAGGAAGAGGAGGAAGGGTAGAGCAGGATACCCTGGTGAGGCATAATGGGTCCTGGGTGGAGCTCTACACATCTCTCTGACATACAGGGGGAGGAGGAAGAGGAGGAGGAGGAAGGGTAGAGCAGGATACCCTGGTGAGGCATAATGGGTCCTGGGTGGAGCTCTACACAGCTCTCTGACATACAGGAGGAGGAGGAAGAGGAGGAGGAAGGGTAGAGCAGGATACCCTGGTGAGGCATAATGGGTCCTGGGTGGAGCTCTACACATCTCTCTGACATACAGGGGGAGGAGGAAGAGGAGGATGAAACTAATTAGACTTTTTATCAGGTTTCAAAGCATGCCATGAATGAAATTCATCACCTTGGGTGTGTCTATGCAATTCAGATTCAACTGTATCCTCCCTTCTCAAACACAATTCAGCAAACACACACAATCTCTATCCAGGTGGTTAGATACAGCTGCACAAGTCCCAAAAATATAAGCAGCTGTAAAAAGTTTTTGAATGTGTATCGAGTACAGTAGCCACATTCATATTTGTACAAGTAAAACAGACCTGGGTTACTATTCAACTAAAACCAGCATCCTCTACTTCTGCACTGTGATCAGGTCCAATAAGAGTTGGATAACGCTGCCAGTCTACATCTTGAAAAATATGACACACACACTCCTCTGAAGACTGCTCTCTGACCAGCAAGTAAATCAGGAGGGATTACCAGCAGTAGCATCGGAGTAATCATGTCAGTGGACGGATTACACGCCTGACTCTTATCATACATATCTTACAAAGACCAGATTGCTTCCCGCCCTATTCTGCTTTTTCATCAGCAACCAACAGGACCCAAAAGTAGGGAGGGAGGAGTGAACGAGAGGGTCAGAGGGGGTGTGTGTGTGTGTGCGCGTGTGTGTATGTGTGTGTGTGTGTGTATGTGTGTAAGCGTGTGTGTGTGTGTGTATGCGTGTGTGTGTATGCGTGTGTGTGTAAGCGTGTGTGTGTGTATGCGTGTGTGTAGTAGATTACTGTATGTCTGTGTATTATTCAGCAGTCAGTCATGTGTGTATAATGCCTGAACCTGTGTAACCATGCAAGGGTCAAGAAATATTCTGTGTGAACTCAAAGAATAAAACACTGGGGTTGGGAGAAAGGGAGAGAGATAGAGAGAGAGAGACAGGGGGAGAGAAAGAGACAAGAGACAGGGGGAGAGAAAGAGACGGAGAGAGAGAGAGAGAGAGAGAGACAGGGGGAGAGAGAGAGACAGGGGGACAGAAAGAGACGGAGAGAGAGAGAAAGAGACGGAGACAGGGGAGAGAGAGCGAGAGACAGGGGAGAGAGCGAGAGACAGGGGAGAGAGCGAGAGACAGGGCGAGAGAGCGAGAGACAGGGCGAGAGAGCGAGAGCCAGGGGGAGAGAGCGAGAGCCAGGGGAGAGAAAGAGAGACAGGGAGAGAGACAGGGGGACAGAAAGAGACGGAGAGAGAGAGAAAGAGACGGAGACAGGGGAGAGAGCGAGAGACAGGGGGAGAGAGCGAGACAGGGGGAGAGAGAGAGACAGGGGGAGAGAGAGAGAGACAGGGGGAGAGAGAGAGACAGGGGGAGAGAGAGAGCGAGACAGGGGAGAGAGAGAGCGAGACAGGGGGAGAGAGAGAGCGAGACAGGGGGAGAGAGAGAGCGAGACAGGGGGAAGAGAGAGAGCGAGACAGGGGAAGAGAGAGAGCGAGACAGGGGAAGAGAGAGAGAGAGACAGGGGGAGAGAGAGAGAGAGAGACAGGGGAGAGAGAGGGGAGAGAGAGAGACAGGGGGAGAGAGAGAGAGAGAGAGAGAGACAGGGGGAGAGAGAGAGACAGGGGGAGAGAGAGAGAGAGACAGGGGGAGAGAGAGAGAGAGACAGGGGGAGAGAGAGGGGAGAGAGAGAGAGAGAGAGAGACAGGGGGAGAGAGAGAGAGAGACAGGGGAGAGAGAGAGAGAGAGACAGGGGGAGAGAGAGAGAGAGACAGGGGGAGAGAGAGAGAGAGACAGAGAGAGAGAGAGACAGGGGGAGAGAGAGAGAGAGACAGGGGGAGAGAGAGAGAGAGACAGGGGGAGAGAGAGAGAGAGACAGGGGGAGAGAGAGAGAGAGACAGGGGAGAGAGAGAGAGAGACAGGGGAGAGAGAGTGAGAGACAGGGGAGAGAGAGTGAGAGACAGGGGGAGAGAGAGTGAGAGACAGGGGGAGAGAGAGTGAGAGACAGGGGGAGAGAGAGAGAGAGAGAGAGACAGGGGGAGAGAGCGAGAGACAGGGGAGAGAGAGCGAGAGACAGGGGGAGAGAGCGAGAGACAGGGCGAGAGAGCGAGAGACAGGGCGAGAGAGCGAGAGCCAGGGGGAGAGAGCGAGAGCCAGGGGGAGAGAAAGAGAGACAGGGAGAGAGACAGGGGGACAGAAAGAGACGGAGAGAGAGAGAAAGAGACGGAGACAGGGGGAGAGAGCGAGAGACAGGGGGAGAGAGCGAGAGACAGGGGGAGAGAGCGAGACAGGGGGAGAGAGAGAGACAGGGGGAGAGAGAGAGCGAGACAGGGGGAGAGAGAGAGCGAGACAGGGGGAGAGAGAGAGCGAGACAGGGGGAGAGAGAGAGCGAGACAGGGGGGAGAGAGAGAGCGAGACAGGGGGAGAGAGAGAGCGAGACAGGGGGAAGAGAGAGAGCGAGACAGGGGGAAGAGAGAGAGCGAGACAGGGGGAAGAGAGAGAGAGAGACAGGGGGAAGAGAGAGAGAGAGACAGGGGGAGAGAGAGAGAGAGACAGGGGAGAGAGAGAGAGAGACAGGGGAGAGAGAGAGAGAGACAGGGGAGAGAGAGGGGGAGAGAGAGAGACAGGGGAGAGAGAGAGAGAGAGAGAGACAGGGGAGAGAGAGAGACAGGGGGAGAGAGAGAGAGAGACAGGGGAGAGAGAGAGAGAGACAGGGGGAGAGAGAGGGGAGAGAGAGAGACAGGGGGAGAGAGAGAGAGAGAGAGAGACAGGGGGAGAGAGAGAGACAGGGGAGAGAGAGAGAGAGACAGGGGGAGAGAGAGAGAGAGACAGGGGGAGAGAGAGAGAGAGAGACAGGGGAGAGAGAGAGAGAGAGACAGGGGAGAGAGAGTGAGAGACAGGGGAGAGAGAGAGTGAGAGACAGGGGGAGAGAGAGTGAGAGACAGGGGGAGAGAGAGAGAGACAGGGGAGAGAGAGAGAGAGAGAGAGACAGGGGAGAGAGAGAGAGAGAGAGACAGGGGAGAGAGACAGGGGGACAGAAAGAGACAAAGAGACAGGGGGACAGAAAGAGACGGAGAGAGAGAGAAAGAGACGGAGACAGGGGAGAGAGCGAGAGACAGGGGGAGAGACAGGGGGAGAGAGCGAGACAGGAGAGAGAGAGAGCGAGACAGGAGAGAGAGAGAGCGAGACAAGAGAGAGAGAGAGAGAGAGAGAGAGAGACAAGAGAGAGAGAGAGAGAGAGAGAGAGAGAGAGAGAGAGAGAGAGAGAGAGAGAGGAGAGAGAGAGAGAGAGAGACAGGGGGAGAGAGAGAGAGAGAGAGAGACAGGGGGAGAGAGAGAGAGAGAGAGAGAGAGGGGGGAGAGAGAGAGAGACAGGGGGAGAGAGAGAGAGAGAGAGAGAGACAGGGGGAGAGAGAGAGAGAGACAGGGGGAGAGAGAGAGAGAGAGACAGACGGAGAGAGAGAGAGAGACAGACGGAGAGAGAGAGAGAGACAGACGGAGAGAGAGAGAGAGAGAGAGACAGACGGAGAGAGAGAGACAGACAGGGGAGAGAGAGAGACAGACAGGGGGAGAGAGAGAGAGAGACAGACAGGGGGAGAGAGAGAGAGAGACAGACAGGGGGAGAGAGAGAGAGAGAGACAGGGGGAGAGAGAGAGAGAGAGACAGGGGGAGAGAGAGAGAGAGAGACAGGGGAGAGAGAGAGAGAGAGACAGGGGGAGAGAGAGAGAGAGAGACAGGGGAGAGAGAGAGAGAGACAGGGGGAGAGAGAGAGAGAGAGAGAGGGGAGAGAGAGAGAGAGAGAGACAGGGGAGAGAGAGAGAGAGAGAGACAGGGGAGAGAGAGAGACAGAGAGAGAGACAGAGAGAGAGACAGAGACAGGGGAGAGGGAGAGACAGAGGGGGAGAGACAGAGGGGGAGAGACAGAGGGGGAGAGACAGAGGGGGAGAGACAGAGGGGGAGAGAGAGACCAGCTAATGAGATTAAAGAAACACATACAGGAGGACAATGAGTGGTTAGCCAATCAACAACCATTCCTCTTCAATTACACCAGTGAAGGCAAGGGTTTCAATCCGTAAGAGTTACTGTAGGGGTGGCGGTGGCCCCAGGAGTGGGCTGGTGGAAAGGAATCAAATGAGTTCGCCCAACTGTCCGGACTGGAAGTTTTATCACAAAATCAACAAGAAAGTGTCTTCCCAGAGTTGACAGGGTTGTTAATGGTATCTTTCATCCTGGAACAACTGATATTAAGCACCGGATCACAGCATCTTCTCTAGGGTGACGGACATCTACAGAACCTTTCACTCAAAGAACTGGAACACGAGCACTGCCGTGATCAAATGTGACCATTCTTTAACTTTTGTTGGGAGGACCAACCCCCCTCCCCCCCCAAAAAACCCAGAGTAAAGCAACAGCCAGTATCTGCCTCGTGAGCAGCCGGGTATCTTCCAGACCTTCGATCTAAAGGGCATATTAGAGGAGATGTTGTTACTAAGTCCAACACACACCCTCTTTATTGGCTACTGTGACAGATTATAGCAGACGACTCTCAACCTGTGTAGGCCTGTATTCAATCAAAACAGTCAAACAAAATAGTGGCGCGACTCAACTCAACCATTTACCATGGGACTTGAGCAGCGACTAGAGTGGGTGGACTGCAGCTCTGACGTCACATAAAATGACGTTTTTATCAAAAAAACAACTGATTTCAGCACACAAGCCCGCAATAACACAGAACAATGTTTTGTTTGATTCTTTGGGTGTTGAAATCAGCTGTAAAAACAAATAATTATACTAGCCTTATACTGCAATGCAGGGCCTATAAAAGGGGGGACATAGCCAACACACACACACACACACACACACACACACACACACACACACACACACAGTTTAAAAACAGAGATGTAACTCAAGACATTCGAGACGGGTTCTTGGTAGGAGGCCAGGCACCCGAAAACCACCACTTCTGGGTCAATACTACAATAAGGAGAGGAGGGGCACGCCAGAATGAACAACACATTGGGAATTCCTGCTCTGTAGCGTTGCCGTGGCGTTGCCGTGGTGTCACAGCTTATAGGACAAGACTTTACATCACGCCGCCCTCATGCCAAGCAGTCAGTAGGTTACTTTGGGAACAAGAAAGTTATTACAAGTCAGTCAACTAAAAGACAGCCCACAGAAAACAATGACTGAATCGTAGCGATAGGAAACCAAACTAATTCAGTTTGAAATGAGTCAGTGGTATAGTAGTTACTATGTCATTACAGTTATGAAACCTAAGAGAAGGCACAGGATAACTAAACAGATTTATAATGACCATTCTGTTGGAATTAAGGGACTGTCTTCCTTGCTGGGTAAAACACTTCAACTCCAGCATGTTGAGATCAGTGTGCTCCGGGTAGGGGAGAGGCAGGTTCCGGGTAAAAACAGACAAACCTGTTTGCGTTGCTCAAGCAGGTTAGGCAGGTGACAATACAAGGGAAAAGTAGAGGAAGTCGACTGATTTGACAGACTTTGTGAACAGATTAGGCCTGGGTTTGAATGAAGGGGTTTCATACCTATCAAGGCTTGGAAGAGGTTGCTCTGAAAGATGTTGATGAGTCTTTCTAATGACTGTCTGAGTTGTCTGTCTTCTGTCTGTCCAAGTTTCGTCTTGTATTCCTCCATGAGCAGTAAAGCTCTTTGAGCATCTGTAAACAAAACATAACAACCAACAAGGCAATGAGTGAATAAATGGCAACTACATTGATACATAATCAAATTTAAAGCAACAGGATTGATATAGGTTATGGGATTGATATAGGTTATGTGATATCAACAGACTGGCTAGGGGTTTCATATTCGGTGACTGAGAGACAGTCAGGTGGCTGAATGCATTGGCAACAACTCACGTGTAATATGCAACATATGTGTCTCTGACTGTCGCTATATTTGTTGCACGATATCAGTTGATGTGGCAACACATGAGGTGGCAAAAAATATATATATATTCGTCTGCATTGGCCTGCTGTAGTTTGCTTTAGCTTGCTACAGCTATTGACATTCTGTAGCATATCGCTTTCATAGCAGGCTGCCATTACATGTGATATCTTTCAGAAAACAGACGAATCGGGATTCTCACCTTTCTTTCGTATAGGCATGACAGCTCCCAAGTGCAGCAGGAAAAGTAGACGCAGGCACCGTTTCGTGCAGGCTAATGTTTGGTGTAGTAGCCTATACTCCCTTGCCTCAGATATCCTTTGCTACAGTTGCCAGAGGGGCAGAGCCAGGAGTTTACACCGTTTTAGCATGAACAGAAACTAGTCTCTTCTCTCCTCAAAAAACGCAATGTGCGCTATAGCTCCCGCCCGTTCAATAGACTACAAAAGGCACCGTTTTTTCTTACTGGACTATAAAACATGCAATGAATCCGATTTTTTTGGTAGATTAAAGCCTATTCAGATGACCCGCCGTGAATGCCAATGTGACCAGCTTGTATCCCTGGCAGGGCTAACTGACAGGGTTCATTTAGGTTAGTGCCAGTAGAGACCGCGCAGGATTCCCGACACCAGTTTCCCACTAACAGCTATGTGAAACACTACTGCCGTGTGTCACGTTCGTATCTCCAATCAATTCTCATACACTAAACATAAACAAACCGGTTCTCAGCAAGCCCAGCTCTGTACGGTGCAATTCATTGAGCAGCCTGAAAATCTGACAACATGTGCAGTGCAGTTCAAAGTGGCAGAAGAAACTGCGAGCAACGAATCCCAAAGTTCAGTCTGTGCATTTAGGGAGTAAATCCTATTTTTTGTTTCTGAGTGCTGAATTATTAGTTTCCCGCTCTCAAGCTTTTATCTATCTCGGTCCGGCAATATTTCCACAAGTCAAAGTTCCCTTGCTCGGCGCTCTCCCCTCCTCCTTCTTTCCACCAATGTATCAGGAATTCCAAACTTTCCTCCAAAATGGCGTCTGAAGTGTGGAATCGGATCACATGATCAACCCCTCGCCACCCAATGGTGTCGGTAGGCTACAGAGGAGCCGAGCTCGAAGAGTTTATTACAACAACAAAAACTTTCAACTGCTTTCAAAGGTCACTTTACATTGACTGGTCTCAAACCTATATATACATACATGGTGTTGGCTCGGGTTTTACACTGTTTTTTGAAGAGTGTCATTGTAACCATAACATTGTTGCATAGACTAACAAAAGTTACATTGAAGCACACACAGGTTTTTCAGGAGGGCGAAACACATTTGGTTTAAATGAACTGCATTACTATGTTAATTTTTTCATTTGTTAATGTTCAAATACAAATATTTGCATAGAGAGAATTGTAAAAACAGGGTGTTTGATGAGATTGTATTGTTGTTTTTTGTCGCACTGCTTTGCTTTATCTTGGCCAGGTCGCAGTTGTACATGAGAACTTGTTCTCAACTGGCCTACCTGGTCAAATAAAGGTGAAATTAAATAAGATAAAGATTAAACTATAGAGGACAGGCAATGAATTGGAAGATTACACCCCTGACATGTCAGATTGATGGTAATAATCCCAATACCTGGTTAAAGTGTGAGGACTTCACCAGTTCAGTGCCATGGGACTGAATATTGTCCACGACACTACACACACTGTGTGTGCTACACACACATAATCAATATAGAGCTGCCATGCTCATCCTGCCTTAGCCGCCAAGACCACAGTCAGATGGGTTAGTGCACCTGGATTTGGTATGCAGGGTTGCCAGTCTGATCCCTGACAAATGCAACTATCCCCAAGCATCAATGACCTTTTCCATACATAGCACAGATGCTGTCAGCCTGTATTCATTCATTCATTCATTTACTTGTTTTTTTTTATGTGTGTGAGTGTTTGAAACTTTCGTTTGCTGTAAATGAAAGTTTATTATTATTTGTATTATTATATCATTGTTATTATAAGACAACAGTTGTCATATGATTCATAAATATTTATAACAAAAATTGTGGAAATTATTGAAAATGAGATGGTGCATCTCAAGAGATTTCATCCTGGAAAATGTCTAATAAATACATGAATGAATGAATGAATGAATGAATTCATCCATTTACAGTCACTGCTTACTGTTCATACCAAGGACTCCATTTTATCAGAGAACCTGCTGTCGTTCACCACCATTAGAAACAGGTCCATATTCCCTACAGATTTATGGTCTAGATCTGAGAGTCTCTCTCCCTCCCCCCTCCCTCCCGCCCCATCCGATTCTCGCATTGTCATGCTAAACTGACTCATTGTGCACCGGTTAGCAGCGCTCTATTTGGTGTTGTCTCAGATTTATATTCCTGGTGTCTGTCATCTATATACTCACACAAACTCTGGCCTGGCTGGTTCTCTGTATGGTATGGTATGATATAAATAACCCTGGCCTGTCTGTTCCTGATGCTGCACTCGCTCACATTTACACAGACCAGCTAGCAGCAGCACTGTGGCCCAGATTAGACAGCAGTGAGGAATGGAAAGGAGGGAAGGAGAGAAGGGGGAGGGGAGGGGAGGAGAAGAGAAAGAAGAGAGGGGGAGGGAGGGAGGGAGGGGGGGAGAGGAGAGAGGAGAGGAGAGGAGAGAGGGAGAGGAGAGGAGAGGAGAGGAGAGGAGAGGAGAGGAGAGGAGAGGAGAGGAGAGGAGAGGAGAGGAGAGGAGGGGGGAAGGAGGGGAGGAGAGAAGAGGAGAAGAGGGGAGGAAAGAGGAGAGGAAAGGGGAGTGGAGGAGAGGGGGAAGAGAGGGGGAGGGAGGGGGAGAGGAGGAGAGGGAAAGGGGAGCGAAGAGGGGAGAAGGGGAGAGGGAGAGAAGAGGAGGAGAGAGGTAAGGATGAGGAGAGAGGAGGAAAAAGGAGGAGAGGAGACAAGGGAGGGAAGAGGCAAGGAGAGTAGGAGGGAAGAGGAAAGGACAGAGGAGAGGAGACAAGGGAGGGAAGAGGCAAGGAGCGAGGAGAGTAGGAGAGGAGACAAGGGAGGGAAGAAGAAGGAGAGAGGAGAGGAGACAAGGGAGGTGAGAGGCAAGGAGAGGATGTTATTTTCAGGTAGTCATGTTTTATGAATGGTTCCTTGCTCTCTGTATGTTTACTAGAGGTTCTGCAGAGGAGAATATCTCTTAGACATCTTTTTGTAGCAATGTTGGAAAGGTTCACCAAAGGATTTGAGATTCAGCATGAAAATAATGAATAATGGTTCATTCATTTCTAAAATGTATTTTAAATTTCAGTTGTATTCCATTTATTTCGTTGAAGAAAATTGAGCTGATCTGAATCTTTCACTCTGTAACAAGGTTTTTCACTTTCTTTAGGATGTGGAAAACATCTCATTTCTGTTTTTAAAGATGATAACGTTATTACACCGCATATATTGCTTGAATTTAGTATAATCTATATCATTATACATATTTCACTGGAGGTAGATGTCAATTATCAGAGCATAAAACATATTTAGGTTTCACTATTGGCACTGGACTCCAGTGTTAAACGGTGGGTATACTGTGTACAGTAGCTTTGTGTTTCTATAAAAGAGGACTATATGGTAACTTCATTCCTCCCTTGGAGGACACACACACACACACACACGAACACACACACACACACACACACAAGCACGCGCCACACACACACACACTCAATCATACACACAAGCACATACATAAACAGTGTTACTGTACACATTGTCAATTAAATGACTGTTACTCAGTCAAATGTCATGGATATTGGTGTTGCTGACCTTGTGGGATTGTAATTGATTGTTACCAAGAGCGCATGATTGATTGATTGGGTGGCTTTGTGGCCAATTGTCCCTCCCCCCGCTCTATTTATCTGTCCCTCCCCCCTCTCTATCTATCGATCAATCTATCCACCTCTCTATCTCTGATTGGACCATATGTACAGTAATTGTAAGTTAGTGGCTTGTTATGTTACGTCTATTTCAGGCATCCTTTCTAACAATAACCAATGGCACTGGCCACAGCTTAGGCCCTAGGCCCCATAGCTCTATAGTGTGAGGAACTCTGTTGTAATCTGATCTAGTCAAGCCTGCCCTGTCCTCTACTCCCGATGAAAAATATTGATGGAGGGAGACTTATTACTTACTGTAATGACATCATCCACCGACTGCCCAGATGGCCTCCTCTCTCATGTTGGAACACCATGAGAGGTAGGGGCCTTTCCCATTGACCAAACGATTATTCCAGTCCTCCCAGGAGAGTTAGATAAAGGACATGCAGAAAAATACTATTTCCTTCCCCTCAGACAATCCCTTAAGTCTATGCCCGCTCATTTACTTATCTTCTGATCCCTTTGAAAGAGAGAGACAGACAGACAGACAGACAGACAGACAGACAGACAGACAGACAGACAGACAGACAGACAAACAGAACTAGTGAGTGAGAGAAAGAGAGAGATCAATAGAAAGGGAGAGAGAGAGAGAGAGAGAGAGAGAGAGAGAGAGACAGACAGACAGACAGACAGACAGACAGACAGACAGACAGACAGACAGACAGACAGACAGACAGACAGACTAGTGAGTGCGAGAAAGAGAGGGAGACAGACAGACAGACAGTCTGATTTGAATGCAGGATCCGTACACATACAGACCCATTTCAAACATAACCCTGTGATTCTGCAGATACCACTCCACTGCAGTCTGCAGCATTCTCCAGCTTACTGTGATGTCTGCAGGGAGGGGGTTCCTCCTCTCACCCTCCCTCTGACTCTGCTCTCTCACTCTGATGATGCAGAGAAGATTCTGCCATTAGAGCTGACTGAAGTTCTTTGGGCTGACTCAAACTTTCACATGAATAATTAACTGATGTCAATGGGGAAAATATCAAGTATATTAATATGGAAGTTAGGATATGGCCTGCGCGTGTGTGTGCGTGTGTGTGTGAACGTGAGCGTATGTGTGTGTGCGTACACACAAAAGAACAACGCACATGATCCACTATTGTTGGTTGTTCCCTCTCTCTGTCTCACTACAGCAGGCCTTTGTCATTCTCAGCCTGGTCCGCCTTGTGAGAGGAGTGATGCCAGGCGCCGGATACAACCACCATTTAACAGTCTGGGTGGGGCACGTACAGAAAATACCACTGTCCTGAGAACAGAGGTTCTCTGTCACTGGTCATCTGGCAGACAGCACTGGTCATTCACTCAGCTGATTTGGGGGCAGTCAGGACATTGGGGAACTGGGAGTGATATTATTTTATAGAGGGAGAGATATTATTGTCTGGACTAGCTGATATTATAGTGCAGTTTGTTAGTTTTGTTGAATAAGCACGGCAGTCACCACATATCAGTAGTGAATAAGCATGATAGTCACCACATATCAGTAGTGAATGAGCATGATAGTCACCACATATCAGTAGTGAATAAGCATGGCAGTCACCACATATCAGTAGTGAATAAGCACAGCAGTCACTACATATCAGTAGTGAATAAGCATGGCAGTCACCACATATCAGTAGTGAATAAGCATGATAGTCACCACATATCAGTAGTGAATAAGCATGATAGTCACCATATATCAGTAGTGAATAAGCACGGCAGTCACCACATATCAGTAGTGAATAAGCACGGCAGTCCCCACATATCAGTAATGAATAAGCATGATAGTCACCACATATCAGTAGTGATTAAGCACGGCAGTCACCACATATCAGTAGTGAATAAGCATGATAGTCACCACATATCAGTAGTGAATAAGCACGGCAGTCACCACATATCAGTAGTGAATAAGCATGATAGTCACCACATA